>NC_142200.1:46322362-46646362 GCF_049639895.1 Pseudopodoces humilis
TAAATGGAAAGGCTCATCCTGGCTTATACACATCCTCCTCTCTCTTGTGAAAGATCTTGGTTAACACCTCATAAGGAATTCCTAAGAAACTTGACTGTATCCTTTTTGAGCTCCCTATCAGTGTGATCAAGAGCAAGCTGAAACAGCAAAAAATAAAATTTTTTGCACTACAAACCTTTATTTTTTTTCTCTCACTCCTACTAAAGATGAAGAGCTCAATAAGGTCTTGGCAAAGCTCTTGCTGGGAGAGCAAGCCCAAAGGCTGCCAGCCCACTGCTGGGGGGAGCCCCACACAGCACAGCTGCTTCCTCCACACAGCCCCAACACCCCAAGAACAACTAGGAAAGGTCTGGGGGATGCTTTCCCTTAGACCTCTCCAAATGGGTGAGTTGTGCCTGGGGAAGGGTCAGGACGGCTGTTTGGGTACAGCCACTGCCCCAGTGTGGCCATCCACTGGCACCAGGTTCTTTAGGACACATCCTTACATGGCACCAGGGTCAAGGGGTCCCACAAAGCAGGAGCATATGGAGGACAGGTACTTCATAGAAAAAACAAACCAAGCTTTCACTGTGTTTAAGTTATTTAAATTACCAATTGGACTGAGGAACTGCACAAACCACTATCCAGTAGTAAATGGTGCTTAGAAAATGCAGAGAAGGAACAACAGTCCTGGCCAAAGAGGCATGTAAGTAAAGAAAGCTTCCTTCCTCCTCATCCTCAGTTTTGATTTTCCTGCTTTATTTCCAAAAGTGCTTTTTAAGAAACTTCAAGGAATTCAAGCAGACACTCAAAACCAAAAATAAACCATAGGAACTTATTTTACCACCTTCACTTCATTTGAGCAGGGAAAGCTTGAGAAAGTGAGAAGATCAGGGATAACATTTCCTTAGGAGGCAAAAAACTAGATCTCAGTTTCTGACAAAGTTTGGGGAATTACCCTGATTTACATCAATGTCAAGCTCTAGATATTCTATTCATGGATATCATTTCTGGAAGACTGAGCTGCATTAGAAACTACCCACAGAACTGAATATATTGTCTCAGTTATCCATGACTGCAGAATGTTGAGGAATACATGGGTACAAGTAGCCAGGCTCACAAGCTGCAGACTGAGATGCAGATGGGAGTGCAGAGCTCTGGGCAGGAGCCTGAGAAGAGAGGCCATGAGCTGCCAGCCTTTGGGGTAACACAGGGCATGATGGTGGGTGACACCAGCCAGGTGAATGAACACTGGGAAACACTGAGAGATCCAGGAATTGTGGCCTTTTGGATAACAAAGGAGATGAAAACCAGTGAGCCAGCAAGGTGGATGGACATAGGGAGGGGGCAGGAGCCAAAGACTTGGGAGGAAGAGGAGATTTCTGGAGACTGTGAGGGTATAAAAGCCATGGGGTTCCTTGGCTGGGGATCCTCCTCAAGGCACCAGCTTGGGCTGTTTCTGTGGAACTGCACCATGAATAAATGGCTTTATGGAACAGAGATCTGAGACTTTGCCATGGGAAACCTGGGGTCAAACCAGAGAGGAAATCTGATCTGACTGTGTGAGTGGGGTGTGTGAGGAGTCAAGTGAGGACCTGTTGGGTTACTGGAGCCACCCACCAGGAAGTGGCTTCAAACTCAGCAGTGAAAGTCTCTGGCATTGGAATGTGACCAGCAGTCTCTTGAGCAGTCAGACTGGGTAGTTTCCTTAGCAAGAAAAAAAGAGAAAATTTCTCCATCTAACAGAGTTCACAGATTTTCTTGGAACCATACCAGGTGACATGGGATCCCAGATTTGTTGTCAGATGGTGAAAAGTTTTACTGAGCAGATAGATAAGGATCAAAACAAGCAATCTCATCATGTCTTTTATTAGCCAGGCCAGGATTAACAGAGTATAAACTGGATGCTGTTACCTTTGGAAGTATAACACTTCTTTAACGAACCAAATGTTATGCTTTGACGTATCTACAAAGTCCCATGCAACACTCCTGCTGGGCACTTGCTCTTTAAATGACAGTAACAGTTGAGCACTCTAACCTGTGAATAATTTAGGAGTCCATGAAATATTAAACAGACTTCTAGATGCATGAAAAAGCCTTCTGCTTATTGCAAAAAGGAATCTGATAATTGTTGTTTAGAGATGTCAGCCTGTGCCTGAATTTTATGCTTAGCTATTCCCCCCCACTGCTAAGATTTATTCTAAAAGCAAAGGAGGTTCATGAGACATCAAGAAAAGATGCCATTCTCATCTGTCAGTGTAAATAATTTCTACTTATCATCTCTGTTTATTAAGACAAGGACAGTGACAGCTCTGGAAAAGATGCACTGCCAGTCAGACCAGCAGCAGATCTCCCGCTGCCTGAGACTGCGTGCTGTAATTGATCAAGAGCTTTCAGATCCTAATGCCATTAGTGTTGCCAGAACAACTTCAGCTGCAATTCACAGGGAGAAGGAGCGAAAAAAACTCCTGGAAAGATGTCTCTAATGGGCCAGCCTTCTTTTTCTCTCTCCAAAGATGTTTAGCTGTCAGCATGCCAACTCTTTTCCTGATGTTCTGCCCAACACAGAGTAAAAGTTCAAAATTTAAACTTACTAGCTTTTGGAGATTTATTGGTCAATTTCAATCTAAGAGAACAGATCAGCTCACAAGAATGAGCAATGCTGGCTCTGTAAAATTCTTATATGAGATGATCAGTTTTGAAATGTCCTTTTGTGAGAAAAAAAGCTTCAGATTTATGTGTCTTTCTGTAAAGCTAATATGCACTTGGTTTCATTTTTTGTTCAATTTCTGAGAAGCAGGGAAAATGGGCAATGGTAAAGAAATGCAGGGATATTTCAGTTTCCCTGTCACAGGCTAAAAACAGATAGTTGTTCTTCCCCAGGCTTACAGAATGATAAATGCTCAGGAAAAGCATTGAAGATTGATGACTTAATCAAAACTGCCTTGCATACAAAATCTGTTGGGGAAGAACAGCATGGAACTTGGTAACAAATCTGAAGGATGTAACAGAGTATCCTGCTTTGCTGTCTGCTTATTGCTACTATCCATATGGCAATTTAGATGCTCTCATTTCTCCTGTAAATATTGCCCTCTTTTCCACACTCACTAACCTGCCAAATAACTGATGGCAGCAAGACAACCACACGAGTCCTTCTTTTTGCCTCATTTTGCATTTGACTTTCTTACTCAGTTTAAACACTAAATATGAACAAAGATTGCAGAGCTTAGGTAAAGAAGGCTGTTGGGAATGCCAAGTCTGTGGACTAATTGATCATTTTGGTTAGAAATTATTTGGGGTGATGGCATTGAAAACCTCTTGCTCTTGGCATCACTTGGCATCAATATTATTGCTCTGGGCAGCATTTAGTTAAATTCAAAGCTAAATTCAGCAGCGACTTATCTTTAGAAACTGGATGAAGCGGGTTAGTAGCATTTCTGAGAAGGACACAAATTCTTTTTATCTAGTGACTTGCTGCTTTACTTCAGAAGAACGGTCTGTTTCCTGGGCTTGAATCCATTTGATTACTCATACTGCATTATTTCCTTTAACTGGAGGCAAGTTCCATCAGATGAATACCTGTATTTTTGTCAAGACAGCAATATTCAGCAGCTATTCCTGCTGCAGGTAACCACTTAATGAATTCAATGCCACAAAGAATAAAAGATAAGGTGAATTTGCCATCTGTATAAGGATGTGCATTATCTGATGCTCTGAGTTTTCTGTCCTGTAGCTCATCACCTCCAGCCCTGCTGTCAGTCAGTCACTGCAAGCCCAGGTCTGAGTGCTCCATGTAAGACTAACCAGGCTGCAGTGCTGCATTTGTGGTTTTCTGCCAGCTCTCCTTCTCCCCCAGGTCCGCCAGATTCATCTTCTGGACAGGACTTCACAGAACTAAGCTCTTAAAAGAGTTCTTACAACATCACAAAAAAATATCATCAGAATAGGTATGATTTCAATCTGTGGATGCTATTGCCATTGATAAAATCAAGCTTAAAAAGCACCTTCTCCAAAACATGTTTTTAAATCATGAAGCACAATGCTGTGTGCCAAAGATAAAAAACAAACCACACATCAGAACAGTAAACCCAACTAACTGCAAAACCTTTTATTCTTGGGGTGAAAAACAACATGGCACCTTCTTCCTCCTTTATAACATTTCTAACAGTGACAAACACTGCCATTGTCCTTTTTTTGAAATTGCTTAGGCTGTACTAATGAGGACTGGGTTGCTCTCACTTGGCTGCAAGCATATGCAGCCATTTTTGCAGGCTACCATGTCCTCCTGGCCACATGGAGCAACTACAACAACATCTGTGAGCACCACCAGAGTTGTACCATCTCCTTGGAAGCTGATGGAGAAGCAGTGCCTGGAGAAGCTTCATGAACAGGCAAGCAATGGAGAATAGGCTCCCTTCTCCCCTGGCCAGGATATCTGCTTTTTCCAGGATAACCAGAGTTGAACCTGGTTCTTCTCCATCCTGGCTTGGGCCCACAGAGCACCCTTGCACACACCACACTGGGGAGTGGGGTGGTCAGAAACCTTCAGGAACGTTCCAAGAGAGTCTGGCTGTAACAGCTCCTCTTTAGGGACTCGAGTGTCCAGAGCATGACCTGCCTAATGGCTAAAAGGATAATATCTGCTGTGTCTGATCCCTGTCTCCGGTCTCAAAGGGCTGAAATCCAATTCACCTCAAACCATCTGGAGCCCATCTCCAAACGAATAATTCCTTCAAGTCTTATTTAATCCATCTGCAAATGGCTTCACTCTTTGGTTTGCCATGACACAAATCCCCTCTGAGGGCCCAGAGCAGGTCAGCATGTGGGTGTACATGCCTGTGCTGAGGGTGTGTGAGGTAGGACAGCTACCTGCTGCTGACCTGAGGCATCTTCCCCTGCCCTGGAAGTGGAACAGTATCGAGGCTCAACTCTGTTTGCTGTGAGCTTCCACAGTGACAACCAGCCTCTGACAGAGGAGGTGTGTGTCACAGCAGCTCAGGGGATGAATAAGGTGCACCTCTGATAAAAATGGGAAGTCAACACCTGCAATTTTCTGCCCATCTACAGAACTAGATGGGGATTAATGCTTATCTGTGGCAAGGAAGGTATGAAGTGGATACTGAGGCAATTTCAACACTGTTCACAAAGTAGATATTAGAGAAGAAAGAGGAACCCTTTATCCATTAACGTTTTCAGTGCATTGAAAAATGAGAGGCAACTGCATAACCCAAACCTGCAGTACTAGCACTTGCCTCTAACCTGTGCATCGCACAATGACTTTGTCATAAAGCCAAACATTTGGACAATCTTCCTCTGTGTCTGTTAAATTAAGAACAGAGGCAATAAGGCTGCTACAAGTGTTTTCACATCACTGCATCCCTCCCCTTAGCTACCACTAAACCCTGCCTAGGGTCTGATGACTTTGGGCTGTAACATCAAGAGATACTGTGGGGCAAGCAATGCCAGCAGGCAAGATGCTCAGCACCTCCTTCAGCTCCTGACTTGCAGTGAAGCTTTCCTCACACTGTCTTCACCTGGCTAGATCTGCTCTCACTTGCTCTGCTGGTCTAGACAGAGGAAGAAAAGTAAGCATTTAGGAAACTTATTCCAGGGGCACCTCAAACTTCATCCCCTCATGTAGATCTAGAGCTCTCTTCCCAGACCTCCATTTGTATTGGCACAACCACTTAAAAACACAGGTTTGGAGGTTTTTGGGGAGGGTTCTTGCTGTTGTAGTTTGATCTCTGGATGGAGGGCAGGCAAGTGAGGGCCACAGTCTAGAGTACACTTCTCTCACCTCACTGGTGAGGGGTGATGCTGCCCCATCCACACAGGACAGGTACAGGTACATGGAGTGACTTCAGAAAGTGCCTTTTGCCATGTTTTTATAATGGATCTGTTCCTGCACACTGTATCTACCATCCTTGGTAGAGTACAGCTCTTCTGCACTGCCTCGAGTACAACACTGGCTGGCAGCCTCCACAAAACAGCTGTGCCTGGAGGTTCACTGGCCACAGTGCCTGTGAGCTGGAGCAGAGGTGGAGAAGCAGCAGCAGCTGCACTATGTGCTTGCTCCTCTTACACAGAACAGTTCCTCCTGCCTGCTCATCCATCCTACTCTCCCACTCCTGTCAGGGCTTTCTCCAGTTCAAATTTCAGATGTGTTCATGGCTCCCAGCAATGACCTGTTTCTTTCCATTTACTGTTCAGTGATATTTGCAGAACACAAACCAGCTGGGACATCTTACCTGGGGACAGACATCCAGGGATTCAGAGAAAGCAAAGCTAAAGGATGCTGTCATTACAGTACTTCATAAGAGAATATCCAGTGTCTCTCCCCCCTCCAACTTCACATCCAAAATGTGCAAGTAAGCAAGCACTGAGCAGCCTGAACAGAGTGGCTATAGTTTATGCTATACTGCCTCATCTGTTCTTTGCACCAGCTGTTCCTGGAAGGAGGTGCCACTGAATTGTTTCTCTCTTCCTCTGATGCTCTGGAAGAAAGACAGAGGGCATTTTTTTTAAATCTTGGCTTTTTAGCCAAGGGAACAGGGTTGGATTGTTTTGTACTGGCACTTGCTACCTTCTCATCCCATGCCCTTCTTGCTGTGCAAGCACAGTACAAGACATGACATGCTGAAATAATATTTAGTTTTGCAGCTGGGCTCATTACTGCTGTAATTTAGAAGGTATAACCAGTCATCAGAATTTCAAAATATGTTCAATTTTCAATAAAGAGCCATTTTCCACAGGATGATGACCATAAAAGAATGACAGTGTACTCAAGAACAAAGAAAAAATGTGCCAGTCTGTCAAGAATTTGCCTGATGTGTCATCACAGCTTAATTAAAGGAAAAAATTTACTGTAAGAGAGAGCAGACAGAGTCAATCCTCTGACAAAGGTGCTTCCTTTCCTTTGCACATTAAAAATAATCTCCCTTTGTTTTGAATTACTGGTGCACAAGGAGATTGTGACAAATCATTCTCCAGAACTAAACTGATGGCTGGAAAGTACAAGCCAAATTTGTCTTTTATACATTGGATAGATTTGACTGTAGATGATTTGGGGATCTTTCAAACCCCCCTCAGTGTATTAAATCACTATTTCCCATGCATTTTGTGCTCTGCAGTCCCTGAGTCAACCACAAGGACTTCTCAGGTCTCTGACAAGTGGTCATGGTTTCCCCCCCGTCCCAGGGTCACAGAGCTGCTGCCCACCAGCACTGCTGATCCCAGCCTTGCACTGCACCTCTAAAGGCCCATCAGAGCCTGCCAGGCCACATCTTCCAGCCAAATCCAGTTTCTTCCACTTCTGTGGTTTCAGTGGAAGAGCTAAGTGTTTTCTCAGTCTTTGGAGAACTACTTTGTTCCAAAGTAACTTTTCTATCAGATTTACAGCGTCTCAGCATGTCAGGGGATGTGAGGCAGCTGCATGGACAGCTGTGAACCTGTATAATATCATGGCCAAAATAATGTTTTCACTGACTGAATGATCTGACCAGTGACTAAAAGTATTAAATAAAAAGGTATTCTGCTAAAATCCAAGTATTTCTTTATAATTCTAGAAATCTAGATACATCATGATATACCATGATTGCATGGAAGAAAGAGAAAGACAAGATGGCTTACACAATCAAAGTCGTGCTGTCTAGAGTAATTGTTTTGTCAAAGATGAGTGAAGCCAGAAGAAACAATAAAAAAGTGTATTTTTTCAAGAACATTGATTTCATGGGGGTAGTTTTCTCCAGCTTAATAATCATAGATACCACAACACATATAAATAAAGTGGGGAACTGAGAGCTGTAGTTTTAACCTGGTAATGGTCCACAAAGCAAATACACCTAGGAGCATTTATCTCTTCTCAGAGCAGACATGTAAAAGCATTATCCTCCATCATGCTGTTGTCTGTTATCAGGTCTACATGCAGGCCCAGAAAGACTATGCAGTACACGTATAAATATACATACCCGACTTGGGTACAGTCTCGATATGGCAGCACTGAAAATATGCTACAGAAGGATCTTCTGCTGCTGATAAGGACTATTCTAAAATATAAAAGAAAATAAAAGAAATCAAAGACTAAAATTTAAAAATCCCACCACAATAAGCAAAGCAATAGATGTTACCATTGAGGAATTTGCAATCATAAAACTTGCATAATGGACGATTTCTCTGTCCTCTTTTACATCTCACAGATATTGTGCTCAGTCTTTACAGAAGTGCTGAAGCCTGTGCTGCAGGGAATGAGCATTGAATGAGTAGCAGAGCCCCCTCTACAGGCTTTCTAGGAAGACTGTCTTGAATATGTGACTTGGAATCCAGAACAGATGCTTTCCTAGTGAAAGAAGTCCACCCACAGAGGCACGGGACCATTCTGTCGACTCACTACAATGGCTGAAACTCAACAGACAAACCCAGCAGCAACCCTGGTGATACACACCAGCAATTACCATTGATACACGCTCTGGCTGCTGGTTGTGACCTTCCTCTGCTAAATCGAAGGACTCCCTTGGTTATCAGCTTCTTGTTCCTGAAACAGACTTCATCCATCCATCAGGCTAGGTTTGCCTAAGTTTTCCGATCCTTTCACTGTTTGCAAGCTTCTTCCTTGAGTCTTCTCCAGTTTTGCCCCATCACCTTTCTTGGTCTCCAGGCATTATCCCTGACCTCAGAAGCTGCACATCTTCCAGTCTTACCTTTAGGATCAGTGTCCAGCCATGACACTCTGCCAGCCTCTGGGCTCAATAATCACACTAGCCCTCTTGGTTATGATATTCCATTGACACTCAGTCGTAACTGATCCACAACTCCCTGCCACATCTGTCTCAGTCACTGTCAGGGCTGAATCCCTCCTCCTCTAAGCATGGCTTGCCTTTGCTCCTCATAGGCAGTTAGCCAAGATTTGGCTGCATGAAATCATACATCATCTGCCTGCAGAGAGCTTATCTCAGAATCCAGGACACTCTCAGAGCAAATGCCTTGTATTTCTAACCAGTCTCCAAATCTCTGCAACATCTGCAAAGTCACTGTGTGATACTGTCCTGGTTTCAGCTCAGATAGAGCTCATTTCCTTTAAATCAAATAACTTGGAGCCACCTCTGTCTGTTACACAGCCACACTGTTGCCTTCAGCCATCAGACTATGACATATCAAGCAACATCAAAACCACCTTGAAGTCAAGACCCGCTTCCCATAAAACAGAGTGGAATGCCAGTAGCTACATTAAGAAAGATTTGGGAGATGCAGACTTGCAAGAAGCCAAGAGAAGCTTGGTCAAGAAGTAAGATATAAAATGCCAGTAAGTAACTGCTTACAAATATACCCTTTTTCTTTATTGCCTTCAAGACACCAAGAATTGTACCATTGTAGAACTCACCCTTCTTCCCTCTAAAGTTGGCTGACAGGCTGCACCATGCTGAACTCCTCAAAGACACAGTGACAGCAATTTGTGATGTTTTCTGACCTGATTAGTGTTAGAATTTACTGACATTTTACCTTTCTAAAAATCTCCACTTGTGGTGAAAATGCTAGGACCTACCACTACGTTGGCTGTCAGGTCTACTGTACTTCCTTGCTCTGCTCTCCAACACTGATTTTTCTGACATTGTGTCCCACAGATCTGTGTGTGAGGATTTAACCTGAATTTTTCATCCTTCGTCCTGCACTGGTCAAAGCTGGACAACAAACCCTAGCAAACTCTTTTTGTTCTTTGAAAACCAGCACACACACCTATGAATCTCATCACAGTTATGCTGTTATTAGAACACTGTTTCCTTAAGGGACCAGCTTAGTCATCATTCTTGGAAAAGGTTTAGCTCCCCAAGAGAGCTGCTGCACATAATCCTTGGAAAAATGCAGAATGATCGATTTTCCTTCTCCTGGATTACTCCGTTATAGTAATCCTATTTCCTTCCTTAAAAGCCCGTTTGAAAGCAAAGAGGGATTTACCCTTTAATGAAGAAGGGCTTCTAATAGTAAACACACATACAGCTTTAGGAAGTTCTCTTGCAGCAGATGAAGTACAATTTCATTGTTGTCTGAATGCTGTAACATTCCTTACCTAAGGGAAATGTCTCAGATCCTACAAGATTGTCTCATGGTGCAGCAGTGAGTTACAGAGCAGGGAGGAATAATTCTTCCCATTTGAGAACAGCAATCCACAAGCAAAAAAACCCTGGCATATGATTAATTTTGTGCTTGCCACTGCTTACTGCTGAATGGTTGCTACTCACAACAGCTTGCTTGTTCACTGGAAGCCTTGTTTGCTGATGTATGAAACTTGGCACAGGTTTTGAGGCTGACATCAGAAAGCATCTTTGAATTCGGAAAACCACAGTACCCACTAAGCATATTATCCCCCTCCCTCTGGCTGCTTCTGGAAATACAGCTCTTCCACCAACGCCCTACACCTCCCTAAAAATACCTCTCAATACTTAAAAGAAAAACAAACTGGTGCTTCCATGTCCACAAGCAAAGACAACAGTAGGAAGTCACCACAGAACTGTGTGTATCAGGAGGAATCAGACAAGAAAGGAAATAAAAAGCACCAGCCCAGCCTCTATTTTTTTCCGATTTCTTTCCCTTGGGACCCAAGTACTGCGTCTCTTTCCATGAACCAGCAGACCCTCTTTACACAAAGATCTCCCAGGCAGAGCAGGAGAGAAGCCCACAGCCTCCACTGCCAGGACGCCACAAAACCTCATCTGCAAAGCTGCTGAGTGAGAGTGATGCAAAACAGCTTTAGGAGCTGGACTGGAAAGGAAGCAGGGAAAGCAGTGGTCAGATACTCATCACAGAGGCATTTTATGGACAGGTACAATGACATGCATGGAAGCAAAACAAATTCTGAAAGCCTGATATGGTTTGCTGGGGCAGAAAGTCCAGAAACTTGCCACAAACTATGCTTTGGAGAAGTTGCAGTGGAAGTCCATTGCTGTTCAATAAAATCAAATTATTGCTTATGGAAGAGAAGTATTTTCCTGGACTTCAACTCTTTAACAAAGGGCATCTGCACACCTCTGAAGGAGCTATCTCAGAAGCTGCGTGAGAGTGTTTACATGCCTTGGTTCCAACTGTGCCACCCAGACATGTTCAAAACCACTTCACAAAAAGGTTTTCATTCTTTAATTCTCACATTTCACCAAAAAGTTGTACTAATTACTATGGTTCAGAGCAACCGTTATTTTGCAAGAGAATTTTGACAATGTGCAAAGGCTATAAAAGCTAATCCTTCAATTTCTTTATGAAGTGTATACTGCAAAAGACCTTAATGAGCATGAAGCTCTCAACAGAATCAGTAATTTGTTAGACCTAGAAAAATAATGTCTGCTTTTCCTAGCATCTGTCTAGGTTTGATTGTGTTGGACCAAACGGCTGCCATCAGGCAATGTGATATACATTATATATATGCCATCCACAAGTGGAATACCACAGCCTCTTTTCTCATTCATGATTGATGACTTTTGACTGCCGGGGCTCTGTTGCCCTGCACACAAAGGTGAACACACAAACCACGGATGCTGTCAGGGTAGCAGCCTTCATTTTGGAGTCTCAGAAGCTCAAGAGTGATTAGAAGGTGGCTGAGAGTTATTATGAACCCTGAGAGTGCTGCCAAACCTCTTAGTCTGCATGTCTGTGCAATTAAGAGAGCAGCAAAAGAGACATTTCTTGATGGCATTCCCTTAGATATGTTTGCTAACAAAAACACCTGAGAAAGCAATGGCATGGGGGTGGGAGAGGAACGTTGTTTTACTGCTTTTTACACCTGCTATATACAATAACTCTAGACTTTTTCTTGTCCCATTCTCACCAGTAGCTGTCTGTTCAGCTGGCTCAGGTTGCTGTTTTGGTGGCTCATTTTTACTAATCCTCTGCTTCAGTGTTTATGGAGGATATCACCAATAAACCTGCTGAATAAAGCAGGTAAAACCATATGCTGGTGGCTACCTGTGCTAGTTTGTATGCCATGACAGGGTTGATTTGTCTTTAAATGGTAAAATTTATTTTGTGCTGTTTTACAAGACTGCTTTGCTACCACAGTCTAGGAACCCTAATTCTCTAACTCCTTTAATAAGCTATGACCTAGAAATCCAAAGAAACCGGTTTAACCAGCGATCAGAACTATCAACAGGAAGCAATACAAGGACTTGCTGATTAAGCTCCAGTCTGTGTATTTTTTCTGTATGAGCTTTTTCTCCATGCTAAATAGCTGAACTCTTATTTTAACCACAGCAGGTCCTGCCTTGCCGCAGGACTGCCAAAGGCTGGACACAGAGCATCGTTGCACAACACATGTCATCCCTGAGGCTGAGAGGGGAAGAGGTCTCAGAGCCACAGGACAAGGACACATCACCTTACAGGTTGACAGAGGCAAAGAAGGGCAGCTACTGGAGAAAGGAGCCCTGAGCTATCACTCACACTGCAGTTTTCTTTGCTGTGACACAGTCACAAGCCAATGAAACAATTTCTGAAAGTGCTGGCTATTTTAAAGCCCGGTCATCAAATTCACCACCCAAAAATATATTCAGTGTAGATGTTTTCAAAGCTGGGTTCCTCCTCTTAAGTGAAAGACTGGCATGCTGTGACAGAAAGGGTCAGGGGTTTTGGAGGAAGCTCAGAGCCCGACTCCAGCCCAGCTCAACACCTGCATAACCATGCATGAGCCACCTGGGGCAAGGTCTCAGACATAGAAAGGAGCCCTAGGAGGGTTTTCTATCCATTACAACAGCTGTGCTCCTCTGTGTCACAGGCAACTGGGGAGGACAGCTTCAGAGATCTTAACGTACTCAGAATCATTGTTGATTTTAGGATGAATAAACAAAGCAGATCCACATGTATTTCTAGAGGTCCTTTTCACCCCAAATGCCTATTAACTCCAGTGATTACATCCAGACCCCTGGGAAAAACAGAGTCTGCACTCAAATTACTTACTGCTAGATATAGGGGTGACACAAAGTGTTAACTCCGCATTTTATTTTTAGCTAGTATCGTTGTGGCTCTACGACCATAGGATGAAAACTATTGCCCAAACTGTGTCTCTCATTCTTATTGTATTTGTATTCCAGATAAAGAGATCTTCATTATGATTGTGGAAATTTTCTGGAAAACTGTGTCTGCTGATAAAGATAAGCCAGCTGAATGACAGAAGCTTTCACACTGCTTTCTTAGCAAGAAAAATATTCAGTTATATTGTCAGACATAATGACTGATCTTTGAATTAAGATAAAATGTTGCATATATGCTACAAATATTTCTTTGCAAAACACGGAGAAAGGAGTTTACAAATCAAATATTTATTCATTCTTTTGCAGGTATTATTTCCATCAAGTTTATGCCTAGATTTTATATACACATCTCAGAAATTGTTCTCTGTGGAATTTGCATAATACCTTGTAAGTCTATTTGGCTGTAAGAAATTCCCAGAGCATATATCTACTTATACACAAAATGAACTAAAATTAAAGGGCTGCTTTTCAGAGTTTGATTCCACATGTATTTGTTATAAAGACAATAACTGGCGGCTAGTCAGACAATAGTCAAGTCAATAGTTCTGCATGTGACTGATACAAATGCTGGGTCTAAAAGCTGTTTCTAAAATCTCTCAGGGCCACCTTGTGCAACATTTATGTTAATTACTACCTTTCACTGCATTGTGTGTGAGAACAACACTGAAGAAAATTTTTCTTGAGCCAAGTAACACCTATCAGAATTCAATTCATAAAACCTGTGTTTCAATGCAATGTTGGAATTTCTACTGATGTGGTTCCACGTCTGATGGAAATCAAAGGCTATGGGCACAAATTGGTCCATCAGAGCATACATGGTTCTCAGCCATGGCAGTTTTATGAGAACAGGCATGTGCAAGGGTCAACTCTCATTGGGAGAGTTTAGTCTACATGCAATCTATTCAGGCAGCCTAGTTCAAACCTACTCCGATTTGGAAGAACAAGAATAAAAAAATCACAAGGCACATGGAGAAATGGTTTTTGGAAAAATCAGAGCGGACAGGTATGTCCTTAATAAGCAGGGAGGAGCCAGTTTCACTTCTGTGCTGGATGGTAGCACAATAGAGAACCCATTTTGCTGATGGATACACCTTCAGCTGATGGGAATACCATCACTTTGGTATTACTACTTTGCAGTAAGCCAGGTCTCAGTGGCTGCTGTACAGGTCCCACCAGTGCCAATGGCTGTAACCTGGGCAGTCCACATCCCAGTTCAGGGCATGCTGCAGACACAGGTGCACCTCTCACATCCCCTGGAAGCCTCTCTGCCTGCATCTGCCATGGAAACTAGGATCCCATGCCTCATCTTGCCACGACCATCCTTGGCTGCGCATTTACCAGCACGCTGTATCCACTAACAGATGTTGGCAGTATCCTTGAACCGTTGCTAAACTTGGTCCAGGCAGGTTCAGACGTGTGCTACTCTCACACTTAAAACGCGGCAACACCCTTGAAGAAATGCAACCAGATTATGCCTAGTTTACTCCAACAGCATCACAGATTTTCCTTTTATGCAGGTTATTTGTATTAAGGAGGCAAAGGTCTTAAAATCCAAGGGCTAGCACTTCCATTGACACGTGCTTCCCTGGGGGATGAAGCATGCACTGCAGCCTGCACCCTCAGAGATCGTTTGAAAGACCATTAGGAGATATGTGATGAGTGGCAGTGGCTGTGCTCTTGCAGAGGGATGCTGATCCTGCCCCTTCCCTCACATCCCATGGGTTGCCTCTGCAGAAGCAGCCTTTGCATGCACAGTACCTGCCGTTTCTGGTGTCGTGTTGCCGCATGTTCTTGATAAAATGAACCTTCTTAAAGTTCTTTGGTCTGGGTGATCCTGAGAGTGTCCGACATCTGAAAAATAAATCAGTTGCAAGGGAGGGGAGGGAGAAGAAAAAAAAAAAAAAGTTCTCAATTCCCTGCTGTACCGCCAAGAAGTCTACACAAAAGCAGGAAGGAAAGACGAGACAAATGATTCAAGTCACCCTGTGCTAGGAATCAGCAAGAACAATAAAGACAATAAGTCTGGAAACGCGACAGCTCAAACAAAAAATAATATTTAAAATAATAATAAGAAAGGCACCATCCCCCTCCCTTCATGCAAAAAAACCCCAAAACACCAAAAAACAAACTCGTAAAAAAACTCAGCAAAGTAAAACTTCCTGTAATCTGCCATGACAGCTGAGCCCAAGCTTTCAGAAAAAAAAAATTAAACTAAACCAAAACCTAGAAAATATGCAATTTTCCCCACTCGCACCAACACCCACGCTTTTGTACGCTCCTCAGCTATTGATAAAGGACCCATTGAGGGAAGTTCTTTCTTGTTTTAATTTTAGAAAGATTTAAAATCTCCTATTTGCAAAGATAATTCCTATTTGATTTTAACTCTAAATATTACTTTTCATGTTCCTGACAGTATATGAAACAACTGAAAATAAAATAAACTACCCCAGGAAAAAAAGAATAATTGTTCTTCAAAACATTGAGCCTTAAATCTATTTTACATCTGAATACACTTTATAAATTGCAGTTACAGAAAGAAATTGCCAGAGGGAGGAGAGATGAGACAAACAGCAATATCCTCCCCCCCCTCGCCTTCCACCCTTGCTCTTTCTAATCAGCTGAAACCACGGCGCATGTGAAAGCGCTCTCTGTTTCATCTCAGGGCTGTTTTGTTGCAAGGCGAGGCAGAGCTCCCAGACACTGGAGATGAGTCCTGTGCTCACAGCACAGCCAGGGCTGGACTGCAGCTGCTGCATCCTCCTGGCACCCACAGGACCAGCATCCTCTGCCGGTGCATGGGACCACCACAGTCCCTTGGTGTTAAGCTTCCCTAACCTATCTTTTCCATCTTCTAACCTTCTTTCCATCTTCTCCCCAGTGCAGGCGGAGTTCAGCAGCTTCTCAAACCATGCTGGACTGAAACCACAGGCCACCATGCCAGTCCCTACCACTGTACCTAAACGCCATCGTGCTGCACGGGCACACCCTAAGAGGGGCACCCCATCACTCTGCCACTTCTGCTTTCCTCCTGCTAGTAAAGGCCTTAAGATTCCCTCACCCTCTGATTGCAGTTAGCCTTGTTAGCTTCTCCACAGGAAAATGGCACCAAGAGAGACATTCTACCACAAATTCTGCAAATTAGCAAGTGAAAGTGCTGCCTGGCAAACCATACTTTGTTTATATCTTTTACCAATTATACATGTTTGAATCACTTATGGGAACTATTCATAACATGCTGGTAAGCAAGCAACAGTAAGCTTTGTAAAAATAATCAAGCTTTGGTAATAAGCCAATTGGTACAGCCTCTGCTACTCTTTGCTTCGAGGTAGGGAGAGACAGCCAATCTGCATGTGGATAAACAAGGCTAAACACCAGTATAAACCAGCTGAATTACAGGTCCTAAGATAAAGAGGCTGTCAAACTTAGGCTGCCGTCTTGCCGAACAGCTGACCTGGAAGCATTCCATGCACTGGTCAGATTACTGACCAGCCAGTTTCTGAACTGTTAAGCAGTTGCTCCATTTTCCATCACCCCAGAGGATTGCCTAGCGACTAATTACTGTGGTCCCCAGACAAGGAAGCTGTGGTCTCCCAGATGCACAAATCAAACCGCACTGAAGCTGCCACTATTGACAAGGATGGGAGCAGATTTATTAGTGGGGTAGCAGTCACAAACCTACCAGCCAACACGCAGACAGTAATGCTGGTAACCAAAATAAGCTTGCTTGTGCTGAGAGAATAAATAGTAAAACTTCATTAAAAATACTAGCCTTCAAAAACTTACTGTTGTAAACCATCTCTACGTACTTTTTAAATGTACCACAGATGTTAGGGTACTACTGACTAGGGGCTAGTCATTCGTATTGGTGCCAACTAAACTTTTCTATTAATCAAATCTGGCATTTTAATTCCTGACATTTAATCTAAATACTGGCTTTTTGTTTAATGACCTAAAGCCAGGGAATGTGCAATTCCTATCAGCCACCACCTCACAGGGCATGTGGAGCTTCAACACTTTCACTCACTATGAGGAATATCTCAATGTGAAGACCCAGCTACTTTTCAACATGAGGAGGGAGAGCAAGACTGCCCATGCACGTGCTTTACAGACAAGAAGCCAGAGAGAGAGAGAGAGTAAATAAAATGACCTCCGCAGCGGGGCGTTTTCCTCAATGTCCTCCAGAGTCTCCAGAGAAGATCGCTGGGAGATCAGCCGACGTCTGCGGAGAAAGCAGAACACAAAACATCACTGCTGATTAGAGGGCACAAGAAAGTCCTCAGAGCTGTTATTCAGTTAAGATCACGCCCCTCACTAGCCAAGCCATACCTTTTGTTATTAATAAATTTTGTTCCATTCTGCTTATCTTAATCTATTTGTTTCCACCCAGAAGCCAACTTACTCCATACAAGCTGCTACAGCAGAGCAGAAGTTGCAGTTTTGCAACAGCTCCTCCTCAGTTTGTGCTCCCCTTCCTTCAAGGGTTTAACACCCATCTAACACAGTCCCACATGTGCTGCAGTACAGTTGGCAGTGCTACAAGTACAGAGCTTTGACAAAATAATGCAGACAGATTCACAGAGACTGCCTGTCCTTCACACTGCCACTGGGGACACTTCTCTTTGCCCCTTGCACTTTCTACCAAGCAAGTGCCGCTTGTTTCTCCATGATGTCCATCTCATCACCCCTGCCAGGAGTGTCTGAAGTGACATGAAAGATGATAGTGCCAGCAACACTGTTCATAAAGCAGCAGTTTAAACAGAAGCTCTGACCATCCCCATGAGCTGCACAGGTGAGCTAAGCTCTGCTTTAAACCATTTTCCTGTGTCTGAGTCACATCCTTCCTCTACCTTCAAAGAAATAATTACCGAAATCTTAGCATTACAGGTTTTCTCTCTGTTCTAGCAGGCAGGGATGCCCCAGTACAGGCTTTCTTTTAGCGGCCATTACTGCTGCACAACCTCCAAACACCCAGACAGCAGCACAAAACCAGGACTGCACCCAACCCTCCAAAAAAACACCGTAAATACCAAGAATGACTGTGTAAGACATGGCCCACCCGCAGGCACATAAAGAGAAATTAAGCTGGCAATCATTGAAACTACTCCGTCGTTGATGGGCGTCAAAACAGCTGCAGCAGCCAGCAGAGCCGTGGCACTGTGCCCCAGCACCTGGCTGGCAGGAGCTGTGCCAGCACCCATTGATCCCAGGGCCATGGCTGAGGCACAGAGCACCTCACCAGTGACTTCACGAGTAGGAACGATAGAAGTCCTCAAAGACTATCACTGTTTCTTGCCCAATTCCCACTGAGCTGCCTTACTCCCTTCACCTGCAAGCAAAGAGTTTCAAGAATGTCATGAACACTCCTATATGCTTGGAAAGGTGCTCATTAATTCATTTATGGGCTGTATTTTATATATTGTTTTTCTCTGATGCCAGTGTAAGCAATTTCTAATCCTTCCTGTAATTCCCTTGCCCCTCCAGTTGTGCTGCTACAACTGTTCCTGCAGTCGTGCTGCAAATCTGATTACCAAAATGTTTTTCAGTTCAAAATAACCCTGAGGTTCAGTCATTCCATTTGTTGTTAATTCAAACACCCAATTTCTATCACTTTCCCACTGACAACGCATGTCAGGACAATTTTAATGTGCACACAGCTTTTTCTTTAGTCCTTAGAAAATCATAGAAAACCCCTCAAACAATTTTTAGATCAATTAAGTGTGAAGTATAATCCTCTTAGGAAAAATATGCAAACCTAAATCTCCTCAGGCTTTGTCTAAACTAGGATTTTAGAAGATCTGGTGCAAGATAGGATACACCTTCAAAATGCTAAAAAAAAAAAAAAAAGCCTGCATTTCAGGATGTGCTGGCATAGACAAGAAGAGACCAAACACCTGTCTCTTGCACCCATGGATGCTCCCACAGATCCATCCACAGTCAGAGAGGACACAGGAATTGTTCTTATTGGGAGAAATTCAGATCAGGAGGAGCTCCTCCTCCTTTTTTGGTTTCACTGATCCATAAGAAAAAGCTGGAAGTTTCAACTACCAGCACCACTGGTAGATGAGGTGGCAGATGATAGCTGTTGGCTTTTTAATACCTCTTTATACATCATTAGCTTAATAACACAAATAATGGCATGCTCCCATCTTGTGGTGTTACAACACCAAAATCATACTTGGCATGTTGTTAGTCAAAGAGAGATAAACAACGGTACAACCTCGCCACCTTCTTCATATTAAATTTATCAAATTAGTCATGCTGTAGATGCCGGGTGCTTGGTACAGCACCAGGTGCATATTCCAGCTGCCACTGAAGCCTTTTTCCAAGAGTCTCCTTGCCCAAAGTTATGCACCATCCTCAACTTCATTGACGATAGTTTGTCAGACACGGGTTTGAAGATCGTACATTTGCATCTGTCATTGAGGCAGATGTGCTGGGCTGCAGGAACACACACAACTGCATTTCACCAGCTGGTCATCCAGCTGCCTGCTGGAGTCCTCTGGCTTCCCTCGCTGGTCTCAACTTTCTAAACCTGGCACCAGGGATGCTGCCTCCTGACTTCTGCTTGCTAACCTCACATAGGCTGGATGGGAATCACTGCCACCTCTCTTGGTGTGAAAGACCTCGCACCGATTTTCACCAGTACTGATTTTGTAGTGTTTTGGGTACCTTACGTGACAAGTGAGTCTGCACAAAGGAGTGGGGGAAGCTCTCTGTTCACCCAAACTTGGGAGAGGAGCACTGATACCTGACCTCCCTCCCAAATGGGACATAATAAAAGCATAACTCTGGATAAATCCATCCAGGAAGAAAGGAAGAAAATACAAATAAAAGGTACTGGTAGCAGTGAGAGCAAGGATATCCAGCCCAGCCCCCAACCCAGCTGAAAACTGCCACATTTTTCACCTCTCCCCAGAATTATTAGTTTTAATCACTTCAACTCTCAGCACTGTCAAAGGAGCACAGGAGAGGCGGATTTGGAACAGCTCTGTTGAAATCAGTTCATACTGTCCAGGAATCACACCCTCTTTTCACTGAAGAAGCTCAGCTGCAGTGAAGGATGTGCAATTATTCCACTTTATCTTAAATCTTTATTTCAAGGCCTAATTAAGATGACCTAAATACCAGTATTTTATAAGCCTTCCACAGCTGGATATTATACTAGAAATGCCAACTAATGAATCTACCTGCTGTGAACAAAGTCACATCCTGTGCCACACACACAGGACAAAAAACAATTTTGGGAAAGCAAAGCTTTTGAAAGGATCTTCCAGGGAATACAAGAAAAATCACTTTTTCATTGACTACATTAAGAATTAATCACCTCAACTGTGTTTAGTATTTAAATTAATCATCTTTCTCTCTTCAGGCAAGCAGCCATGGTTTGTCTATACAACTCCTAAAAGGGTTATTTTTCAAAAATTGATTTTCATTCTATAGCAGCTGGTGTATGTAGACACTTGCACTGAAATAACCGAAACTGTTTTATATCACACATCACTATCATTCTGATGTAAAGCTGTGTTGATACCTATTTTGTATTTAAAAATGCCCTATTTCAATAATAATTATGGGAAAATCGTATTGTGAAGGAAGAATATATGCAGAACAAGACAAAACAGCACTACGTGACTCACACAGGATTCAGGCTTTGGGATGAGTCTCTAAGCAGATGCAATTTCAATATAAAATTCTTTAAAACTTTTGTAGAGTAAATGCCAGTCAACTAACACACAAAAATACAATTGTCCTTAATAAACAAACTAAAGAAGTTCCAATAAAAATGTTAATTTCTGCTAGTCCACAGAAAGCCTTAAAAAATTCCTCCTAGTTTAATGATCACATTCTAGGATTACTAAACTCATCCTCACTCCCCATAGCCAATTCACAAACACAGGAAAAGGCAGATCAGCACTGGAAAGATGGTGACCTCCTCGTTCTAATGGTCAGCCCCTGTAGGACAATGGTCATGGTCTCATGCAAGTTACAGATTTATTTTGTTTAAAAACCATGTAGTATCACTTTCCCTTAAACACCTATCTAAAATATTTTTTGTCTGTTTCCTTGCTGTTGGTTTCCTGTGCATGTGCCCAGAAATAACCAGTACCCTGCAATCAAATTCCAAGTGCAGAGCAAAGAAACAAACTAAAGAGACATTTGATGCCATGGTATTTTAAATGGCTGTTTTCTAAGGTACTCATGACCCTGCTCGCATACTGGATTTATCTTTGACCAGCTGTCTGAATCTCTGTGGAAGTTTCTTAAAAGCTAAAATGTTGTCTTTATTTCCCCTCTCCAAAGTCAGATTAATACATTGCAAAAATGATATAAAATACAAGGGCAAAAAAAAGAAACTATAGACAAGGAAAAATGAAATAAGGCAGGTCTGTAACCAAAACTGCAAATAGCCAAAGCAAGTAGACTGCAAATATATTCACCATAACCACCCCATCTATCAGTAGAATATTATCTTCGCTCTCAGCTGCTGCAAAATACTCAGCTCAGTTATGTTAAACATACAAAATCTTAAGCCACATGCTGTCTAGCAGGTGATAAAAAAAAAAAGAAGGAGCTGCAATCAGAACACTGGATAAATTCATCCAGGAAGGAAGGAAGGAAGGAAGAAAGCCAATGATAATCCAAGAGATAAGGAAAAATAAATCCATGTGTAATGACTTTCTAGCACAGCTATAAAACCAGGAAGAAAAAGCTGCATTTTAAACACAACTAATTTCTGTGAAAGTTAGGGGTGTAATTTTTCCCCCGCTTCTGTTAAGATTACAAACCTGTAACAACTGAAGCCAGCAGTGTGGGTGCTGCTGGCTCTCAGAACAAAAAACACCCCTGCAGGACAAGCTTCTTCCCTTTGTCTGGAACAACTGCATCCCTTCAGAGATGCAGTGACATGGGACACACAAGTGCCAATCAACCAAACACCTGCTGACTGCATTAACAGTGATGGGAGAACTTGGGAGGACAAAGGCATTTCCAGAGCTGAAGACTGCTGGCAGTTCCCATGTCCACTGGGCTACCTCTTCCCTTCAGGTGGCCAGGCAAAATGGGCAAGAATCATGGGGCAGAAACCTCTGGGCTGTTAACTTCTGCTCACAGCTGTGTTTATACTAATGTGGCTTGGAAGCATCAGAAAAGCACAGGACCGCTTGACACTTTGAAAATGTTGGATTCTTTATTTCCACTGTGCCTTCATCACAAAAGATGTGTCTTACACACAGAAACACTACCCTGGATAGGTGCAGAAGGGGAGTGGAAAGAAAGTAACCATAAAACTTAGAGTGATTGGGAATGAGATCAGGATACCTGTAAGGACACCTTGGGGCCTGCCTAGAGGTTTAAGTGAAGGGTCTCCCTCTGCATCCATCCACTCTCTGGAAGGTGCCAGCTCCAGACTCAAAGAGGTCTTGCTCAAAAGCCAACCTGTCCTTTGCAAGCACTCCCTGAGGAACTACCAAAACCTACTCTTGGACTTGCAGTTCCCATAGGTCAATCCAGGCAGAGCATCACCTTGATCTTCTATGGGAACAGCAACACTAGGGCTGTTTTTTCATTTGGACTTCATATTGTTCCTTCTAGCACCAAAATGGCTTGAACAGTAAAAGGAAAACAAGGAGAATATTCAGTGAGATCTAAGATTAGGCTTCCATGTAATAGAATGAATAAAAAAACACTAGAGTAAATATATATATATGTATTATATTATAATATTATGGCTACAAACATATCTTGCAGGCTATTCTGAGTTTTGAGTAAGTTATCATTTACCATTCTCTTCCCTAACTCCTTTGGAGATGGATTTGGGTACAAACAGAAGCACAGCTCCTGGCTCTCTCCCCACTCTGGGGCCACAGGAGTAGGTATAAGCAGAGCTGCCAGATGCAGGCTATGCCCCATCCCCAGCAGCTCCAGCCCCTTTCTCACTCCAGGGAAACTTAAATGCCATTTCTGTCCAACTCCTCCTCAGCCTGCCGGCTGAATGCCTCTGACCAAACTCCCAGGCAAAGCTGTGACAATTAATACACTCTTCTGAAATATTATACAAGACATCAGCTGTGAACGAATCCCCATTCACTTCCTGACCCCTGACTTCATGTCCCAGCATGAACCCAGATGAAAGATCCGCTAATGAGTCACCTCTCACCCTCCCTCTGAAGTTTTTACTGGGATTCTTATGTCCCAGCTCATTTTCTTCCTATCTTTTGCCAATATTACAGGAAGACAAACACAGGAAAAACAAACCCTGAGACTATTGAAAATTATTAAGGGAAATAGAATTTCCAGGAGCTATCCAAAGTGATATAAAGCCGTTTTTAATTGTGTGCTATCATAATTACACAGCAGAGCCATTATCTGCAAAGAACATCAAACTCCATTTAGGACTTCCACACTGCACAGTGTATAGTCAAGGCTGCCCACAATGGGAGTTAAAATCATCTGGCACATGCGGAAAATGGGTTATTTTGTTAATTCAGCAGCCCAACCCAAACACACAGAGAACATACTGAGAGCCCTCCATTTAGCTGTCACCTATGTGCAGGCAGGATGCCAGCACAGTCTAAGACCAGAGCTTTCTGCAGTGGGCTGTGAAGAAAGTCTTTGAAGCAGAGATCCTCAGCTAGCAGGACACTCAACAACCTCCTTTCTTGGGATATGCACTGCAAGGAGACAGACCTTCAAATCTAGTGATAAGTAGGAGAATGATGCCATGCCATGCCATGCCAAATGTCTCCACAGTCTTCATCAACCTTTTGGGCATAATCAGGAAGATGGACAGAAACAAAGAGATGACAGGAGAGCTATGGTATGAACATGGCTCTACACACTCCTCCTAAACCAGGGGTACCCCCTGCACTCAGTATTTTATCTATACTGTCATTCAGCTCCTTCTCCAAGCCTCATCCTCCTACAATATCTGAGGCAGAAGCTCTGAAATACACAGTACTTGAACTGCTACCTCCTGCAGCATTACATCTGCACATAACATCTCAATGTGAAAAACACACTGCCATCCGAGAGGTAGGATGTAAGTAAGAATTA
Organism: Pseudopodoces humilis; assembly: GCF_049639895.1. NCBI lineage: Eukaryota > Metazoa > Chordata > Aves > Passeriformes > Paridae > Pseudopodoces > Pseudopodoces humilis. The sequence continues at coordinate 46,346,398 of NC_142200.1, forward strand.
AGTAAGAATGAGGAAAGAAGTTAAGTAACAATGAAGAAAATAAACACGTCAATTCTGAAGTATCCCACTGACCTTTCACAATGCAACACAATGCTCTGTTCACATATGATTATGTAGCTTTACACACATGATCCTTCAAATAGCACACAAAATTCTAGCACAGCCCTGTCCCAATACCCCAGAGGGATCATCTGGGTCTGGTTAAATCAAATATAAAATTAAGATTACCAGCACTCCAAAGAGACAAGGAACTTTCACTATAAGTGCTGAGTAGCAAGCTGTTCACTGACAAAACATTTGTACAGTGTGAATGTGTACATGCAACTGTGCAGAAAAACAGAAGGTATGGTAGAGCAGGACTTTTTGGACCTTTGGGCTTTTTTAGTATCATGCACAATTTAACTTGACACACTATCAGTCCTTCTAGAAGACACGATTTCAAGAAATTTCTAGCAAGGAAAAAAACTCCCAGGGTTTAGTCTAGGGAGAACAGAAGAGCAATCACTACAAGCTGTTAACTCTGGGAAACATTTAATTTTCACCTTCCCCGGTAGGATTCCAAATTCTCCAAAGATGTATCTTGTTTGAAACCTACCATCATGGTTTAGTAGTGGATTTGGCAGTGCTTGTTAATGGTTGGACACAGAGAACTTAAAGGTCAGTCTAAATGATTCCATGATTCAGTGATGCCATCTTCCCTCTGCAGGCAGCTGCCTCTGCACCCAGTCCTCAGACTGTTGGCTCTGCCCGAGCCCTAATGAGGAGTTACAGCCGCAATTCAGTAAGATTCATTTAAAGACAGCAGAGCTCTCAAAGATGCCAAAGTGCCAAACATTTACATTCTGTTACCTTTAACCAATGATTTACAGATTCACTGTCTTCACTTTACTGACTGCAGCAGTGTGATAGCTTTCAGAAGGCTTCTATGCAGTGATTTATCCTGAGTATGCCCAAACACTGGAATAACTATGTTTTTCAGAACAACCATTACCTCATAACCTAACACACATTATCATGGTAAAACATCAATGGGCATCAGCTTAATTAGAGTCATTCAAAACTAGGAAAGAAGCAAACAACAAGATTAATCACCTGACCTTATGAAAACAAGGACGCTTGCCAAAGCAGATACAATAACACTGTAAAGAACATACAAACTGTCCATCTTTATATCCTTTTGTTGCAGTAAAACCCACGCCCTAATAGCCTTCGTTGGATTAACATGAATCTAACGGATTCTTCATGCATCATTTATCCCTGATAAAACTCTATGCATTACAAAACAATTAATATTTAGTTCTGTTCAAAAGTAGTGTCTCCCCTTAAATATCACATCCCAGGGAAATGAAGCATCAATTAGGCATCATTTAAACCAAGTATTTGAGAAAACCACACACTGCCAGAGAGTGTGCAAGTATCAAAGCACAAAATGTTGCATTCCACAACACCCAAAGTCCTGTAATTAAGTAAGAAACTCTCTTTCAAGTCAAGCCCATATGCAGTAGATATTAGAACACGTGAGAACACAGACATGCACTGCTAAGTCATCTGAAAAAGAGACTTTAATTCTAGCCAGCATAACCATGCTTTTCCTCTTTCATATGAGGTAGTTTCTAGGTTACCTACATCCCAACCTCATATCCCTGTCTCTCTTCCAGACACACATGTGCTATCGGCGAGAACATATTCCACAATCCTACATCTTAATATTCTTAGAAGAGACATGAACATACGATTAATTGCACGGTTAAAAGAAGCCTAGATACTGTGAACGGTCTGGATAGAGGTCTTGACAGAGAAAGAAAAGTCCCCTGTGTGAGCAGGGCACAAAGAACAAATGAATAGGAGAAAGCTTATTAACATGAGGCACTTCGGGCATGAGATATGAATGCTGGCACAGGTGGTGGCAATCTGAGCGTTTACTGGTGTGTACTTTGCCACACATTCCCTTAGGATCAGCCACTTCTCCCAGCATCTCATTACATACCCAAGAGTCAATGCCCTGCTTTCCCTGGCCACTCATGGCTGAAGACCAAGCCTATGTATATTGTTCAGAGATCAGTTGCCATATTGGATGGCTTAGACATCTTAACTTTTTGATATCTGTGATAAGGTGAGACAGTCCAGTGCCACAGTTTTAAATATTATTTCATCTACAGGAATTAATGCCTTGTTAGTTCATGCACAGTCAATTTCAATGCCAAAGGCCTTTGAGTACAAAAATATGTATTCACCTAAAATATTGCATTTGCTTATGCTTTACACTAAGGAACATATTTGCAATACAGGAGACACGTTCTAAACACAGTACCACAAGATCCATTATTAGGGTAAAGGCAGTTCCTTACTGTCCAGCAGAACTGCTTCAATGTACCAATGAGCTTGTGGACATGAGTCTTGCAGGGGGAGAGCTCAGTTCTCCCCTGCTTGTCTCACTAGGGACGAATCCTGGAGCCACCCAGCATTTTTCACTCTGGGAAAAGCAAATATCCTCCTTGTTCCCCCATGTCAGCCACCATGACTGGGCATGGCCTCTTCCTGTTACTTGGCCACTGTGTTTCTGCTGGTAGCAGAGGGTTAGATCATTTTCTTCTCTCTCTGTTCAGGTTCTCTGCTCAGCATGGCTTACAACAACTGGCTTATTCCCTGTCTGAAGTTACTCTTTCCTGATACAGAACTCTAATAAAAATTTAAATATTTTCAAAAAAAAACAGTTTACTCCATTGTGAACACTTAGTTCTGCAAGGTGAAAGGCCAGCTACAAACTGAACACCATCGTTCAGCCTATCACAGGTGCACAAAGACTAATTGTGGTTTAAAGGGTGGCATTTGAGAGACTGGATCTCCTCAAGGAACCCTCACTTCCCCCTACTTCTAATGGGGAAGTATTGTAGGAGTTGTCATAACACTGGTAACATTTGGTTGTGTAGCTGTGTCATTGCTCTCTTTTAAGGTGTGGTGGGTACAGACATGTCCAATATTTAGAGAAGTTGGCCAAGAAGCCCATCCCACCTGTTTTTACAACAGAGAGTACCCAGCAGTCACCCTAATGGACATTTCATTGACTTGGCAAATGCAGCCTATATCTGCAGGCTGGGGAACTGCCTTTCCCAGGATCAATACACCCCCAAGAGCACACATAGCAACTGGCAGAGGCCAGAGGCTAGAAAGCACCTCCTTAACTCTCTTCTGAAAACAGCCTCTTTCCAGGGCACCATCCCCACTCACTCAGGGAACACATGGTGCTCTGCCACCCCACAAATAGCTGGATATGCAGACTTGAAAGGTTCCCAAATTTATGGCCTTTTATTTTCCTATATTCCCCACATACTGTCACAGTGTTGGGTTATAAAATGTAATCTGAGCAATCTCCTGCTTAGTAAATTATGTAATTATTGGAGAACTGAATTTTTGTGGATGCCAGCAAGTTGGCCAGCTAGGAAACATTCAGCAATGAGATAGCAGTTTTCAATCAGTTTCTGAGGGGAGAAAACCCACAAAAAACTTCAAGAAATTTGGACAATGCCCATAACAACTTGCTTTAACTTCTGGTCAGTTCTGAAGTGGTCAGGCAGTTGGACTGGATGATCCTTCCAGGTCCTTTCCAGCTGCAATATTTTATTCTATTTTATTCTAAAAGCAGATTCATTAACACATCAAAGTGAGGAAAATTGCCAGAGCATGCTGTTAGACTGAGTCTACTGATAATTTGTATTATCAGAATGATAAAATAGCAACTTATAGTGACAAAGCTGGCCAAAAACAGTTTAGGGGACTGATATTAAAATGCAGCACAAGACACAAATTTCACCTTTTCCATATTCCCCTGTCTCGGTTTCCTCATTCTGTGCCAGAAGGATCAGAGGCAGCAGCTCTGGCAGATGCAAGAGCGGACAGTCTCCTTAAAGCAGCACTGACTGCTGTACCAAATAACCTCAGAGATGATTCTTGACTTGCTCAGTATCTCGCCAGCACATCCAAAAGTTATGTTGCATTCATATTATGCAATGAGGAAAAGTAGAGGTTGGCTGACCAAGCCCAGCATTCACAGTGATCCACTTCAAATGTGTATCGAGCCCTCAATTTAATCTAGTCTATAGTGCATATAAGCAGAAAAATAGATAAAGCAATCATTAAAGCAAAATAACCAACAATTAACTGTAGTTGCAAACCCATCTCCTGGAAGAGACGATTAATTGAGAATGGGGTCACACCCTGACCTTACAGGAAATCTGGAGGACCTGAGTCACTAAGCTCTCCCCATCACAAACAAACAACACAACATTAAGCTATGGTGAGTTTATATAACCCATACATTACTTCAGACGTCTATACACACAGGAGGTGGGGGCAAAAAGTCTAGAAATAACTGTAAAGTCCCAGGACAGGCAGTTTGATAGTGCATCTCTCTCCTCCTTCTCTTTTGAGGCTCAGGAGAGGCAGGGATGGCCTCCATAATCCCATATTCGATGAAGGACTTCCCCCTGTCAATAGCTTTACTAAAAAAGCATTCAGAAGGGCATAAAGCACCACTCAACTTTATTAAATCTTCTCAGCAGTCAAAGCTCTCTGCCTGAGGTCTCTGTCTCCAAATATCTGGGAAGCCCAGGAACAAATCCCAGCACCAGACCTGAAAAACACCTGGCATGGGACCCTAAGCTGATGTGGTGGTTGGTTCTTTCAAGGCTGAGGTGTGGTCCGCTAACTTAGTCTGAAATGATTTCGTTTGAGTGATTTCCAGGGTCTGGAAGATTAGTGTTGTGGCTGTAACTGTAGCCATGCTAAGCACAACCTTAGGCAGACCTTTGGGTGACAAATGCCATGACTGCAGATGTAAAAACATATTTAATTCTTCTGTAGCGTAGATCCTTTTTTTGTGTGTGTTTTTTTCTTGTTGGTGTTTAATTTCTTTATATACATGCACTTTATAAATGGCTTTGGGAATAATAAACACGAAGCCAATACAGAAATGGGTATATTTGATTTTAAAGGCTCTGCCTATTTACATGGAACAAATCAATGACATTACCATTTCCCTGGGATGAAGAGGCATACGGATAGAACCTATGCAGATGTAAGACTTTTAGTTTTTCTGGTCTCCCCCTTCCTTTCTCTTCTTAAAATCTCTGCACTTCCACCAGCAGCCTTTAGAGACAAAGGGTCTGTCACTTTTTTTCAGAGTTGCATTATTGCCTAGTCCACCCTCAGTCAGAGGACTTTTCTTGATAACATAAAACAGTGCACTTTGTCATCTGATTCAGTGGCAATTTTAAAGCTCTGCAATGAATTGCAATGAATTTGCAGCTCATTTGAAATGAATTAAGTTGATGAAAGGTCACAAGGAACCAAGGACAATTTTTACAAAGCATCTCCAGGCCGTTTTTCCAGACCATCAGCTCTCTTTTGCTAACCCAGGAACACATCTCCCACTCTTTAGAAAGCAAACCGTCTGTTTCCCCATAAAAAAAAAAATCCCAAAGTATTGCCTAATGAAACACACAAAGAGTCCTTCTCATGCTATGGGAACACATTTCAGGATTCTGCTCACGTGCTTTTTACTCAGGCATGCTTTGATGTAATAGCAGGGGAGAGAAATTTTGAAGGATTTACAGATTAATCAGCCAGAGCATGGATGTAGGTTAGGACTATGAGAACCGTTCTCCTCTGGGATATTATCTGCAGCTCAACTTACCCAAGATGAAATGAAACGTTGCTTTGGGAATGCAAATGAATTAGGATGTCACGAAAAGTAATTCAATTTGTAGCAGTGGGGTTTTGAATTTGGTTACTTACCTACAAGATCTTTATTTAACTGTAAACCTGGTACAATACTTACTGTGATTTCCGATTTGAAATTAATTGTACTGCTAATTTAAAAATCAGGCCTGATAAGTACTAACTGTTTTTCAGGTCATATCTCTATCACCTGTGTGTATATCTCTATGCCACTGCACACTTATGGATGCTCTGTAACAGATCTGCACAACAGTGGGATCTCTCACACGTAAAAACAAGGGTAAGACTTTCATTCATTTCACCACTGTGGAAGAGGTAAGTGGAACAAGACAGCTAATTAGTCATTCTCCATTTCAATCCTCGATAACCACAAAGAGAGCTTGTTTTTTTACTGCAGGCATTGTCTTACATCAAACAATTTGTAGATAAGAAAAACCAGTTCTCTTCCTGAAGGCACACAAGCAAGAATTTTGATGGAAAAGATGAAACAGCATTAGAAATTAACTGTAACACTTCTTCCCTTCCCTAGTCACCAGAGTATGTCCATTAGGACGCAGTGCTTATATACAACTATATCATCCAGACTGACAAATTTTGCACAGTCTGCTGTTTTGGTACTACAGAGCACAAGCCATTAATAGCTGACTGCCTCATTCAAATGAAACAAGACAATTATCAGCTGTAACTTACACAATTAATAATACTGCTGCCAGCATTTTCAGCAGAGATTTGATTCTTTTATAGCTCATTTGAAGTCTTTAGGGAACGTGTTATTAGTACATCTGTCCTGCTGTAAACATAATTATCATGCAGAATTCCATTTATCATGCTGATCAGGAAGCACTTTCTATCAGCCTTTCAGCCTGGGAACACTGATAAACAGGCAAGGGAATTTGACTGCCCCAGCTCAGCGGGAGTGTGCTCACTGCCGGGACCATTGCTCTTTCTGGCTGAGCCTGTGGCAATTTTCTGAATAAGCACAAGACTTGTGCTGACCTCTGACTTTGGGGTACATCATGTTTGAACTCGGGGTATATCCTGCTGGACACCGCTTGTTTGTATGATCTGTTGATTTTATGTTCTCCTGTAATTCCTTGCTCTTCTCCGAGACCACACTCAGAGGTGGTTCAGGCTTCTGGAGCTGCTGCACAGGGAGAAGGCAGCAACTGGATTCACCATGACCACGGCTCTTAGTCAGCGGCATAAATCAAGTCCATGTCACAGACCACAGGCGACACCTGCTTCAACAGAGCATCACTTTTAATATACAAAACTGGGCTGGGGCCAGGTGTAAACAAACATCAGTTAAACAGATGTCAGTGAAAATGGTGCTGAATTTTGGCTAAAATGTGTATGAGATTTTAAATAGTGAATACTATCAAGACTTATCAAACTCTGATACCTTACATGCAGAACAGCCCACAGCTGCAGGCTTGCTGTGCAGAGAAACTGTCTACATGGACAACTTAACCCTCAGAGACCTGCAGAACATCCTGACATCAAAGTAAGATTAAGCAAAGTAAAGGTCAGCCCCTGAACAGACCTCCTGCAAACTACAGCTTCAAATTGGTTTAAAACAACCTCACTTATACTAATAAGCTGATGCTGTGACCAAAAGGTGCCATGCTGCTTCAGCTATCTACCACCCCCTGCATCACACCAGCAGAAGGTCTCCTGCAGCCAGCCAGGTAAGGGAAGCACACAAACAATTAGTGATCAGCTTCTCTTTGGTGTTGTGAGGGAGGAAAAGATCTGCTGTCCTCAATGGGATCAGCACAAAACAATCCTCAAACCACAAGAAGTGATTAACTGTTCCTGCAGGCTGCTCCCATAGCTGCTGGCTGTCCTCACGCCTTCCTCCGCTGCAGCTCTGGGTACCTCCTTCAACTCAGCCACTGAGCAGCACCTCAGTCACAGGAAACAGGCTGGACTCCTTCAAGCTCAACAGACAGAGATGGCAAACAGGTCTGTGGATAATACTGAGCACATCCAGTCTTTGGAACTTATTTTTTTCTATTGGTCGAAACATTCTTTTTTCCCAGTGTTTGAAAATTGCCTGACAGGACATAAGGGACCTGCGGGTGCCCTGAGGTTGATGGAATCAGACTGCCACAGCAAAGGGCAAAGGAGGAGGAGACCAATTCCTGATGATATCAGAAAGCAAATGTTGTTTCAAAGAGAAATTATTTGACTGCTGATAAATTTGTGATAAAGTTATGTTGTTGTTTTTTTTAATGTGGGAGAAATTCATAAATCTAACTCAAGAAAACTGCTGTTGCAGGCTGACATTGATACATGCGGAACAGCTGCATGACCACAGAAACTCCTAAGTTCACTATGTTAATATATTGAGCCATTATGGATTGTATTTTAGGCAACTTATTTCCAGATCATTCTGATGTTTCATTTAATTGTATTAAGACGGGGTGACTGTGAGAAATAAGTGGCACAGTGGTTACATCAATTACTCTCTTTAAATTCAAGAATCATGCATATCCAGATTGCTTAATTTCTCCCATACATCTGCATTTGCATATCTTTCTTCTCTGAAGAGCTTTCAAAAGCTCAAGTTTTAATCAGAAGACTATTTTTGATCCTAATTTTCCAAGCTGCAGTAAAGCTGCTTCATGACCTAATCTGATGGCAAACGTACCATCATTATACTGTGGCTTCTAGCAAGTAGTACAATAACTAGGCATAATGTTTCTTATTTTTAATCACTGATACACCAGGTGCCTTGTGTCTAATTAGAGCTATCGATTTGTAGACATTGCTTTAACTCAGACTGGCAGATGACTTGTTGGAGCAAGCGCTGCCTGAGGTGAATAAAATCCCCTGCTGGGCAGTGTATGTACATCAGCCCCCCCAGACACACCCCAGCACACCAAAGCTGTGAGCCAAGGCAGCCCTGCCTCCTTGTACACCCAACTCCGACTTTCTGCTTTTATTTTTGATGCTATTCACAGCAAAATCAAAAAATCTCCTATTTCATGGGGAATGGAGCATTTTGATTTGCCTGAAGCCAAAGTTTCACCTAGATTTTTTTTTCCTTTTATATACACAGAAGCATACATATTCATCTGCACATACGATATGAAAGATACATACTCAGGAAAACAAAAGAACATTTCCCACTGTTTGAACATGCCTCCTTTATGAAGAATTATTGAAAAAAAAGTTCACAGAGTTTCCTCTGGTTTGGCTTAACAGCTTTAAACGTTGTGCTTCCAGACAGACAGAAAATCTGGCTTACCCACAGCTTCCCCCCCTCTCTGCTCCACATTTAACAGGTCGCTGTTGTGACCACAAGAAAGATGGCAACTGCTGCTAAAACTTTAATCTCCCCCTAAAGTTGTAATCTTTATATAGCAAATATAATGAGCTTTCTCAGTGACATACTTCAACAATGTTTAACAGGATTGCATAAGCAAAGTTATATTTAAATCCACTGAAAATGCAACCCAATTCTCCACAGTCTGCTCTGGTGATAATTAATGACAGATTTCATTAATATTCACTTATCCAATATTTTTTCTTGTAGGATTGTGTCCTGCTAACACCAAGACAGTGGAGAAGAGCTGTCTTCTATTAAAGAAGCTCTGTTAGGCATCACAGATAACATATGGAGCGTGACCATGCTGTTCTCTATCCTCTATTACCCCTCAATTTTATTCTCTAGAAATTGTTCCAGGCGCTAGTTCCAGGCTATAACTAGAGTAGGAGCAGGAGGTATTCTGCCACTGCTGTCAGAGAAGCCATTGGAGGACAGAAAAGGAAAAAAGAAAAGAAGTTTCCAAGTATTTTGCAAAGTAGTCAAACACTTGGAGGTGGCAAGGTTTCACCAGGAAGCACCAAATTATCTATCCTATTCTCAAACAGGAACAGTCAAGAGACACTCTTTTATGCCAATGAAATTTCAGTTTCCCAGGGCAACACAAGGATGATACCACAACAGCCTCCCTCTCTAGGGCAGGCTGCAGGAATGTTACCCCCAGCTCTGCACTTAATGCAAAAGTAGGAAAAATCACATGAAGCCATATCCCCCAACCTCTCTCACAATCCACACCTCACCACAAAATAAGTCTTGAGCCCAAATCTCTGCAGCATTCTAAGCTCCTCCTAGCTATGGAGGAGGACAGGGAAGTGAGGAGGAAAGTGGGAGGAAGAAGGAAACAGCTGCTTCCCCTTCCCAACCCGGTATTTCTCCTGAAAGATCTGATCTCCACCTCATACACAGAGTGTAACAGGAGCTACTTTCTTTTCCTGTGTCCTGGAAAAATATGGACAAAACCCCTTACTCTCCTTTACTCTTGCAAATCATCTACCCTGTCTGTGCCACTTTTGCTGGGAAGCTGAAGCAGCATCTTTTGCTGGGCTGCAGAATCCTGTGCAAAGACAACTGTCACTCCCAGCATTTAGTTTTAATTCCCATTTGAAGCCCAGTGAACTACTCCAGAGCATAACAAAATGTCCATTAAACTTTGTAAAGAACCAAGACTTCAATTTCAAAAATATTTATCTTGATCTCAAAGATGCTCACTCTAACTTCTGACTCCATGGGCGAATGATTTGACAGACCACACATACATAAAAAATCAGAAACTGAAAAGAAATTCAGTAACACCAACCTCCCAAGCTATGCACTGGGAAGCTGGCCATGGAATTGCCTGATTTCTTGAATACTTGAGAGGAGGTAAAACTTTATTTCAACTCATGGATTACGGCAACAATTGGAGAGAAATTCTTATAAATAAGGCTCACAGGTTCAAGAGGCAGCTGTTTGTCCCATCCTGACATTACGTGTTGGCACAATCCTGCAGTGCCACTGCTCAGTTTTCAAGGTTCTTTTACTATTGGCGGTGAACGTGTTATTGTCAAAGACTGTCAAGTCAACCACACCCAGTCATTTTAATCAGACACCACACAGCTGGATTCATACCCCAAAGCCAGGACTGTGGGCAGCTGTCAGCCCCACAGCCACCACAAAGCGAGCAGCTGCTGCTGGGACAAGTTTCAGCAAGAGCAGGCGGTGAGCTACTCACAGGCACTGCTGTCGGTATGACCACAAAACAGGTAATTGTGAACAAGCTCCAAGCTGGATTTGAACAGCTCAATCCAGCAGGAGGTGACACCCCATCTCACGACAGGTTAACGACGTGCTGGGGATTTGGCATGCCCCAGAGCAGCTGGCTGGTTTCGTTGAGATGGGCAATGGTGCCCCTGGGTCACATCCACAGAAGAAAGGCATTTTTGAAACAGGAGGCAATTGCCTTGCTGAAAAAGAAATGTAATAATAAAAAGAAATAAAATCAGAAGTGCCTCCTGATGGACTTCAGTATGACAAGTTTCTGGGAGAAGAGAACAAAAGCTGTCCATGCGTCCAGGCCCTAACCTCAAATACCACTGGATGGGTGGAGGATGTGAGAACAGAGTCAAGCCACGAGAAGGATGCCTGGTTCCCCTTGCATTTCTCTTCACCTCCTCCTATAAACTCAAGAACCACACTGCTGATCATTAGGGTGTGGTGGCTTGTTTTCCAGTTTCACATCTACCTTAGCCTGGCCCCTGCTGTGGGACATGCCAGTGCAGAGGCAGCTCCCCAGACAGCCCCCCATACTCCTGGGGCACACTTTGCTATTGAGCTCTCCCCAGCAGCTGCATCTTCCCATGACAGCAAGGACCAAGGCAGACACTAAAAGCAGCACTGAGATGGGCACAGTTGTTACCACTTCCATGGTGATATCCAGCATTTTCCAGAGAGCCTCATCTCCATGAAAAACATATACACAAGGACTCTGCATGTGCACATGTTGCATTCAGTATTCATTGCTGGTTCTCTGAAAGTGGAAGGCATGAGAGACCTGTGACTCGGTTTAAACAACAAAAACAAAGCTAAAACATATTAAACATTCATGAATTTCTGTGAATCCTTAATGAATCTTATTTTCTGCCTTCTGTTACGTAGCTCTTTAGGGCTACGTCCTTTAATTTTTTATTTCTTTTATCTTGAAAGCTAGAAACTTTGTCAAAACAGCAGAATGCAAGGGGATTAGGCTGAGCATCTCCACTTCTTCTCAACAATCCATTAACTTTGAAAAGCCTCTACCATAGATTGGAAGACTTTGGAGCTGGAAATACTGGAATAACTTCCTCTGCCACAAAAATGGAAAGGAGACATGGGACCCTTTATCAGGTCATGTGACTCAAATGTCGCTAATGCTTCCAACCGTCATGAAAAAACATTAAAATCTTACGCAGAAAGAAAAGAAAATAAAGTTTGAGTCCCTGAAAATGGATAATATTCATCTGGCTCCCTTACTCCATTCAATCAATTAAGCAGTGTACTTCTGAAAGCTGAAAAAATTAAATGTGGGGTAATATGAGAGCAGAGGCAGACCTCTGTGCTGTCTTAACCCAGCGTTGTTAACCCAGAGTTGGAGTTTAAGGTGATACTTCGGGTTGTGAAATAAAATCCTGGAATTTTGAACATATTTGCTTCAGTGAGCCTCTGCTTTGGGGCCACTAATCCCTTTAATTGCCCCAAATCACCTAGAGGCAGAAAAATCTTTGTTCTATAAGCAGCATTAGGCAGACAACAAAGCCCTTCATCATAAAACCAGCTGGGGAAAGTTTGACAGCAGCTCATCATGTCTTCCTAGATTAAGTACATTAAAAAGAACATAAAGCATTAAGTGCCATGAAAAAAAATCTAATTGCACACCATCGTTTACAAGAACATCTCAAACTTTCCCTCTAAGATTTTAAAATATACCAGACCAGTAGTGCAAAGAGGTCACTTACAGCAATAAATTGTTCTGATCCTGTCAAAACTCCCGCACTTCAGTATTCGTAACAAAGGTGTTAACTGCTTGACTAATGATGCATTTCTGCAGAAACCTCAGCTGATGGGGCTCATGCTCTAATCAAACTACAAAACTGCTCCAATTTGACTATTTTAGGCAATGTCTTTATGAGCCAAAGGCAACAAATTACCTGGAAAAGTAAGACTGAACATATCTGCAAGTGTTTGCAGGATCAGGCTCTATTTTTATATTGCCTTTTATCAATGACAAAAGCTAATTTAAAAAATTGCCTCTTTCAAGAGATGGTACTAAATATAATACAAGATTTACTTTGTAAAAGCCTTGAGGGTGTGTTAAAACACACAAAAACTATCTCCTAAAAAGGATTAAGACATATTTAGATGGCACAGACATGAAATGCAATCCGAACAACTCCAGTACAGATACTAATCATGTGAAATGGATAACCTCATAATATCACACATCTTAGATCATCTGACTTGTGTGTCTGTCTGCATATTCAACATCACAGCCCCAAGCTGAAAAAACACAGACAGAGAAGAAAGAGATTCTTGTTTCCTGGTAAAGCTTCTTGCATTAAAGAAGTGAATGCAGGGCAAAAGGCCCATTCAAAAATGTGTCACAAAACACTTCACCACAGACCTAGGAGCTTTGTTGTGAGAGGAGAAAGGAAAAAAAGAAAAAAGGATTTTGAGCAACAATATTGACTAATGGGATTATGTATATACAACAGTCTCCCATTCACAACACCCTCCCAGGGAGCTGAACACAAGCTCAATTTTACCTGCGCCAGGAACAATTACATCATTTTATGGCAGATATTAAGCCAGCAGGGTACAGACCACAAAGCTGCTACCAAAAATACTTAATCTTCCAAGGAGGATATCAGACAGGCAATTAAAGAAACAGTAATCCTCCGCCAAACATTACATTTTATCATCTGTAAACGTACATCTGTAAATCTCTCTTTGTTTTAAGTAGGAGCCCATGAAACATACATTTTTGTAGAGTAATTCTGGTAATCTAAAGCTTCCAAATTATATATAATGTGCTAATAGTGTGTATATATGTATACATATATCTGTGTGTTATATAATGTATATAATTATATATAATATATAATATCTGGGTAAGTAAAACACAGAAAATAGAATCCTGATGACAATATAGCAGCACATGAAGACAAACTGTTCAGCATCCTTTTGAGCTTGCTTGCATCCAAAATCTTTCCTGTATTCATATTAGACAGAAGGGGTATACAGAAAGAGACCCTAGGAGTGAGCATCCCTTCTTTTTAATATATGAACTAATTTTTCACCCAACCACAACAAGCATATATGCTTTGAAGGTTTTTAAGAAAAAGGAAAAAAAACAAACCAGAAGACAAATTTGGGAGTAGAACGGCTCCAGCTCTAGACAGGAAAAACGGTGTTTTAGCAACCGGAAAAACTTCTTCATGCACCTCAAAGAATAAACACAGCTATGAATACAGAATAAACATCCTTGATTGTACTAATAAGAACAAATATAATGTAGGCACACAGCTATTGTCTGAAGAAAAGCACATCCAAAGCTTTCACAGTGACAACTCCAGCCCCCTGCCACACTCCAACAGGCGCTGCACAGCCTTGCAGACTGCCAGGACAATGTCAGCAAGGAAAGGGGTGGTCAAGTGCTGTGATGGTCACCACCACGTGCCTGTGGTGAAGCTTTCCAGCGCAAGAATGTGTCAGGAGTGCAGCAGAGGAGGGGGGAGCATAGAGTTTGCAGCCAATGCTGAGGTTCCCCCAGAGGTGTTGTTGTGGCGCAGTGAGTAGCGCTACCAGCAGTGGTAGTTCGGATACTCGATCCTGACGGCAGGAAAACATCTCCACAAATTCAACAAGCAAAATGAGGGATGCAGGTGCTAACAGAGCAGCACTCAGCTACCTGTGACAGAGCAACAATGAGAATCGTGAAAATTTCCTCTCCTGGCAGGATTTGCTAACTGCTATTTGGAAAACAGAAGATTCACATTTTTCATTTTTCATTTAGAAGCAGCAGGACGTTAGTAATCTGTCCAGATATGGAACCAGAATTGCACTTCTGCTGCTGTCTCTTTGACTGCCAGAGAACCCGCAGCATTTTCTGTCCTTCCCACAAGTCTCTGCAAAGGAAGAAGGTTGAACAAAGTGCCACTATATGAGGGCCATGGCCCCCACAGCAGCAGGAAAAAAAACAAATTATGCAAAACTTGTACTGTTTTGCTTCAGTCACCCTTTGCCTCCTCAGACCTGAACAATAACGAGCTTGTCTAACATGGAGGAAAGGGGGGAATGGCTTTGTGCTTGGATGGGTCAGAGCAGATAAATGCAGAGATGTGCTCACCAAACACCACCTGCATCTGGCTGGAGTAAGCAAGAAACACAGAGGTGTTTCTCACAAGGGTGAGAAGCTGCAGACAGCAGCACCAAGAGAAGACCACAACCCTACCCCTCTGTACAAAATCCTGGTGTGGCTCCCCCTACCAAATCTCTGGAGGGATAAAGCATGAAGTCACATTTGAGAGCTACTAACATAGATGTCATTGGCAAAATTTTGCCCTATTGCTTCCACTGAAAGTGAAATCAGCTATACTTTGTATAAAAGTGTGGCTTTTTATTTTCTTTTGATTAAAAAAATGAGCCCTCCTTGCCAGACCACAGGAACAGAAACCACTACTTCCTCAGTCACTGCATGTTCACATCTAAAAAAAGCCCTGGACAAGGATAAAACCATGCTGGGTATGGCATCAGACCTCTGCATTGATCAAGCTCACAAACTGCCATCAACATGTGACAGACAATTTTGAAATTTTGGTTTTCCTGTTTTACCTTTTCCACTAAACAGACAGGAAATATATCTGTTAATGTGAACAACTGAACAAAGAAAAGTAATATCCATTTTTGCAGAATCTACCACATTACAAAATGAAAATCTAGAGAGCCCACGACTGACCAATAAAAAAACAAATCCCTCCTCAGTTCCCTAGGGACCTGAAGTCAAGTTTTCACTACCATAACCCCTCATCTTGGGAAAGTGGATGTGAGGATCAAGAGCCTCCCAAAAGATAATTTCTTCTAACTTATGAAAATGTTAACCCCCAAAACAAACAAATAAACAAAAAACCAGTCAGGAGCATGTTGAAATATTCTTGGGGAATCACGCAAAACAAAGAACTGCAACAACTGCAAGGCAAGTGCCAGTTACACAAAAGACCGTGCCACCCTTTACTGTTGCTATCACATTCATTTATCCCTTAAGATATTCAAGATATGCAATCGCTCAACGGGTTGGAAATAGTACCTCTGCACTTAAAATAGAAAAGACAGGCCTAATCCTGTTCTCATTTGTACCTGAGCAACCCTGCAATTAATTCAGAGGTTGTTCGTTTTCAGGTGCCTTGATCTTTGCAGACAGGCAGTGGCTTACAAGCGGTTTTTCATGCCAGCCTCTTTGCTCTCAGCCCATCCTCCCCAAGGGAGCGAATTCCAGTTACAACCCACACCCTTCTGCAGTGCCCTATTGCACTAAACAGGACATGGGCTTGGGGCTTAGGCCCCAAGGAATATGGGGGAGTAATGGTATTTTGTACAGCACTGAGCATAGCACCGGTACTTGCACTGGAAGAAACATCCTCACTCCTGTTGCAACTCTGCATCTTGCAGGAGAAGGAAGCCTGCGAGCTCACAAACACACTGCAAGAAAATACACATTTCCATTCACATCATTTATTCAACCTTCCCACAGAGCATGACGACAGCATCAGAAAATACTGCCTTGAAATTGTCTGTTTAAGGGTGCTGGCAAATTCATACAATTTGTGGTTTTTATTTTCAAACGTGTCTGCTCAAAGTTGCTCCCTGTTGCACCCTAGCACTGTCTTTGACTTGAATAGCCTTACATCAATAAGGAAACTAATGAACAAACAAGGAACAAGTATTTCTAATAATCTCTTTAAAACAAACAGAAGCAATTCAGACAATGAAGTCTGTTCCTTAAAACAAATGTGTGCAGACACTTGCTACTTGTGAGGCTGCTCTTGAGTTCTGCAGTACCTGGAGTGCCTTTTAAAATAGAAGAATATTTTATCTTGAGGCAAGTCATGCACATGGAAAAATACAGATTTTCCAAATAAATCTCAAAGGTCACAATGGAGGTATTTGACAGTGGCACTTTGTGTTCTGCTGTAAATAAATCTGCCTCTTTAAGCAACCACCTCTGAGCTCTCACTTCTGGATTAGCTTATGCTAAAAAATGGGATTCTACAAAGCAGTGAACACCACCAATTAAAAATCAAACCCAGTTTTGCTTTAGGAAAACAGCCTCATATAATTAAGGAGGTTCCACAATGCTGAAGAAAAAGGTTTATGTAAACTCCATTTTTAAAAATACAAACGCAACCCTTTGTGCTTTAAAGGCCACAGTTCCAAGGCTATTAACAGCAAATGAAGATCCTTCCTCACCTTTTTATATAACCTGATGCAGCACCTGCACGACTCACCTACCTAAGCAATTAAACTGCACTTTGCACTGTAACACCTGAAAGCTGTTTTGCCTCTCTTCCTATTATCCAAAAAACATCTCCATGTTTTGCAGTCAGAAACGCTATCATTCACTTAACTAAATTCAGGGAACTATGAAGCATGCTTGTAACTACCAAACCTCCTCATCTGCGCCCATGTCCTAGGTATCAAGATGGGTGTCTTCATTTTCAAGTAGCTGTCACCTAATGAGGACTTTAGTCCCTGTTGTGCATGTCCACCACACCCCATGGACACGTGGGCAATACTTCTGTCACCCTGCATTTGTCTGGGTGTAGCTGATTGCAGCCTTGACTGGAAAAGGAGGAAATTAATCTACTCTTATGTTGGATCTGTAGGTATTAACAGAGGCGCGAAAGCAACAGGAAAATAAAATTTTGACAAAACATAAGGAATAAAGTTGGCGAGTTAAAACCCCAGAAAGATATTTTCCAGATGCATTTCAGACCACAGCTGACATCTGGCTTCTGCTCTACCCTACACCCTTCACACAGGCTGAGTACAGTGGGGTGGGGAGTGCAGGTTCCTAGAACATGTCCCTGTGAACAGGGAGCAATGAGAGCTTTATGAGCTGCATTTCTGCATACACAAACGTATGTATGTGATCCAAGCAGGCCTGAAGGCAAAGGGCTTTATGTGACATTCACCTCCTGGCTCCCCCATTCTCCATCCCTATATCTGCTGGGGGTACTGCATGAAACCAGATTGCCACAGGGGCAATCCCTGAGTGCCAAAGGCATCCTGTCTCCTTGGGGCAGAGAGGCTCTGCTCTCCCCTCCTCCAGCACCATGCACCCTAATTCAGCAGACCTCTTTCTGAAGCAGGCTGGTGAAGTTGCACCCTTCTATGGGCACACCACAAGGCTGGGAGTAGAACCCACTTCTCTGCTAGCTGCAGGGGGCAACAGACTGCCCCAGTGCTGTGAGTTATCTCTGTAAAAAGCAATAGTAATAATATCCCTTCAATCATGATGAAACTAAATCCATGCCACTGTGCCAGCATGTACACCTCCTGTCAAAAAGGGAGAGAGCTCAGCTCAGGATCTCTTGCCTTCTCCTCTCCCCTTTCTGGTATATGAACCTCTGCATCATCCAACCTCGTTGGAGGGCTAAGACATCTCCTTGCACTTCCACCCGTGGCAGACCTACCAGAAACAATGATGCTGGAAATGATGGAGCCTTCCACATTTGTCCATTCAATTTCCTTACTGGGGGTTACTAACCCTCTTAGCTACCTGCAGTGGCTCTTTCTTCATCCTGGAAAGGGAAAGGAAATGATGCCCCAAAGAGGGCAGAGGATAAACAAACCTGTCACCAGCCTTCCCACACCGCAGAAGATGCAAGCAACAAGGACAGCAATGATGCCTGTGGTTGGTACTTACTGAGGCTGCACTGGTACCACCACCACATCCCAGTATCACTTCTCTGTCCCTTGTGTACACAAAAAAATCTGAAGGTATGACCTGTGCAGTCATGGGTGAAGCTACCCACAGAAGACAGCACATGGATGGCAGAAAAAAAGAGCTCAGTGCAAGTAGGCTGCTAACCCAGTGGCACTGATGAATTCCCAGGAATTCACTAGGAATGCCCAATATCCTACCCTAAGCCCAGAGAAGGGGAAAAGCAAGCTCAAGAGCTTAATCCCTGCTTGTTTCATACAGCTCAGTTCCTGCTACATGGTGCAGAAAGAAGTCATCATAATGTCACCTTACAGATTTTTCCTGTTACACAAAAAGGGGATGTTTTTTTTCTTTGCAGGAAAATTTATGCTTCTTTTGAATGCCTTTACCTATAAACTGATGTGCCTATGTCTGATTTGCCTTGACAGCATGTAGATCTGAAAACTTAATCATATTTACCTTGGTAATATGATTATCTCTAGGAGAACCAAAACATAATCCATTGTTGACTGAAAAATTATGATAAACTTCTCTAGCTTTCCATCTTTTAATCCCACCAATACTATAGAGTCAAATCCCTGATATTGCAAAGATTTACTTCCTAGCAAAACATCATACACTGGTGCTTGATTTAACTGAGCAATTTTATATATAAGTAAACATACAGTCCAGGCTTTTCAGGATCCCTTGTCAGAGAGGACATACCTTCCTCTGTTATCCAAGACAATGAGTGGAAAATATATTTCAATTGTGGTGAGTGAATCTTTCCCCAAACCTCAATTTCACAAAACTGCTAGCCTGATCTATAACAACACAGGGGGAAACACCACTGCTTGCTAAGAACATGCAATTGTGCTCTATATTCAGATGAGGTGAAAAGTTGCTTGTTTTTTTTTAAATACTTCTGCTAGAAAAGAAGATAGCCTTTGCTTCACTTCTCATTCACTTCTCAGTTTTCCACAACAGAAAACCTTCCCTAGGCAAACACTCTGAAACACTGCTTCTAAAAGCAGTGCTGGCTTTGAAATACATCATGAGAACAAAAAATACATTTAGCATTGATGACAGGAAAGCAGTTGCTGTGAACATAACACGCCAGCCCTTGTAAAGGAACTTCACAGTTCCTTAAATATGTATCCCCCTAAATCTGCATATTGCACACTGAAAAGCAAATCCCAAGAGTCCTAGAAAGCTCCCACTGGCACATCACGTTTTCTCCAACTACAGTTGAATTTTCTTCTCCTAAATGCTCTATCAGGCTCTCTATCCTACCCTTGCAGCAAAAAAAAAAAAAAAAAATCCCAAACAAAAAATCCCAAAACTTCTGAAAGCCCTTCGTTACAAAAACAAATACCATTCCCTAAACTTCTCAGCATGTTATTTGCAAACAACAGGCCAGCAAGCAGATATTCTCCATATGCCAAATTATGTCATTCCCATTTTCTAGAAAGAATACTTCTCACAGCAAACTGGCAAGGGTTTTTTTCAGTTGGGTTGTGAAAAGAGCCAGCTCTGTGTCTTGCTGCACCTGCTGCGTTGCTAAGTCTGGTATCTGGTGGCAGCCCCACAACTATCCATAGCAATTCTGGGTCCAGAAAAGAGTTTGTCATAAAGGCTGAGTACACCCTCAGAGGTACTGGCAAATGTTCAGAGGTGAATTCTGTGGATATTTGTATATAGATTCCTGCAGACATCAGCTTGTCCCATTTGCAAATAGAATCTGCTTTCCCACGCTTCTCAAGGGACAAGCTGGTGCATACAGAAGTTCCAGTGTACCGAAGCCCCAACATATAAAACCAAACTTCTGCATTTTTAGGTTAAATATAAAAAACAGCCTTTTCATTCATGTGGTGGAGAACTTACACTACAAGAGTAGTGCAGCTGAAACCAGAGGGAGAAAATAATTAAAGAAAATAAATAAATCAAGACTTGGTTCTGCTTCTCATCTTTACCTTCCATCCATTTGCTGTACTACTGAGTCTCCTGACAGCCCACCTGACATTTACTTTTTTGAAACAAGGAAATCACAGAATTTATAGAAGATTGGGCTTTTTTCCTCTTTTCAGAAAGCACACTTGGGCAATCTCATATTTGTGTTTTAGGTGTTTTGAACTGTTCCAAAGCTAAGCAGTATCTTCTGCCAGAAGAGTTCTCAAAGTCATAATTGCAGACTAAAGCATACTTCATATGCAAAAGCTATCATCAAACTATGATCTGTCATTATCCTATTTATCTACCAATAGAACTATGTGATGTCTTTTGTGATGGTCTGCAGGGCTAGTGACTCACATAGCTGCTACCCATTTTCATCATTTCAAGGTGCTTTCAACACTGTTATGGTACAGATGAAAGTTATATAGCAGGCTTCTAAGGAAAAGATCAAGTTTGGCTGCCTGCACAGGAGATTTACTGGTAAATAAAAGGGTGAAAAGACAGATCAAGTAGTGGAAATACACCCAGCACATAAGCAAACCTGCTGAAATTTGTTCCTTCTGCTCTCCTATAACCACAGCACTATAACCACACATGGCAGGGTTGGACCTGGAAAGCTTTGCATTCGCAGCCAGTGAGGGCAGCCAACACAAAGATGACTTCTCATGGGTTACCAGCTCAGGTTTCTTCACAGGGGTTAATGTGTACCCATCCAGGTATATCCCTCTCATCTGTCCAGCTCTAAGGCTGCCTCGCTCTGAAACCTGCAGAGTCCTGAGGCTCTGGCAGACACAGCTGCCTCTCAGCATCTGTCCCTCTGTAAAGCTCCCTCATTAATTCCCTAGTACGCATGACCACCATGTTCTGTCCCACTGTTCTGCTCTTCAGAATTGACAGCAAAGGGTTTTTTTCCTTGTCTGAAGAATATTAACCTTTTTTATCTGCCAGAGATGCTCACTAAATAGTATAATAAGAGCCTATAATATGCCAGAGCAAATTTCTGTGGGATTTGTTTTTAAAAGCTTGTGTACTAAGGGAACAAGGCTGCTGCCCATCTATCTGTGTCATATTCCAATGACTTCTCAACCACTGGTCAACTCCAACTAACACTGGAAGATCTTCCCATTTCCACCAGTTTCAAAGGAAGTACCAGAGGCAGGCACAAACATCTGTGCCCTGAATAAGGGAAATGTCTGGCAGAGACCAGTGGTGGTGAAAGCTGGTCTGTGTGATGTGGGGCAGGCTGTGCTCAGCACAAGCACAGCTCAGCGAGCCCAGCAGCATCAGTGACTGCCCCTGCACAGCTCTTGGTGAGCGAAAGGACCCAGCCTCTCAGCGTGCTCGTGCTGAAGGGTGCACCCAGCCCTCCTTACAGGACTCACAGAGGAGCTCACACACTGTGTGCTACTACTGAAACAGCCCTTATTACCCGAGTCTTAACCCTGCTGCTGAACACTCCCCCTTCAGGGTGGCACAGGAATTTAGCCTCCTGAAGTGACAACTGAGGTCAATAAGCATCCCCTTCTTTAGAGCCAGCAGCTATCAGTGGTATACAAGGTCGCACACCTAAGAAAAGCCTTAGTTTAGCATGTGCACTTCCCATTGACTTCTCAGACCATCAAATTGCTGTCTTCATGCTATGCTTGTATACGTCATTCTGAAATCCATGCTGCCCAAAGGGCTTTAGGTTCAGTGAATAGCAGAGTGTCCATCACACACAAAAGGGCTGATGAGCTTTCAGTGACTCACAGGCTACCTCTTGATGCTGAGATGACCCCACCGGGTGGAAAGTGCTCCCAGCTCTTTGTTCTGCTCCCCTTTCAGGACTCTGTCTGTAAGACACTTGTTTCTGAGACACTCTTCTTTTGTCTCTTGTGTGTTCAGTTTGGAGGCATCTTCTCTGTAGGCTGAAACTGCACTGCCTGCCTGCCCAAGGCCATGGACAACTGGATCCTGACCCCTCAGCTCTCCACCACAAATACCCAATGGACGGATTCAGCCCCTAAACACAATCCTGGAGGCTTCCTGCAGCACTAACAACCCATGAAACTTTTCAAACCCACTGAAGTCAAGGAAGTCAACCATTCTAGCATCTCCCTTCATTGCATGTCTCCAAAAGATAAATATTGAGGCCAAATGCAACTCTGTCCTTTCTAATAGGTAGAAATAAATTGAATTTTCACAAGCTTAGAATTACTTAGGAAGTGAGATTTATTGTAGGTCAGTAAATTCTGAAGAAAAATCTGTTTGGACCATGATAACCTCAGTGTCCTTCTGAATGGACCTCTCCCCAGTGATAACTCAGCAGATACTCTCTCCTTGCTTCCCAGCACCTGCTGCTCCCAGAAGGAATTTTCCTGCCCATCTGCCTTCAAATCTGACATGGTGACACAGACAAATGCAACCTTAAGCATTGTTTAAACTCCAAATCCAATCACCAATTTGCTTCCTTATCAAAACAGAAAAAAATCCAAAAATAACACAAAAAAAGAAGCATGTGCTTGTTTCTAACCACCTGGCCCACTGGGAAAGGAAGCTTCACATATGGAGATAGCAATACTTTTCCCAAAGAAAACTATGGCAACAAGAATTATAGGCGCACATAAAAACAGGTACCTGGACCATCACCTAATCCACAGGATGTGAAATTATTTTAAACCAATGTTGTTGAAACCTGATTTCACAGAATTCCTCACTAATTTCAGATTATTCAGCTATTAAAATGAATTATAATATCACATGAAAGAAACCTAGTTACTAATAATCTCATGTCCTTGTCCACTTATTTACCACAAACTGAAACAAACTCCTTCTGCAGGAAAACAGGAGCCTTTGGCACCAAGCAGCCAACTTCTGAACAAGACTATTTTTTGCTATTTACATATAATTACATACTAGCCTCCAAGCAGCTAGAAGCTCCATGTTCCTTTTTTGTATCATTTGTTTCTTGTGAATACACATAGAGCACAAACCCAAACCACATTAATGATAACCTTGTTAAATATAAACTAGTATGCAATTATACAAACTGGTAACACAAACAAAAAAGCCAGGGAACTCTGATTACATGTTCACAATGGTTTCTGAAAACTAAATAAAAATAACATAAGGCTACCTGTCTTGCCTGATATTGTAACAGAAAAAGGTTTCACTTTGTAACTTACCTGTCTCAGCACACAGGACTAGTCTGTCAAACAACTCCTCAAACTCAATTTCAAGCTCACTACACAGAGAGCAGAAGGGTGGGAGGAAAGGCAGCCGGTGCACGCGTGAACTACCAAAAAAATCTGATTTTCCTCCCTGCATCATCCTTCAGATGAGCTAATGCCTGTCCCTGGGCAGGTGCTGTGCCTTTCACCCTGTCACCCTGAGAAGGGCTGGCTGTGTTCTGGGGACTTGGCTCCTTCCTCTCCATTAAGAGAGCAGCAGAAGGGCTGCTCAAACCCTCTGTTCTTGAGCTTGTGCCAGCCCGGTGCATGCCTGTGATTTAACTTGTGTGCAGCCAAGGGTGAACCCAGCAATCAGAGCTCCTACCACACCTTTTCATTAAGAAGATGAGGCACTGGCGTTCTGTGCAACCTCCCCAGTCTGCAGTTGCCCGTTCCTGGTGTTTAAAAATATATGCCTTTTCCAGAAGAGAAACAGATCTGTTGAAGGCAGGCCAAAGTCTGCCCTGGATTGCACACATGCAGCATCACAACAGGCAGCAAAGGCAGGGGACATTACCCAGAGCTCTCCCGCACAAGTGTCAGCCTTAAGCAAGTGCTACAATGGAGAGCCTCACACTTGTCAGTGGAGTAATGCAAAGTCTCCACCACAGCTGTATCTGGCTCTCAAGAAAACAAAACAGCATGAGAAAACCAGCACGTTCCTTGCAGCCTGCACCACAAGAAAATACACGGCAAAAATGACAGCCGCTATAGGATGGGAGGAGCATACTGGAAAGGTTTCCTTAGGTGATTTCCCTTGCCATGGATTTGGGCTATCCATTCAGTTAGTTTGCATACGAGCAGCAAAGCTGAACTTGCAAGACTCTGGATTTCTAGGTTGTAAACAAGAACAGTAATTACCTTTCCCTCTTAAAATCCACTCTGCCCTCATGTAATAGAAAAAAAAACGCAAAAAGCAAAACAAACAACAAAAAACCCAACCCACATAGGTTGTGGAAGAAAATGTTCAGAAAGTGAGCAAAAAGGTGCATGGGAAAAAATAACTGGAAGAGGAAGGGCTAAATGAAGTGGTACCAGTGAGATCTAAGCATCCTTCCCATAACCAAGCACAGGATCAAAGCATGCAAGAAAGGAAAATCAAGGATGATCCCTGGGAATCCAGAAAAGTAACACTGGAACCATGCATCAGTAATAAACTCATTAAGTAGAAGGTTGAGAAGAATGCAGTCTCTTGAATGCTAAGTAAGTTCAAGAGTAGAAAAGCAATTCCCAAATCATGGTCTTTGGGTCACTTCTCCCGCACAAGGCTGTGGGTAGAATCACATCACAGACTGAAATGCACAAGAGTGGGGGTGTGTGTGAGTGTGACATAGCTGTGCAGGTGATCCACGGAGAATTTAAATGGTTGTCACTGCAGAAAATGTTTTGAGAAGCACATGACTAGGAGAAGAAGGGTGGTAACCCACCAACAGGTACTCTGCTTGGGAAGGTGGGGCTCCCTCTAGCACAGCACCTGAAAAGGGGCTCAAAAAAGCCATCAATACAACCTAGATGGAAGGGAAAAAAAAAAACAAACCAACCAACCAACAGTGGGGCATGCAGCTAAAATAACTTTCTTCTGGAATACCTCCAATTCCTCCAAGCTAGTTGGTTTTGAAAAGGACTTTTCTACAGCAATCTATGCTCAATTACCCTTATAAACCCTTGCAATAACATGTGACTCAAAGTCTACCTATTTGTCCAAGGGAGAAAGAAGGAGGGAGTGTGGCAAATGGGGAATGTGGGAGTGGCTGCCAATGTGGGCTTGGGGAGAACAGTCATTTCCTCCAGCTTCTTCCCTGCTTCTTCCCCCCTCAGTCTTTGATATCTGTGTACGTTGTTAAGGAAGTGAAGGAAGGTGATTTTATATCCACAGGCATTTACACATTTTTACATGATTGCACCTTCTTAGCCAGAAGTCTCAGCTTGAGAGCTGAAGCAGGTGAGCTTGTTCCTTTGGGAATTAAAAGGCAAAAGAGTACCCGGCGGCAAGAAACGACCCAGAGGAACACAAAGTGCTTGGTGATAAAGAGCTCATTTAGGGTGGTAGCGAGACGCTGCTTAAACCACGCGTTCGCACCGTAATCCGTGGATTTCGATGCGAAGATTTCCTTGCCCCTTGTGGGCTACCAGACCGGGCTACAGCCCACTTGACTCAGAGCCGGTTCCCAGCCTGCTGTCTATAAGTAAGGACAGGCAGCACGGCGGGATGAATCCACCACCAGTCGGGAGGGCAGGGTGACAAGCGCTGCGCAGCTGGGCTGGGCTGGGCTGCGGCGGGGCACGGCGGCTGTGCAGCCGCACGCCCGCACTGCTGAGCAGGAGAGAAACTTTCAGCCACTCGCACCCAGGCGGGACCGACCGACCGCCTGCTGCCGCCCGGGAGGCTCGGGCACCTCCGCTGACCTGTCCCTGCACGCTCGCACATCCCCGCCGCTGCCGCTGCTCCCTCCCCCGGCCGGACGGCAGCGGAGCCGGCCCCGAGGAGAGAGGCTCCCGCCCCGCGGCTATCGGGTCTCCCTCCCTCCCCACGGCTTCCCCCGGCCGCCCGGCGGCCGTGCCCGCCCTTCCCGAGCCCATCGCCATCCTGCGCATCCCTTATCCCCGCATCCCGAGCATCCCTCATCCCCACGGCGCGGCTTACCGGGACCGCTGCAGCTCGAAGGCGGCGGCGGGGCCGGGCTGCCCCAGCTCTCCGCTGCCTCCGACGCTGCCCTGGGGGCTGGTGCGGCCGAAGGGCACCGGCAGCACCCCGGCCGTGAAGGAATTGAGGCGGCCGCGGCTGCCCGCCGCCGCGGCGCCCAGGAAGGCGGCGGGCGGCACCTGCACCGCGGCGAAGGCGTCCTCCTCCTCCTCCTCATCTTCCTCCTCCTCCGGGGGCTCGGCGGGCGCCGCCGGGGGGCTGCCCAGCCGCGGCGGCGGCTGCGCCTGGCGGGGCCGGGCGGCGGGGCCGGCGTTGCCCGGCGGCGGGGGGCGCCCGTCGAGGGGGATGCTGGTGAGGAAGGAGAGCGCGGCCTGCCTGCGGCGGGGGCCGCTGCGCGCCGGCGGCGGCAGCTGCGGCGTCCCCGGCGGCGGCTGCGGCGCTTTCCTGAGGCAGGGCTCCGCCGGCGGCGGCAGGGGCCCGGCGGCGGGACTGCCAGGGCTGGCGGCGGTGGCGGCCGCCGCCATTGTCGGCCGGCTCCCCCTCCCCTCGCCGCTGGCCGGGCGCTGCCTCTCGCTGCCGGCCCGTCAGGCGGGCGGGCGGCGGGGCATGGGCGCCGCGGTGCCGGCGGGGGGCATGGGGGTGTCGGGGGGTGCGCTCCGCCCGGCCGCGCCGCGCTGCCCCGGGCCCCCGCCGCCCGCCCGCTCCGTATTTATAGGTGCAGCAGCCGCGCCGCCGAGCGCCCTGTGCAATAACACGGCAATCACGTGTGGGAAACGGGGCGCTGGAGGAAAACAAAAGCCCGGCCAGCAGCCCGGAGGAGGAGGGAGAAGGGTGGGTCTCGGCGAGCTCCCTCCTTTCAACCTCTCCTTTTTTTTTTTTTTTTTTCCTTCCCTTTCACCCCCTTCCCTCCTCCTCCTCCTCCTCCTCCTCCTCCTCTTTTTCCCTTCCTGGATGCGTGGGGGCGGGCGGGAGCCGGGGAAGGTGGGGTCTGTGCCCGTAGTACTCGGCACATGGCCCTCGGAGCCCGGCACAGACCGCCCCGGACCCGGGGCTGCGGCTCGGCCCGGCCCGTCTGCGGCACCGGGAGCAGCACTGGGAGCGGCACCGGGATGCAGCCGTGCCGTGCCAACCTGCCCGCTGGTTTTCCCGAATGGGGGCTGGTGCCCGGGACAGACACTGGTAGTGCCCGATGGGCACGGAGGACAGTCGGGGACTGGGAGCGGTCCCCGGGGATGGCGCTTGAATGCCGACGGTGCGTCCTACGGTGCGGCAATCCTGGGCTGTCCCGGCCCCTGCTGCCCCTGCTGCAGTCTGAGGCGGGCGAGTGCCTCTGTGTGTGCAAGTAACATCTCACGGGTTCCGTAAACCATTAAAGCAATCTCCTCCCAGCCTTTCCCTCAACTCCCCTCCCCAATCCTTCACACTCCTCTGCACCAGAGAAAGCACATTTACTTTGCCGTTTCCCAAAAGGACGTATAGCCCAAGCCCCAAATATCTGCAGTCGTGTCGTCTCCAGAGTGATGGCTGTTGAGCAGCTGCCTCATCTGCAGCTGTGGCTTGCGAAGGCGGGCAGCCAGTCCCACCTCAGCATAAAGCTCCTTCATTCCTTCATTACTTTATTGTGATCAACTCAACCATGCTACAAGTGTGCTTGTCCTGTGATGATAATTTCATCAACGGCTTATGTAAGTGTTGGATAACAGATAGATACAAACAGAGGAACATATGGTTGTCGCAAGATAGCAACACGCACTTTCTTCATAAAGCATTACAATGGCTTGTATTACATTCCAGTTATAGCTGGTGGATGATTCACAAGCCATCCCAAACTGTCACAAAATATTGTGATGTCCCCTACAATTTTATCAACTTTGCTAACTTGATGATTAAAAAAACCAAAGATGGATCAGAAAGGAGAACCTAATCCCATTGTTAGAGGAAGCTGTGGACACAGGTATGTGTTCCTCTCAAAAGTGGTATTTTGAACATTCAAAGACATTAGAATCAAGCTCTGTGATTTGGATTTATTTCTGAACCTTTGGCCTCTACTGAGTAGCATAATCCCCAAATTTAGGCACCAAGTCTCTACTGTGTGCTACTTCTGTGTTAGGGACACTGCACAGGCAGCATCCTAAGCAGGGAGCAGTGAGGAAGGGAAGGGGAAATGACGGATGAAAGAGATATCTTCCAGAAAGTGCTATTTTGAGATGGACATTCATATTTCAGTCTGCTCTCTTGAGGTTTACACTGATTTTGTCTTTCTTGTCAGAGGGTGCTTCTGTGCCTGTCCCCGTGGCAGGTCAAGGACTGATCATTTGGGTGGAAAATGGATAGGTGAGAGTGCTAAACTCTCCTCTCCAAAGAAAAGCCTAACTGACATATCCCATCTGTTGGAAGGATGCTCTGTACCCCCGTGGTTGCAAAGTGGTTTCTGCAAACTTGTGTTTTGGAGAGGAAGGCTGAGGAATTTCAGGCCTGCCACCTTCCTTTGATGGCAATGCCTCTTCCTGACCAAAGGCATTGTCCCTGCAGTGGCAGCCAGTGATATGTCAGGGCACTGATGCACTTGGCTCCTGTGGAGGAGTTCCAGGCTTCTTTTGAGACTCCCACATTTAAAAGAATTCAGGACTTTTTGGAGGAGGACTCCTGGGTCACATAAAAATGTCACAGCTCTGTAGCCTGGTAGTTGTTACGTTACTGAACGCTGACCCCCTGGTCCAAGGACCAAAATGATAAATAGGTCATGAAAGTCAGGCCTCCCACCTTAGAACCAAGTAAGATATATACTGGGATATTTTTTTCCTCTTGTATTTCTGAGGGGCAGCAGCAACAGTGTGTATTTTCCTCTGGAGCTCAAAAACTGTGTATGGCAACTGAGTGCTGGTGTATATTTCCCAAATTCAGCTTCTCACAGTACGCAGGTCTGGGAAAGAGAACCACCACCAAAATGCCAGATGGGGTTCCAGAGGCTGGTTTAACTTAGGACATTTTTTATGAGTGCAGAAGTGTGCACTCCTTTCACAAAATTACTCTTGTGATGGGATAAATTGCTGTCTGACGGAAGGATTTTTTTAAATAAAGCCACAACCTCTGCTCCAGAGCTCCTCTATGGCTGACCCAGAAGGAAATGTTACCCTTTCCCGTGTCCACATGTGCATCCCAATGATTTTGGCATCTGAATTCTACAAAAACATTTTTTACAGTCTCTGCGATCAGGAATACTTTTGTGAATGGTTGAGCCTATCAATCTTCTTGCATCAAAATTTGAGTGGTCAGGATAGATTGTAGGTCTTTCCTGGCCTGGCTCATGCAGCTGAGCTCACTTTGTCACTTTGCAAAGTGCTTGTCACCAGCCTAAATACTCCCATGGACCCAAACAGATGCTCATGGTTTAATATGCACAAGCTGCCTTTGGGGGGTACTGTATTTTCCAAAAATCACATTGAAGGTTGGTTAAAACATCCCTTCTACTGCAAGTGAAAATAAACCCATTTGAGAAAGCCACATACAAGAAGAAAATTACTTTTTTGGTCTGAAGTGAAGCTATTTTTGATAACGAGTGGGGTACGACAGTACAAAGATAATTGGCACGTTAGAAATACCCAGTTCTCTAGACCTATTTATACATTTAGTAGCAAATTTAAATTTATGTGCACAACATAATGTGAATTCTTTTTTCCAGTTACTTATGTCCTCTTGATCTGTGCTTAGCAAAACTTTAGGTGGTCTCATGAGCTATAGGAGTCCTGTGTGCTGGAGGACATGTGAAAATGTTAAACAAATTCATTTTGCTGGTTGGAATTTTTTTGTTTGATGGGGATGCAGTGGTTGACTAGAGGAAATGGCAAAGTTGAAAGGAAAAGCAAAAAGACACATTCTGGAAGCTTGCTTCTGTGACTGCTTTTCCAATTATTTCCTTCTCCAAGTTCTCTTCCAACCAACCAGCTCTACCCAAGTGCAAGTAAATGTTTTTATTTCAGAGGTCACAGGCTTATGTAAGCGGTTAGATGACAAGTGGTAATGGGAGTGATGGAGCATGATGGCTTTTTCACCCAGTGCACCAAGACCTGCAAGAGAGACACATCATTTGTGGGTGTTCAGGGGCAGCATGGAATTTGGGGGGGCTGTTAATACAGATGGTGGAGAGGCTTTCTTTATAGAGATTGGAGGGAGTTTGAACAAAAACAAAAGCTCAGCAGCTTAGCATTCTGAGGAATGGGATTAGAGAAACAGTGCCTCACATACCTGCTCTCAGAGGAAAGTTAACACATGTGTAGAATCCTCATGTTGTCTTTAGTTTAGTTTAACTGGTGTGAGTGCAGTCCTGTTGCAAGGCAAGTATGTGGCCAGCAGGATGTGAAAAGCCAGCCAAAAAGGCCACAGACCTTGAGCTGAAGTTGGGGTCCTGAGTAGTTTGTCAGGCCAAGCTTAAAAGTATCTTTGCAGATGAGTTGAAAATGTAACCCAGAATTTGAGTTAGGGGCAAGATTTGTGTTATACTGAGAGTTAACTCCATGGGAATAACCGGTCCTGAGTCACCAGTGTGAGTCACCAGGCTAGTTCTTGAGTGGCCTCTGCACAGTGCTTGCCTGCTTTGGGGACAAAAACAAGTTTTGTATTGTCACAGGTACTTGTTAGAGTTGCAGCACCTAGGCAGCTAGGGGAAGAAAGAGTAAATGCAATTGCTCCTTGTAGTTTTGACAATGGTGCTATGCAAAGCTCAGCAAAGATGTCTGGCAATAATGCTCCTGTAGGTGAGAACAGAGATCATTGTTACCAATGGTCTTGGATATCACTATCAGATCCTCATAGCCAGGCAGGGTTCCTGTAGGTTGTGAGTACTGTAATCTTGCTATGCAAGACTTTGGAGAAACAATCCAAATTCAACCTTCATAAACACTTTCTTTTTCCTTTACTTTGCAGAAGAGAATTGCACTTCAAAAGAGGAAAGCAGTTGTAACTTTGGAGAAAGATTTGGAATGTGAATTTAATAATCCTTCTGTTTAGAAGGAGTGTCTGGCAGAAAAAAAGCTGGGGGAGTTTGAACAAATTTCACTGAGAGCCATAGTTAAGAATGGAAATTGGATAAAGACAGTACAAATTCTTTACAAAAGACTAATACTGCATTTGGATAGCAAGACCTGTTTTAGTGCCAGGTCCAGACCTTCAGTCTGTTGTAAAATTAGCCTGATTCTTGGAAATGCTAAGTGCTTGTGCTTTTCACTGGTGATTTTTCAGGAGCCTGGAAGTTTTGTGTGTTAAGGGTCACCTTTGCTAATTGAAATGTAGAATTTTGACAGTAAGAAGAGTGTCACCTTCTTGGAAAAGCAGGGTAGGATTGGTCCATGCTTACCTCTTTGTGCAGAACCTAATTTTGCTTGCATCATTCCAGGGTAGGTGCCAGCATTGCCAAGTTGACATAAAACCAAATTCAAATACAGTAGTGGGAAAGTGAGAGAAATCTGTGAGCACCGAACATCATGGTTGGAGTGGTGTGTGTGACTGTGGGGCAGGACCCACACGCAGAAGCAGGTGCCCTCAACAAAGATGAAACAGTTTCTCCTCAGATCAGCTGAGGTGTGGATGGTCAGGGCACCCAACCTGCCAATTATTTTGGATGTCAGAGGTGCGGCATCCATGGTGTTTGTGTTTGTGTTTGTGTTGAAGAGTTCCTGAGATCATCAGTAAGCTGGTAGAGCACACACGGGTGGTAGAGCCAATTTGATAGTTGTTTGCCTCTTAAAGAATTTAGGGCAGTCTAGTTAAGTCAAAATTGGCCTCTGTATCATTGCTCCAATTTATTGCACCTTCACTAAGGACACTTAATATTTTTCATTGCTAGATCCGACTAAGGCCAAGCATTTCTTGGAAAACTGGTCAGAATGGTTATGTGAGCTCCAAGGGCAAGGCCATGAAAAACATATCGCTTTGCCCGGATTAGAAATCCTTGTGACCTCTCCTTTGAGATACCTGAGCATCCCCACAGTGAGATGAGAATTCAGGAGGTGGGCTTCTGTCTCTTAGGTGGGGCTGGGGAATGAAGGATGCCCTTCCTGTCAAAATCCACCCACCTTTGTCCAGTTTTAAGCCTTTTGAATCATAGCTCATGTATGCTTATTGCTTATTTCTACCTGGCAGCTAAAACTGCCAGTGCCTGAGGATATATCTTCATGGAGTGAAGTTCAGGCTTCCACCTTTGCTGAAGGAGCTGAGCACATGCAGTCCCCAGAACTACAGGATCACTGGGAGGGATGCTCTGGAGCATGCTGGGGGTGGCTGCTGGAGCACAGGTGCAGAGTGGACAAATGGAGTGGAGGAAGGATCAGCCTGTTCATATGGGGAGAGGGAGGGAGCTGCAGGAGCAAAAAATACCATCCTCAGGTGGGATGCATGCACATGGCAAGGGGGCTGTGGTTTTGTACATCCAGCATGAATTCCTCCTCACTTCTTTCTTGCATCCTTGAATTTTTAAAGTTCCTCATTCAAACTTAACCTCCTTTGAGGTTTTTTGTTGTTGTTTCTGCTGTTGTTTTTTCACTTGATATATTATTGGATTCCTTAAAGACCCACACTAAACCGGAAGCTCCATTTTACTCAGTGCTGCTAAAATACTCTCTCATGTCTCAGTGAGCTTGCAGGATAACTAGACAAAACAAGAAAGGTGGCCATGTAGGACCTGCAACTGGAATGTGGCTGTTGCTGGCTCCTACTGGCTCCTACTGGAGTGATTAAATGGGAACAGGGCCACATAGCTCCTCCCTCCCTTGAAAAACAAAAACTGTGGGCACTTGTACAGAAAACAGCCCCTGTTTCTGTTTGTCCTTGTCTTCCAGCAGTTTTCTTCTTTGAAATCAGAGTTTGAGTTTTGGTTTTTTTTCAGTGTCATAATACGTTATAATGGGCATAATGTTCAGAATGGAGTCATCTTTATTGAAATGACATAGGGGCAAATGTCCTGTTTGTTTGAAAATCACCTTAGGCAGTGGTGTAAATAAAAATCGACTTCTAATTGCAGTAGAACAGAATGACTCGTTGCTAAGAAGAGCCGTTTTGAGGTTTTCATTAAGTGACAGCAATGATTTATCCTGTGCTTTACCATTCTGAGGCTACTTGGAATCAAGTATGGAATCACTGGACGCTAAGATTTCAGAGGGAAGCCTGGGAGAACATCCATCTTTGTCACAGTGTCTGTTAATTTTTAATTGCCTCAGGATAATTTTAAAACAGGCTGCAGGTTTCTGAAACATTCATGTTGGCAAGTCTTTCAGTTTGCTGGTTGCTGAGGGTAAGAAAACCCTCCAGTTCACAGGACAGTCAGACCAAGGAGCTGGATGAGAAGGAAAATGCTATTGACACCTTCTCAGACACAGTCTTCAGTGAGTGAAAACACTAAATAAATAGAATCTAAAGTTTCTTGAGGGTCATACTGGTGGAGTGTTTCAGAGACTCTCCTACAAGTTGAGCTTGACTGGAAATGTTTAATATCCAAGAAAAAGGAAAAAAAATGTTCAAAGGATTTTTTTCCTCTTGAAAATATTCAAGGAGTGTGACTCCAAGGGGAATGAAGGAAGCAAATGGAAAACTTCTGGTGGCAGAAGCTGGGTTTTTGCGTTCAGCTTCGTGGCATTTTCCGGTCTGCAGGCAACACGATATCCCATGAGCACCACACTTGGTTCATTCCAAAATTTCAGGGAAGGTTTCAGAGCCATTTAAACTTTGGAAGATCCTCAGTGGGTAGTGCACATTGTAGGCTGGTGTGGAAAGCTTGCAGTCAGAAGGGAGAAATAAAACCTGTGCCTGCATCTTTACGGTCTGTCACCTTGGGCCACCCGCATGGGAGTGCCAAGGCTCTGCAGACACTTTACCTTGCCCCCAGGACAGGGCACAGAATCTGCCTGGATCCCCTGAGCAATATTCCCAACTGAATATTTGCCACTGGCAAATTTCCAACATGATAAAACCCAGCCAGGTCAGCCCTGCCTCTGCTCCAGGACGGTCAGGAAAGCTGGCACAAATGACTGGGCTCCTGAGAAGGAAGGTGCAATGGCAGTGACTTTGGTGGCAGGGGAATATGGGTCCAGCCTCACCTGCAGGGTGGGTGGGAGGAGGTTGATGGGCAGCTTCTCTTTCCCCAGACCTGTGAGCTGGCAAAGGCTGTGCATCTCTGATCTGGCATGTGCCCAGCTGCAGTTCTCATCACAGCCAGGTCAAGTCTCAGGCCTCCCATCACAGCCCTCCAGAGGTCTTTCACTGCTCCCTGCAGCCCTGGGCCACGCCTGTGGTGCTCATTTGGGGCTGCTGCCTCCACTTCCCAAATCCTCCCGCTTGCCTTCATGTGGCAAGGAGAGGGAGTCCATCCACCCGCTGCAGGAGCAGCAAATTTACCTCCAGAGGAATGGTATGGGTGCTCCAGCTGTACAGTGGGGTCTGCCAGGGCCTGGGGGCTGCCTGTGGGGTGGGGATGTCCTGCTGCCATTGCAGGGGGAAAACAGCAGCTCAATCCTACCCCCAGTAACCGCAGCTTGCCACATACATGTTTTACATAGTCTGATAGCAATTAAAGCTGCTAAAAATTGGTCTAAACAGGATACATTTGTGCTCTGAATGTTTTGGCAAGTAAGTTTTGTAAGCAACAAATGGAAATTACATAAATCGAAAGGCAATCCCCTGGCAAGACAAATCCAAAGTCTTCTGCTTTCTCTGCTCAAATTGCACCTCAATAGCACCTCAGCGTAATAATTTTCATGTTGAGATCAATGAGGCTGTTAAATTAAGTATTCAAGTGTAGAACAAAGTAAGGAAAGTGAGAGATGGCATTCAACTTGAAAGACTAAAATTCAAGCTTCCTTGAGCCCCAAGGAAAGGATAAATCCCTTAAGTTGTGAAGAAATAAGACTGGAAAGAGTAAGACCTGGAAAGAATCTGTCTGATCCATCCTAAAACTTATGACAAAATAAGAATTATTAGGGGCCAGAAAGGAAATGGAAAGAAATGTCAATGTAGGGTGCAGCTCTCCTGGCATGGCATTTGGTACATACTTGGTACATCTGCAGGTGTCTCTGTTGGGATGTTTGATACACTGGTAATTCCTTCTTCCAAAATAAAAATAAATAATTTATTTCTAATTTACCTCAACGTTTTTGGAGATGGCTGTTTTTTGGGCCAGTCCCTCATGAAAAAGAAAAGAAAAAGGAAATAGTTCAGATAGACGGCAAAAAGAGTTAATAAGATTTTGGTTCTCTTCGTGTGTGTATTTGTGCATGTATATGTGTGTGTGTATTTATATATATATATATTTCACTTTGCCCTATGGGCATATAATTCCAACTAGATATAACAGAACATAATACATACGCTCAAACCAGAGCAGTAGAAGGAATACATAGCAGAATTATTCTGCTGGCTGATTTTGGAAATGTTTGAACTGTCTCCATGTGGCCAGTGTGACTTTGTTCCTATGGGAACAAGCTCCTTCAAAGCAAGAGGGTTCTATAGCAAGAGTACATAAATCCTGGCTAAAATCTTCGTGTTTAGCACAAAATTATATATTCTGTAAATGTGAAGCATTCTGCAATATTCTAATTAAATTCACTCATTTTCAATACTAATTGAGATAGTTCTTTTCTACTCTGCTAATGAAGCAAGATGCAATCAGTCACAGTCAAACCATCATTAGGACTAATTAGGATATCCAAGGTAGTAAAAGCTAGTTTGCACCTTCCATGCAACCCTAGTGTTACTTCTTAGAGCTGCAGCCTAGTGATGCTATCCCTTTCGAAAAGCACATTACTTTGGGAGGAATCCCACAGGCTTTAATGGGATTTATGCTTGATTTATGTGCTGTTCTGTGAGAGGGAGCACACTGGAGTCTGGCTTTATGTTAATGTTTGCCTTAAACGCAGATCTCTTCTGAAAAACAAGGTCTTGTGTTGTTATTATTGTCACTTATTTTAAGTGTTTTATCTTGTCTTAATGTTGACTTATAGCAGCAACCATGCTTGTAGAAGAAAGCCCTGGAATTTCAAAGCTCTCTTGAATATTATAAACACGTCATGGGATGGGAGAGCGACTGCTCACAGGTTGGGTGCAAAGTGACTGGGGTGATATCAGACTGGGCAATCACCAGGTGTATGGAGTTTCACAAGGGCATGTGATGGATTTTGCACCTGGAACAGGGCAACCCTGGATTTGTGTATAGACAGGAATTAAACTCTGTGGAGTGGCTCTGCAGAAAAGGGACATGAAGGCCTTGGTTGATGGCAGGTTGGACATGAGGCAGCCAGGAGAGCCAGCCATGTCCTGGGGTGCATCAGGCACAGCATGGCCAGCTGGGCAAGGATTCTGGCTGCTCTGCTCTGCTCTGCACTGGGACAGCTTCACCTTGAGCCCTGTGTGGGCACCATAATGTGTGAAAGTTACAAAGCTATTCAAGAGCATCCAAAGGAGGCTCCAAAGGGAAGGACCTAGAGGGGAAGCTGTATGAGGAGTGGCTGAGGTCACTTGGCTTGTTCAGCCTTGAGAAGAGGATGCTGAGGAGAGACCTCATAGCAGTGTACAGATTCCTGTACAAGGGAAAATGGAGGGGCCGATACTGATCTCTTCTCCCTGGTGACCAGGACCCAAGGGAGTGGCATGAAGCTGTGTCGGGGGAGGTTTGGGTTAGATATTAGAAAAAAGTCCCTCACCCAGAGGTTGGAACAGGCTCCCCAGGGAAGTGGTCACAGCACCCAACCTGACAGAGCTGAGGAAGCATTTGGACAATGCTGTCAGGAACATGGAGTGACTCATGGTGCATCCTGTGTAGGGCCTGGAGTTGTACTTCCATGATCCTCATGGGTCCCTTCCAACTTGGGATATTCTGCATTCTATGATACGCCTTGAAAAGAAGGGATTCTGGGGAAGAAAAGCATTCATCTGACAAGCTGGTCAGAGACCAGAGTGATTGCTGCATCTAGCTGAATACTTATTTGATTCTATATATTCTGAGTGTTCATTCCCTGATCTGAAGCTGATCAAAGGTATCTGTGCTTTACTTTTAACTCCAAGCTGCTATAATTGCCAGCAAAGTAGTTTTTATGTCTGCAAGTGATATGAGGGACACAGAGCTTGACCTGCAGTTCTTTGCCAGCAGGTAATGAATGAACAGACTGGAAGTTAGAGGGAGACTGGAACTCAGATTTCAAGGCAAGATTGTAAATTGGGGGAAATACACAGTTAAATGAAGTCAGAAGTCCTGTACTTCAAGAGTAGATCTGTAAATGAAACCCCAGTGTGGTCTCATTATGTTCCATCTGGTACTAGGAGTGCAGAAATACCAGTTTTCTAATGGAAAGAAATGAAACAAGGATGTCAGGACTGTGTCTTCCAGTCAGAGTCTTATCACTTCAAGATAAGACCTCTCTTAATCACTGCTCAAATGTCTTCTCTAGCTCTGTTCTTAGTCCTGGTTCATCTATAGCTTGTCTCTGCTGACACAGCCCTGTTTTGCCTTGGTGCTGCTCTTACATCAATGCAGCTTCTCTTCAACCCTGCTGGAGGTTCTGAGGGGCCAGGGTGAGACACTAACATGCTACAGGTGTGGGGATCCTTTTGAGTGCCATTTCCCCTGTCACCCTTAGGGAAGAGGGTGGCGAGGAGGCCCTAAGAAGAAAATCCTAAAGGTGCCTAAGCAACCTTTATGTTTAAGGCACCAGTAAAAAGATTCAAGGAGGTTTTAGTCATAATGTGGTGGGATTGACACATGGTGCTGAGAAACTTGAAGCACATTTTCGGGAGCTGTCTTCACTGATTTTTGTGGTACTGGTGTTTTCAGCCACCTCAGCAGCTCACGAGGGGCCTTGAGGTGCCACCTCCCTGTACTGTTTCACCTGAGTGATTGTGTACTTTGGGAGGTGTAAGTATGTTTGTGAGAAAAAAATGAAGAGGGACAGGCTATAGAGAAATGTTTAAAAATGGCAGAACTTCAACTAGTGTTGAAATTCCTCTTTCTAACATCAAGAAATTTCCTGGTTTGAATTTCATGCTGTTCTAAACAGTAATCATATGTTGTCGCCTCTCCTTGTTTTTGTTCTTAAGAATGTACAGGAATTTTAAACCGACACCTAATCAGCATATTGGTGGACCAAATGCAGTATTTGATACTATACCATGAAACATACTCTTCCCTTGGAAAAAACAATTTGTAGTTTCTATCTTCTGAACAGCTCTTACAGCTCACAGAAGAGCCACACAGTGAAAACATGGGTGTGCCAATCCTTTCTGGGCCCGATAAGACCTGAATTTGTTTGAACAGCCATCTGCTGGTCTTGAGCCTTTAGTGTTTGCCTGCCAATAGAACGATAGGTGAGGGATATGTTGTTTTTATTGCTCTGTACAAAGCATACCTGGATTGCAGAGAGAAGCAGGAGGATGATGGCCCATAAAGGTAAGAGTAAGACAAATGTATGTAGGGCAATCAGTCCCAGAACTTCAAATGCTCAAATTCAGCTTGCAATTGTTTCTGAAGTGGACATTTCTAAAGGGCAACAAGCCAAGTAACTTTAGGACAAATCTGTGGCTATTTAAGGAAACACATTACAGAGCACTGAGTGACTCCTATGAAACATCATTTTTATTGTGCCTGAATCTGTGCAGTTTTGCCCCAATGTGGAGCCAGAGACATGGAGAGACAAGGTGCTAGTGCCAAACAGAGTGAGAGCCAAAGCTCTTAGAGTAACAAATCACATTCACGGACGACCTTTCTTTTCCCTCTCTGCTTTGAGTATTCCCTTGTAAGTGTTACAAAATATAAATTCAATAGCCTCCTGTGCGTGAAACCTAGAAAGAACAAATCCTGCGTGAAACCTGCCAGCCCATTTGCAGGATAAACCCTGCCAGAGTGTCCTGCTTTGAATAAGGACTTTCCTCTCCGAGACAGCACCAGCGTGGGTCATCAGCGTTTCCCTGAGGCTGTTTTCGCAGGGGAGGAGGTGCACAGGTGAAGAAAAATGGTTTGCAAGAGAAGCGGGACATGCTTCCTGACCTGGGCATTGCTCCCCACTCAGGCCCCTGCCCTCCTGCAGCATCTCCTCTGGCAGCCGAGTGGCACTGCGTGCACAGCAGATGGTTTCAGCAGGATCTTTGAAGTCCATCAAAGCCATCCTTAACACAGTGTGACCAATTTACGGCTTTTTTTCTTTTGCGTTAGCTGCGTGAGGGAGAAAGCACAGCCACTGCATGTGGGACGTGGCAACACTTTGTCCTATGCTGGAGCACGGGAGCTTCATCAGGACTGAAGAAAATTTTCTCTGCCCTCTCATTCTTCTCGACCAGGGCTGATGGAGATGTTTTCCCAGGGAATTTCCAGCTAGGAAATTTAAATAAACATCTTCCCAAAAGCTTCTGCCTTGAAGCCTATATTTACCTTTGTAACTCTCTGTGATGTTCACTGGGGCTCTCCTCTCCGAGGCTATCCCTTGTGCAGCTGAAATGAACCCCTATGCAATCTTAGAGGGCACTAATATCTCATTTTCATCACACTGTGACACTATTTGAAGGACTTAGAGGTATCCTGACTCTGTGACAGTCTTCTGAATGCTGCCCATCAGGTATATCAAAACCCAACCTGGATGTTCTTCTGTGCCTCACAAATATTTTGTAATTAAGTCACTAGGCAAGATGATTTGGCTCTGTCTTTGTTTTGCTTTGTTTGTGTTTTAATCTTCATTATTTGCACCCAAATTCTAAAGTCCATGGTTAGGGCACCTACGGTCAAATTTCCTTTAACTCTTGCTGAGGTAGAAAATTGAGCCATGGCCTTATGATCTGAATATAAGCAAATAATCTGTTGTGACAAACTCACAAGGGAATAAAAAAATATGATGATTCAAGGCAACAATATCCTAAACCTGAGATCATCATTTTCACAAAGGCAGGGGGTAACAGCTGCTTGATCATCAGAGGATTATATCTTCCCACTGCTACTGCTGTGACCCTAAATAAAACCTCTAATGCCAGCACAGCAGCGTGGCTGGAGAACACAGTGATGGCGGGATAAGGAAGGGAGGATAAGTTCCTCCCTTCTGCTTTGGGGAGGTTTCTGTGGACAGTGTTGTCTTTCTGGAGCCTTAACTGAATTATTTTTCCTGTTAGTTCCAGATAGTGGAGATTCAAATCATCTCCCTCCTATCACAGATCCCTTTCTAAAATCATGAGTGAGGTGGTCCTGCCCTGCTGAAAATGTAATTGAAAGGCACATACAAATGTAGGGTTTAATTTCAAGACTTTCCTGTATTTTGATTAAAAACCTTCTGGATTCTAAAGCTTAGGTTGTGCTAGATATAAAAACACATGTTCATCCAAGAGCACAACATGAATGAATGCAAGCATTAAATTCTGCTGACCATTCACTTGAATTTTTTTCTGCCGCATGTGATTCCAGGACAAATATTGATTGAATAACCTCTGTGTGTGTGTGTGAAATGTGGTCTAACACCCAGAGTGACCTTTCTCTTCCGTGTCTAATCACCAGCGATAGCTGTAAGCTTCCTTTTATATCAAAAATCTTGTTTCATAACCCAGCTCCCCTGCTCTTTGGAACCTGAGTTTCTCCATTTGTTTGTTCAGCCAGTTGAGGTCTGCTGGGATATTTCTCTGTTTGATTTGCTTGTTAGCTTTGTTGCTGGCTGAAATGGCCCGGGGATGGTTTGTTCAAGGCTTTTGTTTTCTTTTCTGGAAGAGTTGGCAGAGGGTTTTGTTCTCCACAAGTCAGGCAGCATCACACACATGTGGTTTGCCTCTGCCCTCTGCACACCCACCTGGGCAGGTGGCACCGTGTCCGTACACACGCGCGGGCTCCCGGCACCGCCCTGGCCTCTCAGGGGGTTATCCAATGGCTCTTCCTTTTTATTTATAAAAGCACCGGCTCATGTTTTGACATGCTGACTTTTTGGGCCACTGCCTGTCTCTTTCCCTGTCTTTCCTCACAGAGGAGCTGAGCCCCAGGGGCAGATGGAGAGAGAAGCAAGGTCAGGGCTGGTGTTTGCTGGGACTGGCTTAACCAAAGCTGGGGAGGCACAGGGTGCAGCAGAACAAAGGAGTTTGAGTGAGATACCTGCTTGCTCTCTCTCTCCCCCGCCTTCTCTCTCTGTCTGTCCCTCTATTTGAGATGGTCCTTATTACAGGGAAAGGAGACGGATATGATAATTGCCATTATAGTCACTTTCCACATTCACAGAGTGCAGTGTATAAGGTCTTTATAGAACACGAATCTCCCCTGAAGGCTTCTCATAGGAAACTTGGGGAAGATCTGCTGCCCCCACTCATGCTTCTCCATACCCAGCCACCCTCCTTGTCTTCAGCACATGAGTTATGGTGGCAACTGGAGCCTGGATTTAGCTGTCTTCCATTTGTGCCATCATCAAAACTACGATAGTTAAGGCCTCTGGTTCCCACAAGGGATGTATGCGTTTGTGTGCACACATTGCTCCCTTCCAGCCTAAGGAACAGTATTATTTATTTTCATGCTAACTAAAAATACTCATATTGGTTTTTCCTAAGATTGTGATTCTTACTTCTCTACATAAAAATATATAAATAAACATGTACTAAATATATACTGATAAATATATACATCTATACACACACAAATATATATATATTCCTTCCCTCCCCTTTCCTTTTCTTCTCACAGTCTGAGCAGTCCCAGTGAGAGGACAGTAACTTTCCATCACAAATGCTTTTCCTGTGACTGTTTCTGTTTTCTAAGCCTGTCACATGAAAATAGACATAATATTTTCATTCTGGTTGTCTGTAAATAAATAGAAATTTGATTTCCAGAATGTGTTCCTAGAGCAAATCAAGTTGTTCTAAGATTACTCCCTTTCTAAATAATACTTAAACTTTCTGTGAAGATAGCCCCCTAATTTAAAAGTACTGTGATGATGAACCAAAATCTCTGTTACACAGTGGTTAATTACAACACTTTCAGTTTTGGTTAACATTTGCTCCATTAGTTATTCATACTGCAAACAAATATGCTAACAACTTTTTGTTATATTCTCTTAGAGACATGATTAAACCAAATTTTAGCCTTCACAGATCCAAGCCTGTGTCTGGAGCCATGCTCATACCAAAATGAGGAGACAAAGGGCTGTAGGAAACCCTCTTCCTCCCCTGCCTGTCCTAATCCAGCTGGTAAAGTCTGGTGGACAGATTTCAGCTGCCAGCAGGGCTTCTCTGGGGACTGCATCCTCCTCCTCCTCAGCATAATGGCAGGAGATTGCTTTCCCTGAGGATTTTTCAAGGAAAAAGTCTATACTTTTAACATGAGCTCAGCTGGTGGAAGGCAGCAGTGCCCCAAGGTAGCACTATGATTGTCAGGGAGAAAAGTACCTCTCTACGACTGAACATTGCACCTCCTGAGATCCTCCTGGGACCTCCAGGTGGGTCACAACTCATTTTGATAGTGTCAGCTTCTTCTGGCTGGTCTGCTCCCTCTCCTTGGCTTCAAGTTGTTGCTGGACTACAGCTCATCCTCTCTGCTTGAGGAACCTAAAGCGAGACCTAGAAGTGACTTCACATCACCTGACACTTGGATTTTTTCTGCTGTGAGCAAGCATTACCAAGTCAGGCACACAGCACAGAGGCAATCTCAACACAGTCTGAAAAGAAAATATGGAAATATTTGCTTTAATGTGCAGCACAGGGATCCTGCTATTGACTCACAGCTTTAGCTCACTCCAAGCTGTACAAGCATTTGGAGGGATGGTAGGATGCTGATGAACCTTGGTGTTGGGACATATGAGATGGCAGTCCCTTGGAGACATTTTGTTCACTTCCTCTGAGGTATCTGCTTATTTCACATGGGAACAAGCCTCCCTCCTTGTGGGGGGTGAGAGTAAGCTTTATATTCAGATGATGGTCCAATGAATAACCTCTAGTAGAAGAAATCTCTGAGCTTCAGGAAGCTGGAGTGCTGTGCTGCAGGAAGAACAGCTTGGTACACTTTACCTGTGTTCTTCTTCTAGGCTCTTTCTTCAAGGCACAGCAGTGGTTTAGTGGACCTGCTCTTCCTGCTGCTACCTTTAAACATTTGGACCAAATCTTGAAGCTGCCTTTCATTCTTAAAATTTCAACCCAGGTGAAAGGGGAGGTTTGTCAGAGTCTGTCTCTGAGTGAGGAAAACTGTCCCTGCAGCACGTGTAGATGCTCAGTGTGCTGGTGTGGAACAGATTGTGTCAGACCATTTTGCATTTGGGTCTGTATTGA
Source organism: Pseudopodoces humilis (assembly GCF_049639895.1). Taxonomy (NCBI): domain Eukaryota; kingdom Metazoa; phylum Chordata; class Aves; order Passeriformes; family Paridae; genus Pseudopodoces; species Pseudopodoces humilis. The sequence continues at coordinate 46,389,951 of NC_142200.1, forward strand.
CTGCTTACTTTGACCTGTGGGATTCACTGTCCATCTCCCTGACACATATTTTAGAAATCCCTACTCCAGAAGTATTTACCTCCTGAGGGAGCAGATTGAATATTAGGTGGAGGCTAAAGAGATCCTTGTTCCTTTTCTTACAGCATGCATAGTCAGAGGTTGTGGTGTGTTGACCTTGGCTGGATGCCAGCTGCTCATCAAAGATGCTCTAACACCTATCCTCAACTAGATAGATGCTCTATCCCCTTGCTCAGCTGGATAGGTGAGATAAAATGTAACAAAATATATAGAAGAGCTCATGGGTCAAAATAAGGACAGAGAGATCATGCACCAACTACTATCACAGACAAAATAGACTCAACTCCAGGAAATTAATTTATTACCAATCAAATCAGAGTAGAGTAATGAGAAATAAAATCTAAGTCTTAAAACACCTTCGTCCCATCCCTCCCTTCTTCCTAGGCCTAACTTCACTCCCAATTTACCTCTTTCTCCAACTGGCACACTAGGACGGAGATGTGGGTCTGCAGTTAGTTCATCACACTTTGTTTGTGCTGCTGCTTCCTCCTATGTTGGTCTCTTTGGAAACTACAAGTGCCCATCTACTGCTGTGCAGCATCCTCCTCCCCTCCCTCTCTGCCCTGTCTCTTGTGACTGTTCATGGCTGCTCTGCTGTCTCAAGGAACTAAACTAAGAAGAGGGAGCTGCTTATTTAAGCATGGGAAGAGATGAGGGACCATAGGTCTTTCTACTTCCCAGTCTCAGGGAAGAGAGTTCAGGCAAGGTAGAAATGCTCTGGTGTTAAAGAGGAGATTGGGGATATAGGCACAAGCCAGGGTGTCTTGCAAAAAAAAGGGGACCAGTCTGAGGTGTGCAAAGTGCTGCAGAACGGGACAAAAAGGCTTGCAAGGAAAATCACATGATGGTATCGGGCCCTGGCAATGTTGTTCTGGGCTCCATATTACTCCATGCAGCTGGTGCATTATCTACAGTTTCTGTGTTATAACTTTTAAATTACTATGCTCCTCCAAGTTTTAATCTTTTTCTTATGTTGAGGCTGTTGGGTGGAATTAAATCCTAACTCACACCCATCTAGGAGCTGAAAATGTCAGTGGGGGCTGAAAAGTGGTGTCTGCTGAGGGACTATCATGTTGAGATGTACTCCACTGCACTGCTGGTACGGCTGCTGGAGGCAGAGGATGCTCCTGCTTTGTTGTAGCGTCATACCTGTGTGTGGGAGGTGGATGTCAGCACAGTGTGGTGCAGATGTGGACAGATGCCTGTTCCCATCCTGCAGGCAGGACTCTTGAGTGAGCTTTCTGCCTATCAAGCCACCTGCAGAAGCACAGCTGCAACAGAAGCAAACAGGAGATGACAACATAGAAAAAGAGGAGGCCAAATGATGTTGCATGCCCAGCTTGCAAACACCATCAGATAAAGCCAAGCTTGCCTGAAGGACACCTCCAAAACAGCCCTGTGGAACGGACATGTTTATTGCTTCCTCCTTGTTGTCATTTTTGGGGTTCTTTTGCGTGTGTTTTTTGTGGGGAGAAAGGGTTTGTTTGGTTGGTTTGGGGTTTTTTTGTTTGTTTGTTTGCTATTGCCTCTTTCATGGAAAGCATTAAAAATCAGGAATTAACGCTTTTCTTTTTTTTTTTTAACGTAGGGCTGCAATTGAAGCCTTCAGCACAGGACCATGTCACAGCCCCAGCTGTGCGTGCATCTCCTTTGATAGGACTGCCTTGCAGCAATGCATGGCTTTGAAAAGGTGCCTTTTTTAAGAGAGAGTGTGGACCAACTACTCACATTCAGCAGTGCTTGCAGAGAGAAACTCTCTCTCTCACTTGGGACCAGAAGGCAGACAAGGAGCTAAGGCTGACCTGCTTCCACTGTGTTGTTTTTTATCCTGGTGGGAGGATGTGAGGCATCACCTGTACAATTTCCTGTCTCCACTCAGTTGGGCAGTGAGTCAGGTGTTCCAAGCAGCATCACATCCAACCCAGTCTGTCATCCTAGCAGGTGCTGAGGAAACATTTCTGCTTGATACCACAACACAGGAGTCTGAAAGGGAATTTTAAAGGGTCTCAGGGATTTCAAAGGGTTTGAAAGCTTTCCATCACTGCTTTCAGAAGAAGGGTTTTACTGTGCTTATTCATGGCTTTGATGCTTGGAGCAAACAGATGCTTGTTTAGAATTAGGTCTGAATTCCCAGACTCATAAGAAATACTCTATGCTTTATTTTGCACTGTTTAATACTCAAAGCTAACCATGCAAACTGTCCCTGTGAAAAGTCTGAGCTGTTCCCCCACCCAGGGCACTTCTTGTTCATGCTGAGAGCTTTCTCGGAGCGTAAGCAGTCAGAGACCATCTGTGCATGGGCTGGAGAAACTTATGTAAATATTGCTGCTTTGGGGTTGGTATTTAGAAGGTGCTGGGCTAAATGATTTATTAGTGCGCTCAGCGCTGACGTGGAGCAGGTTCTCAGGTTGGCTTTTATCACTGACACCTCCTTATGGGGTCTCACTGGAAAATTCCTGGTAACTGGATAGTGGGAGGGACCTGCAGCCCCAGGTCATGTATCTTATGATCTTGTGCTGGAAGCTGTGCAATCCCTCACAGCATGAGAGAATGAAATCCACAGGCACGGCCATCCTGGAGGCATGGCCTTGCAATGGTTAAATTTGATGGGAGAAGCTGCAACCTCTAAACTAATGGCAGCTAAAAGTTTCTCCCTCCATAGTTTGTTTCTCTAATTTTTGCATGGTGGCTGTGCCGTAGTCAGAAACTACTTTCTCCTGTACAGGTCCTTCAGCAGCCACCAGCAGAGACTGGGTCGACCCCATGGGTCTGTAAGCCTTCCTTGTATAAGGAAAAATCCTTCATTTAGAAACCCCAGTAGTCTAAAACTCAGTAAATATCAGACTTCAGGCCACTTCTAATTGGCACACACACAAACCCTGTGTACATGCGGCCACACACCACAGCCCAGTGTTGTGGTTTAGGCCCAGCTGGCAGCTCAGCTGCTCACTCACTCCTACCCGGTGGGTGTTCAGTCACCTCCAGGATAGCCAGACCCCATCACCATCCCTGATGGTGACTTGGGAGGACAAACTCCATCACTCTGCACATCCCTCCCTTCCTCCTCCTTGCCCCAGCTCTACATGCTGAGCATGATGCCATATGGTTTGGAATACACACTTGGCCAGCTGGGGCCAGCTGACCCCTCCCGGCTCCTTGTGCACTCCCAGCCTCCTGGCTTCCAGGGTGCAATGAGGAGCACAGAAGGCCTTGACTCTGTGTCAAGTGACTCTGTGGCTGCTCAGTCAGAACAAAAACATACCTGTGTTTTCAACACTCTTCTCAACACAAATCCAAAACACAGCCCTGCACCAGCTACACTGCAGAAACAACTCTATCCCAGTCAAAACCTAGAAAACACCTAGAAAACAGCACTTGCACAGGCAGCACAAAACTTTTAGTCCTGTCCCTCTGTGCCTGATCCACACGAAGGCCTGTGTGTTGGAAATACAGGCATGCCATGTGCAGGAATTGTCCTCATATATCCAATTTATCCAGTACCTACTGGCACCTGGGGGCCACAGTAGGTACTCCCTTGCAGGGACAAACATACAGACACCGACATGTGTACGTACACATGAGGGTATGGAACCCTCCTGTAGCCAGTCATGGACACTCAGCCTACCTGGCAGCTGGCCCTGGATGCTCTCATCAATCTCTGCACACACACACACACTCTCAAGCAGACAGGTGAACCCCAGACCTCACACTCTCCCCTGTGCTTGGCATGGATCAGGAGCCAACTCTTCCAGCTGTTTCACAGGTAGAGATGGAAAAACACCTGGCCCAGGCTATTTCTGCTTTGATATCTGTCTCCCAAGTCACCTATTCCATTTGCCTGCCAGCAACAATAGGGAGCCTCTACCCAGGAATGAAGCTGGACACAGTTTAATGAGCAGACAGGACAGATAGCAGCAATGAGGTGCAGGGCACGGCCAGATAAGCGTTCTGACTGATCTCTTATATCCCTTAACTCTTGTCTACTCATTATTCTCCAAACCACCATGATCCCTCCCTTTTGCCACTTCTGATTCTTCCCTATAACACCCTCTAAGTTTGTTGCATCCCAAGACATTGTTCCCCTGCACCCCATAATGTGCCAAACCCCTCAGGTGAGACTCTCCTGTTGTCTCACCCTGATGGATGTCACCTTTGGCCCACAGGGCTAAGGGTTCCTGGGACAGTCCTGCAAAGTGGGCTTGGTGGTGAGATCAGGACCTTCAAAAGCAGTGCAGCAATGAAAATAGGAAAGGGGAATGGTCTGAAAACACAACCAAAATAGCTAATTGCACACACATAAGTAGTAAAAGAGGAAGATCTCAGAAGTGCTGGCAGTAGGCCAGGAAAACACTGGAATTTCACATGTTGAAAATTCATCAAACCTCCTTGATATAAAGTTACATGCAGGCCACTTTTGAGCAATAAATGAGTCTGTCTTATCCCAAAGCCTTAAAAAATTGAATAGGCTAGTGAGTGGGAGCTTGGAAATCCTCTCTGAAAAATTCTTCCCGGCAGCTTCAGCCACTGCCAAGGAATAGCAGGTCTTTTATATTTTCGATTTTTTTTAGCTTTCAAAAAAATGAGAGATGTGAGGAGCAGCAGATATTTAGCTTCAGACTGCACTTAATCACATTATTTCATTTTTTCTACACTCTGTTCTTGATATTTTTCCACTTGCGTGATTTATTCTTGGCTACTGTATAACATAAATCTATACAAAAGATGTAGTTCCCTTTGTCTGAGTGCTAAAAACACAGCAAAAGAGGCAATAGGATTTAAAATACAGTAAGCCAATTCGAAGCATTTGATTCAACAGCCACCAGCTGCATGATGGCACAAGGAAAGCTACCAGAGTAGGTTGATACAAATGGGCGAGTTTTGAAAGTGGCAGTAGAGTAGGCCAGGATCTGCGTTAGAGCATCCTAATGTTAACACGCCTCTTTGAGAAAATGGAATATTTTCACACAAAACTCCCTCCACGTGAGTTGCCCTCTGCCAGTGCCCCAATGTATACCTGAACTTTCTGCAATGGGATGTGAATTATAACACCTTGCTTTCTGATTTCTGGACTCAAACATGTTTTAGAGCATCTTGAGTCTCTTGCCCTTTGAAAGAAAATCCTCTTTTCAAAACACTTCAAGTTAGTCTGAGCTGAAAGCCTGAATTTTGGGAGAGATGGGGAATTATGAGGGAAAAGATTACACCACCAGGAATGTAGGCCCTTGATAGCCCTTGGCAGGCAAGCATCAGTTTTGTTCCTGGAAATGGATGTACATCTAGAAGTTGGAAGAGCTGAGCAAAATAAAGCAGGGTGCTGCCTCTAGGTAGGAAATAAGAGTGGCAGAAAGAATAAATGTTTGGTTTTGGGAGTCTCCTGTGAGTCTCATAACTGCATATTGAAAGCAGTTCCCTCTAGCATGAATCAGGGTGTGCTACAGCTCATGGGTGTCTGGTGGGTGTAAAAGAGCTGCCATGGGTTTTGGGGACATGGGTGAGAGCCCCTAGAATAGGTCATGCCAAGTCTACAGACCCATTTGGAATGATAATTTGTAGTCTCTCTGGGTAACAAATGCCTTAAATCTTACTCTTCCTTTTCTCATGTCCTTCCCAGGTCAGTCCTAGGATAAGCAGATTCTGTAGAAGTTTGCTTCTGAGAAAGCCCATGAGAGCTATTTTTATATATACTGTGTTGGAAATTGTTGACATCGCAAAGGGAAATATATTTTAATAGCAATTGTTTCAGTGCCAGTTCACATTTGCTTTAGCATAAATTGCCTTTTTATAAAAGAACCCAGTTCTGTGAGAACCCCATACATGCAGTAACTTCAAAGAGCTGGCACAGCCTGGAGCCCACCAGCCTCCACAGCATATACCTGTCTTTTAAAAGAAATATTGGTCACATTTAATGACTTGTGAAACAAGTCATATCTTTTCATATATATTTCCACAATACTATCACAGGACAACATGGCCATTTAATGTCTTGACAAAATTTTCACGAAAGCCTCCTTTGTTTATCCTTAGGGTGAATGAAGAGCCTTAACGGAGTCTTGGTGAGTGGTGTTCTAGAGGAGCTTTATCTGTAAAGTGCCACTAATCCCAGACCTCCCTGGCTCAATGCTCTCTATTAACCACAGCAGAACATGGAGCAGATGAGACATAAATGCAATTCCTTTCTTGGGAACGCATAATACTTTTCCAGGATTGCTAAGAAAATATTCTCTGTCAATACTCAGAGGCTGAGGAGTAAAAAAGGCTTTCTGACACCCACCCTAAACAGTTAATTCTTCCAACACAAGTTTGAGAAGATAATCATATTCCCCATGATTTCATGTGCTTCTCTATTACCCACCAAAAAAGAAGCAGAGGGAAGTATGGCTAAAAAAAAACTCTTTGTAACTTTTTATATTTCTTTTTTTCCTTAAGTGTCAAATTATTAGGATTAAACTTCAAAAGTCCCATTGGTTTCTCTGAATGGTTTGCCAAGCATTTAATGAACTATTAGCAATTAATAGAGTGTGCTTGGCAGGCTAACAAGCTGGAAAGTATTCATTTCATATCCAGCAAGCAAAACACTTTAGAAACACATATAAAGAGCACAGTGATTTCAGACAGGGTTGTCGTGATGAGTTTGAGTTTCTTGCCTGCTTCTATTAATTTGACAGTAATGATATAAGTTCAATTCCTAGGGCAGAGTGAAATACTTCAAGAAGTCTAATATTTCATACCCAATTATTTTAGATTTCATTTAATGGAAAATTTTTCCATTTTGCTCCAAAGTGGAAGACTACTACAATTTGAGATTCAGGATATTTCCATGGAATAGAAATAAAAAATTAGATTTTCCAACTTGCAGCTATTAGCATCTTAGTTCTAATTATATTCATCCTTACATTTGTGTGAGAGAGTACCTGTATTTTTGCAAACTGGCTTAAGTAAAAGAAAATTTGAATTAAAATAATTGCCTCTTCTAAGACATCTGTTCAACATTAAAAGAGTATAAACTCATTATCTGATACACATTATCCAAGACAATGTTAGCTTTTCTCATTTTATGCTTCTTTTCAATTGCAGCTTAAATTCCCAAGCTTTTTGAAATGGTGAGTCATTAGGAATGTAATTTCAAAGACTGTATTTAATCTCTTTATCTTTTCCCACAACTGATTTACCCAAGGGCACAAGTAAAGCACACATAACATATTCCTAAAGGCTCCTAAATTGTTGTTTCTTTCTTATCTAGCTTTATTTTATTCTCACTTTATTTAAAGCTGTTCTAAAAGGACACATAGACTTGGTAATTTTGACTGTGAGGGAATTGAGTGGCTTTTATCACCATATGGATTTGAGCTGACAACTAGATCTGAATTCTGTCTTCTCTGCTTTTTGTTTCACACGTGTCTGATCCACAGCACTGTCTCCTGTCTATTCCTACTGGCTTTGGAATACAGACATATAAAGGTTTTGTCCTTTGCATCACTACATTTTTTTTTCTTAAAGCATTCTCCACATGAAATTGTTACTTTAAGTAGGAACCATGCCAGGTAAGGTATTAAGTAACTGAGAATAAATTAATTCAAAGCAGTTATTAAAGTTAGTGACTATCAAAAATGAAAAAAAAAAAAAACCAAAAACCCAAAAAACCTCAAACTAAAAATCTAACTGATCTCTACTTTGAAGTTTAAAGTCTGGGGTAGACCACTCAGAAATAAGAAAGGGGGAAAAGGGAGGTCTTCTGTGTTCCAAATTGGTGTTAATATTATATTTATTCTGGTACAGAACCTGAAATATATTAATGTGCATCATCACCACATGTGTGTAATATCTTTGTAGTGGTGGAATGGTGTGGAATAGAGGTAGACATGGAACCCCTCCTGAAATTATTTCTGGGGATATTTTCCTCACCATTCTTGTCTGAATATGTCATGTATATCACCAGTTTGTACTGAAAACTTTGTTGGTGCATGGGTTAGTTCCAAGTGTAGTCACTGACTGGTGTAGAAAGTATGTACCAAATGTTACCATCCTCATTTGGTAACATGATCTAGTTTGAGGATGCCTTCCCAATAAATACACACTTTTAGCTTGAATCAGCTTTCCTATCTCTAATGAAAAAACCTTTCTCCCAAACCTTAAGCTCCAACTAATTTTCCTAATGAGATGCTAAACAGGAGCCTTGGTTGTAAGTGAGACTGACAAGCCTTGTTCATGGCTGCAGCTGGAACGTAGACAAAAGCCACCCAAGGACAAGCGGTCTTCAAATGTCCTTCTCCAAGTTCCTGCAAGGGAGGGTTATCTCCCACCATTGCTAAGTGTGGGAGACAGACCTCGCTGCCCTTGACTGGAGGCTCTCTTCACAATGAGTGTGATGTAATAACTTCTCCCAGACCCAGAAAGTCCACGTGGCTCTGCTGCGATGCTTACACCTCAGGCACTGTGCCCAGGATGCCAAATGTCTAGCCACGTATGTATCCTAAAAAATATTCTTAAGAGAAGTAGCTTTTAAAAGAGTGGGGTGAGACAGAAGACAATCACAATTCAGAAATAAGCTCATATTGATCACTGAGGGGAGATTGATGTATATTTAGAGGAATCATAATTTTGAACTTGATGATCAAAATGAATTGTGTATTTTTATAGCACATCCTTGTTCGAAGATGCAACAACCCAACATGTGCTGTCACTTTGTAACTTGTAAAATATTCACAGAGGACAACACTGTTTTTATCACCTACAGTACATACTTTTTTGATATGGTGACATACAGGAGTATGTTGATGCAATGCACAGACTTCGAGAAGCAAGATGAATTCTGAGGAAAACACTACATGTCAGGTTTTCTTGAAAGAAATTAAACCTAAGGTCCATCCTCCAATGAGGGAAACCTTGGCCTTATTTCTGCAGTGTCTTGCTCTCTTTCCTTCATAGTTAGGTGTTCATACTTGTACACAGAGAACACTCCTGGAAAATTTATTCTCTGTGAAGGAAAACAACAAAGACAGACTATGTTGAGACCGAGCAATCTTTCTACACTAAGAGACACACAGGACAAAGGAAGTGTCAGCTTCTTCTTCCAAATGCTCCACAACTGATTTATTTGAACACAGTGAACCCCTCCTCTGGAGGATCAGGGCTGATGTTTATTATTTCTAAAAACAAGAGTCCACTGATAACCCATGATTGTACCACCAACAAGAACCTTGTTGCTCTCTTCTGCTCTCTCCTCTGTTCTTCCCTGGCCTATGTTTTTTCTGGTTTTGTGTTATTTTTCTTCTTTTTCTTTTGACAGGAGTTTCTAATTATCAGCAAACAGACATAGTTGTCCCTCTGCTTCATTAGAGACAAAGCAGTCATCCTTTCTGCATGAGAAAGGCAAAGTTCAAAAGCACAACTGATTAAAAGCAACTAGCAGCCAAGTTGGCCTCATAGGCAGCACAGGATACATAGCTTGCCTGTGGGTATTTTACCAAAAATCTGACTTCTGCGCTCCAAGTCTAAAAAAACATTTTTTTGATCAAAGGCTTCTTTCTCAGGCTGAGATTGTTTGTAGAGTGGACAGATAACACTTTGGAAGTACTAAAGCCATGATTTTGCTATCTTTACGTTTTTGGGAATGACACTAAGCCACCAACTTGAAGTTGTACAATGGTTGGGTTCACACCAGCATCTGAATGTGTGCTAAGAATCACCAGGCATGTACTGTACTCCAGCAGGCCATAAGCTCAGTCAGAACCCAAGAAGTTTACCTTGACATGAGTTCAGAAAAACTGACTTTGAGAAGCCCATTCCAGTTTTCAATCTGTTCCAGGGAGGGTTGTCTTTGATGTTGAATGGATTAGTTCCTCAATATTACTGTTTCTTTGCGTGTACTTACTACATGAATGTTAAGTCTTCAAGCTCTCCCAGTCACGACTAATATTGTATCAGTATCTATTTACATAATTTGTGCAAGATGCACAAATCATAACATCAATTACTAAATTTTCCCTTGTCTCATAAAAAGAGAAGCAGTATGAGCCCTAAGACACAGACCCAGACAAGGACAGAAGACAGCTGCGGCTGTCCTGGCTGTTCTGCCAGGTGGTGGACGCATGACCCAACAGGCACTGCTGTTCACAGATTCCCATTTGGATGCTCATACTTCAATGTACCTGAAGAAATTTCTCCCACTCTTTCAGCTTCTGAATAAAGCCTTCAGGTAAGAAGCCACTGAATATTTGGTTTACAAACATTTGTTTTAGTCCCAATCTGCTCTAAATACAGAAACCTACTTCAGGCTTACGGTTTTTATCAGATTTTTTCCCCCACTGCCAACAAATGTGGAAAACCCCACAAACCTCAAAGAACACAGTCCACTCCTCTTGACAGCACAGCTGACTGCAATCACAATGTGCTGCCATGCCATAGAGGACAAAGATAGGCAATATGCATAAATGCAACAATATTTAAAGTGACTTTTTTAGCAGAGTTTCCTTGCTGGCTGTGATTGGCTCCATTTTTTCCTTCCCTTCCTTCTGGGAAAAAGATACATATTATTCCCAGTGTGTTAAAAATGCAGGTAAGTAATAATTAGAAACTTCTGCAGATAGAAATATTTAACTAAATTTTAAAAATTTATAAACTTCAATAATCTTTCTGGTACACACAGGTTCCTTAGACTTCTGGTATTTCTTTATTCTTATTTTGGGAGAATTCCATCTGTTTCTATTTTTGTTTCTCAATTTTTACAACTGATCACTTTTCAAGATGAAGGGAAATAGTTTTCTAGCATTAGAAGAGCTAGACAAGAGAGCTACAATTTTAAAATCAATTTAAATCTTATAAAATTGGCCAACTATCAAAGGGTAAGAAAGAGTAATTCTTACACTGTTTTAAGCTCAAGCATAGTTCCTTACTGTCCTCTAGTGGAGCAGTAATATCCTCATAGACACTATCTGCTCCTTTCTTCTTGTAACTAAACCTGCTACCCTTGGAGAGCAATCCTTGCTATTTTCCACACTTCATGACACTATCAGCATCCATCACATCCCTTTTTTGTCTGTGAAGGGGTTCTGCTCTGCAATTTCCCCCCTTCTATATCCCAGTTCCACTTGCTCAGTGAATAATTTAACAGACTTCTCCCTCTACCCTTTCTAAGAACACAAATAGGCTGAATAAAATCCAGAATCCCACAGTAATGTCTGATGTACCTTTAAACAGGCATCCTCTGGAACTTCTTTTGCACCATGACAAATTGGTTCTACTGTGAGTTGCCAGATAAATCATACTTTGACACCTTCTAAGTGTCAAAATGGCCATCAAAACAGCAGCTGCAAAAAGTGTCATCTTTTCATTATATTTATAAAGGTCTGAAAATCTTGTTCATTATACTCCTATCAATTAGCCCAGTTCCCATGACTCCATAAAACTCATTAGGCTGCAGCCCCACTTATCTCCTTGAACTCTTTTTTAAAGCCTCAAGGCAGAAGTGTTATTCTGTTCTCCTTGACCAATACAGCTGGTTTGAGTGTCTCCTTCCATGCTCTAGTGACAGATTCAGCAGCTTCTACTCTCATTTTCCAATCCATGGGAGCAAGCTCCAATCCTGTGTGCTTGCCAGCACCCATTGACCTTTTCTGCCATTTCAGCTCCTGACAGCTCTGCCCACCCACCCTGCAAAGAAAGGTTCCCGGGCACTTCCATAATGAACATCACTGTAAAAATCCCACCTTTTCTTGTCATCTTACATTTAAATGTTCCCATTATTGTTTGATCTTTTACTTTACCTTTCACTTTTACTAATAAAGTTTGTTCTGATAGTTTTTAAAACAGGATTTATACTTATTTCTTTCAGAAACTTTCTCAAACAGCCTACTTCATAGCAAAATTTACATTTGATAAGTTGCAATGTGCTTCCACTTTTCTTTTGGTGGATGTAGCTTCTGTGTAAAGGCTCTCCCTAGTTAAAAGCAGTGTCCTACCCTACTCCTCTTGTTAAAAGCTTCTTTTCTAAAGGATAAATATTCAGAGCATGTAATAGTTGCTCTTAAATAATTTTCAATATACCTGCAAGAATTCCACTTTTTGGCAGCACTTGTTAATTTTTTTCAATTAAAAAATAATTCAGGAAACCAGACTTACCTACGCATGGGTTCTTTGACTGCCAGCTCCAATAAATGATTTTACAGTGTTGTAAACATTTATTGTCAGCATGTATCAGTATATATGGGAATAATTAAAGACTTTCATTGTTATTTGGCTTTATGCCTTTGGCATTCCTTAGGGTATACCCCTGTGAAATGCTGAAGTAAGTAAACCAACTAAGCAGGTAGGATGGGGACATTGCCTACTGTTATACCTTCTTCCACTTTTCTGCAAGGCCTGTAATTTCAGCCTAAAAGGATTTTGTGTTGCTTAGTGTTACAGTTAAACTGATCACACTCATTTTAGTTTTCTCCTTGGGCCTATGCTACAACCTCTCCACCAGCAGAATCTGCCACCATTCCTATATAAATACAGCTGAATTAAAATGGTCCTATCCACCAAGTTTTTAAATATATTTTTATACCCATACATAAAGTAAAAGAATAGAAATTACAGATACATTTATATATATAAATATATATAAAGATAAACCTCCAGATATATCTGTACTTTCTATTATTTTATTTTTACTTAAGGCATTTCTACAGCTGCTTGCTTTACAAACTCTTTTAAAAAGAGTTCTCACTGGTTGAATCCAACTCCAATTGTAGCTTCTTATTCCTAGGGATCTTATGGGGATCTCTGGCCTACCTAGCTATGTAGGTATTACCCTGCCTCTGTGATACTGTATAATCTTACTTTCCCAATGCAAGTATGGAAATGTATCCCCAGCTACAAAAGATTACTTTAAAATATCTCTGCAGAATCCTTCGTAATCTAGGTGATGACTATTGCTGTCCACTAGAACTCTGAGCAGAGCTGTCACCCAAATTTTGAAATAACAATGCTTATCTCTATCAATAAATGTGACATATATGCAAAGAGATTTGAAAGAAAAAATAAAAGGAATATTGGATATTCTAATTTAAACACTGAGGAATACATAGTGCTATACATTTAACACCAGAATTGAAGAAAGACACTTAGACCTCCTGGTTTTGACACCTCCAAACTATGAACAGTAGATACATTTCATATTTAATACAGCTTTATTCCAAGTAGATATAACCATTATTGCAACAAGAGAAAAGAAATATGAGAAAATCCAGAGCAAAATAAAAGCACCCTAGAAAATTGTCATTTCTGCTCCCATTGACAAACATTTACCCTTGAAAGAACAACTGATTTCAGTGACTTCAAAGCAGTCACTCACTGACATAAAGTTTAGCCAGGAATAGCTGGAATTTCAGCTGCTGGCCTTAAGGAAGAAAAAAAAAGTAGGAGACTTGTCTGACAGGTGCAAAAACAAATACAAAATGTATTAACACAATATGAAACAAACATACATTAAATAGTTTTGTTTCCTGATACAGCAGACTTGCAAATGAATTTTATAAAACTTACATATTCAATTAAACAATTTATCTATCATTGTGGAAAAACACAGTTCTTTATTTCAAGTTTATATTAACTATAAATATCTACAGACAGGAAAGTTACACTTCAGACTGGCACTCCTAACTTCCCCATCCTTTATGTCTTCTGCTCTTTGCCTTTTGGAGAAAACATTACAGCATAAGGCTGCCGCCTTTTTGGACGTTGACAGGGAGCAAGATCCTCTTTAATGTAGCCTTAAAAAGAATAAATCTGAGGTAAGAAATAGAATATAAGAACAGGCATAACTTTAGCTTTAATGTGTGTTCAGCCTCAAAAAATAATAATTATAACTTGTAAATTATTTTTTTTTCTTTTGGGGCTACTGGTTCTGACTTCACACAGAAGTTCTGAGATCCCAGTGTGCAAATATTATTCATTAAAATACAAGCTGCTTTCTAGTAGGTGACTGCACAGTAATGCAATACAGACAGTTGACAATGAAGAACAGAACGGAAACTATGAATTGTTCATCTATTCAAAACAAAACTGCAATTTTCATTTTCTTTCTACCAAGGATTTTACATAAGAGTAACAAAGTATGGAAGAACTGCTAATTCAATTCACTATTAAAAATCACTTTTAAAAACACAAATCCTAGTCATACAGAGGAAACTTCAGGCACATGTGTTTAGTAGATTTGAACAGTACCTCCCTCTGTTTTAAGAGCACCCAGATTTATTAAAGAGTGGAAAAAGCCAAACGTGGCTCAAACCTTGAAAGCTCTCTGATAAGGAAAGTGTATAGAAAATTTCTATAACATGCTCAACTTAGCTAACACTGACAGTGAACAGATATTTTATGCAAGTCAGTTTCAGCACCTGGCTTTTGTCAATTTCTTACTATTTATCAGCAACAACATCCACCAAAATGAGAACAATAGATTTCTACTTAATGGTTGGAAAATTCTGTCTATGTAATGCAGTTATTTAAAAAAACCCAACGAAACAACACAAACAGATGGTTCAAGATACCAATAAGAAGTAGAAAATATTTTTACTACTTTGGAGTGGCAAAAGCAATTGCTCATTGTGGGAACTCTCTCCTGTTTTAGTTCTCTTGCTGCACGGCTATAAAATATTTTCTTTTCCACAGGAGGGTTGATCTAAAGTCTGCCTCTGATATGCTGTTGAGGACCATTAACAACTGAACAGCTCTTACTCCAGCAGAACAAGGAGAAGCTAATTTTTAGTGAGGGGGCAAGCAGATTCCAAATGGGTAGCAACAAGTTACATGATCCACAAAAATCAAGGCTCCCTGTTCTGAAAGATTAAGGATGATCCTGCAACACCATTACACAATACACATACACAACTCTGGCTACATTTTCCTATGCCTGACCTGACACTGTTACAGAAAAAGATTCATATTTCACAGCTAATGCAGAAGTAAAGATATAAGCAACTCAGAGAGTTCCTTTAGGGCTCCTCACCCCAGCATTTCACCACTTCTGAAGAACTGTACATAAAGTACACTGTAAACTCACCGTGTTTTAATAGAATTTGTAAAAACTCATTTTTAGACCAAACTCTAAAACGTCAAAAAATGATTTAGAAAGAACAAACTTCTATGTGACAACCAGTTAAAAAAAATTCCAAAACCAAACACCACATCTTTCCATTGTCACTAACAAGCAGGGTATATGTATGAAAAACTGTTGAACTACACCTTACCTACAACATTTCCATTATCACCTGGTATTATGAAGCCCTAAAAACTCTGCCAATGGACATCAATAGTGGTGCCTGTCTCTCCTATGTAAGTACAATCTGCTGGCCTTTGCCTCTGAAAATCCAATTCTTGCTTATGGTCAAAAATATGTATGGCTTAAATTAAGTTCTATGAAAATGCCAATTATTTCTGCCTTCTCCATCTAGGCTGTAAGAAATTCTCCTTATACTGCTTTCTTAGCACAGGAACTGCTAAAACCAGACAATATTTATTAAAAATAATGGCTGCTGATAAACAGACCTCATCAGGACTGGGTGAGAAAGGCTGCTATATGAGCTAGAGATAATTTCAGGGGGAAAAAGAAAAAAGAGCTTTAAAAAGTTCTTTTCAAGATTTTTTTTTTTTTTTGTCCACAAACCTCTTTCCACACAGGTTTGGGTGGAAGGAAATCCAACCTCCCAGAAATTTTCTGGAGTATTTGGAGGAATGTAGCGAAATCTGTGTCTGGAACAGGAAGCTAGTTTCTTCTCTCTCTCTTCTTCTGGAATGTCTGCATAATACTGAAAGTAAGGGGGGGGGGAGAAATCCCAGTTAATAAATTCATACATAATAGAGAGACTGCTTTAGACAATTGACATTATCAATCACTATGTTTATTAACACAGTTATCTAAAAACAATGGTGAGGACAGCCAGAGTAGAGATTTGT
This sequence comes from Pseudopodoces humilis, assembly GCF_049639895.1. NCBI lineage: Eukaryota > Metazoa > Chordata > Aves > Passeriformes > Paridae > Pseudopodoces > Pseudopodoces humilis. Next base: position 46,405,962 of record NC_142200.1, read on the forward strand.
TATCCAAGTGACAAACACCAGGCAATTATCCTAAAAGCTTACTGAATTTACAGACTAAGTATAACTTTATCATGGCAAATTTGTTAATCTTCTATCTTTTAACATACCATAAGTAACAAGGTTTAGGCATGTGTACAATTACTTATGTCAACAGTTTACTGACTGATTTTACAAAGCTAAGTAGCACAGGTGTTGAAAGAGATTGGAATGTTTTAATTTATTAAGTGTCAGCTTCCACTTATAAATAAAATTTAAAAAGGAAAAAAACCCACTACAAACCCCATGCTGCAGAATTATTTCCAGTATCCAATTTTACAGTAGTAACTGCAAACTGAAGTCAAAATGCTTCCTTACTTACTCACTCTCAAATTAGAAGTAAATAAAGAGTTCGTTTAAGTAGCTGACTGACACTGGGACTCCAGAAATTATCTGCCAGCTGACCATTCTCTATAGTAAATTTGCTATACTCTTTCATCCCTGTCAGCTGTACTGGGGACTGCAATGAGAAAAGTCTATACTCTCTCCAAACCTTTTTGCTGGGTGTTCCCCTGAGTAGCATCATAGAAAGTTAGGGTATATTTTTTTCCATGCAATTTTCTAGTGTCTTAATTTTTAATTCTAGTTGTATCTCCTAAAAATACAAATCTAGATCTTAGAGTACATAGAGTGTCAAAATATATTGGAAGTGAATGCATTGTTTGACTCAAGTGGTAAGTCAACATTCGCAGCCACACAAGAAATCTAACCCTTGTGAAAATGGTAAAATAATTCTACTGAAATGGCACTGTTACAATTCAAAAAGGCAAATTAAAGTTTATAACACATTCAGTCACATGGAAAGTGACCTAGACTGGGGAAATCGGGAAAAGAACAGAGATTATTTCCTGCTCCCACCTCCTGGCAGGATTTTAGAAAACCTACTTGGAATTGTAAAATATGCTCATTCAATTTTTACAAAAATTAAGAGCGAGGTGTTAAATCAACAAAATTAACTAAAAGAATTCAATGTCTGTGTATGACAAATATTGATGAGATTTATTTAGGAGTAATTAGCAGTGCACCTTATTTTGTCCTGTAAATAGCCTGAAGCTTTAGAAATTCATCTACTAAAAGTTGGTAGTGTTGCATTTTTTTTTAATTTAAAAAATTGTGATTAGTAAGGAATAATTACAGATCCAGTAATGAAAAATACAGAACAGTTAAAAATCAAGATAAGCATGTTTTAAAAATAAATTAGAAAGAAACTTTTCTTCTTTGGCTTATTAAGAAATCTATTAGGGCTGACAGAGAATGAGAGTTACATATGTCAGCTAAACAGCTAAAAGAACTCTCAGCTATTTTCTAGATTGATCTCACTGTCCACAGCATTTTTCATCCACACAAAACATTTGAGCTAGGCTTTTCCATGTGTGAATATACTTCAATCTCATCCTGTCTTCCTTGTAAAATAATTGTTTATAGAACTCTACAATTTGCAGTTTCAGAAAGGCAACAAACCCTATAAACATTCCTCCTTCTAGTTTAGCAAAAACTTACAGAATAATTCCTGTAATCTAAATGCATATAAAAACACCTGAATAATTCTCCTACTCACCTAAGTATAGCAACACTTAATAACCACACTAACAAATGTTACTCTTACAAGCTGCCAGTAACTTCTGCCTACTATCTTTGATAGCATCACAAGGTCATAAAAAAAAAACAAACAAGACTTCTTATCAAAAGTTCTACACTATAAAATGAATGAGATGCTTCCACAAAGCTTCAAGACAAGCACTTATAAAGGACTTTAATCAGCCTGTTGTGGAATGTGCAGAAGTTAAATCTCAGGTTTTCTCAGAGTGACAGTAACTGAACCCACTCACACCACTTGCAGTACCGGGCCAGAATCAATCTACTGATCTCCACTCACTCCCTAAATATTCCCTTAGACTTTGGCAGCTTTTCAAACTTATATGGCAAATCAGCAAGCCAAGATTTTTGTAAAGCATCATTTATGCTTTATCCAATACTCCCTTTTTCCACAGGCATTTAATTCAAAGCTAGTTTTATTATTGTGCAATGACACAGCCAAGCATTCCACACGTTCCAAGACATTAACCTTGAATGGTATAGACTTAAAAAAAAAAAAGTCCAAAAAAGCCCAAACCAACAACAAACCCTAACTTTCCTAGCATTTAATGTAGAAACCTACTGTTACAAAACTGGAGCTGTGACTGTTTCCAGAGACCATAGTTATCACTCCAACTTGACAGAAAGTAACAAGAACTGGATTTGCAGAAGGAAGGTCTGTAGCTTACAGAAACAGAAAATTAAAAAGCACAACACGTGGCTCTGGAACCATGAAACAGACTGACAGCTGAGGATTTTTTGTTTTCTTTCAAACTCTTTAAATCAAAGATTTTTTAAAACTGTGTTTATAGCTGACTATAAAAATTATTTATATTTAATAAGTTTTACCAAAACTGTTTTTCAGAAAATACTTTCATTAAAAACATACTGTAATAAATTTCTTCAGCTAAATAAATGGGACTTGCCTGTAAAGTGAATAGCAGGAGAATCTCTGAAAAATGTTGGTTCTATATATATATGTGGAAATTAAGTGAAAATATTCCAGAAAATCCACCATTGTACAGTCATTAATCCACACATCTACTGAATAATCATTTATTAGAGCATAAAGTCTATTAATGGCCAAATAAAATATGTTCCTATTACACACATAATTACGTCAATATTTTATCTCTACACCCAGTATCTGAAAGCAGTTTAGTAAATAGAAAGGGAGGAAAAAAATGTGTAATGTGAAACCTAAACTTTTGTACTTTTTAACAAGTATTTTGAACAAGTAACTTTAAACATTTTTGCATACATTTGCATAAATGCACACATTGTCACCTATGCTGGTGCAATTACGTGAAAAAATTAACCCAGAAATTAAATTAAACCAAAACGAGATCCGTCTATCTAGATAAAGGTACAACAGGATACAGAACTTATTTATTCCAGCTCACATAAAGTTCAGTAGAGCTTTTGATCTAAAGTTTGGAAACTTTATAATAATAATAAGTAATAGTTCTTTGACCAGCTGATGTATTTTTTATTAACAGTAATCTTACTGGAATCATGATATAAGATGCTCTTCCTTCGTACAGATACACACATCAAAATCACACCCAAGACTTTTCATGCTATATGCAGCTACTACACAAAAAACAAATAAACCATCTGCAAATTTGGTTATCCGGTTTTGGTAAACTAACTTCCCAGCTACTGTAGGTAATGAGGATGATACAACCAGATTAATAATTAAAAACAGCACTTCAGCACTTAGATACTGTCTTGAGTTAGGAGAATGAAAGACTGACAAATTTTAAAGCACTACTTACTATTTCACATTCCTTACAAGTGTGGCCAAGCAATTTTCTTCTTTCTTCTTTTTTTCGAATAACCTCAATATGAGGAAAATCTAACACAGTATTCTTTCTGAAAAACAAGAATGTTTTCACAGTACTTTAAACAGTACTTTTATTTCTTCAACGTGACTGGAAATTTTCGTTTTTTTAGAACACAATGATGGGCAGTCAAGTTAAAAAAAATAATTCAGAAAATGTCTACAAAACCCAACTCATGCTGCCTTTCATAGCTGAATAGGGCATTTTTTATAAATAAAACAGTTTTCAAACATATTATGAACTTTTACATAACTAGTGATGTGTGTCTCATTATTATGGCTTTTCATAGTGTAAAAGTAATTACTATATTGAAATTACTCAAATATAGATCTTCTATAGAATATTTATTTTTGCCTAAGACAGAGTTGTGCTTGCAATGATTTCTGTAAGAGAAACATATGTTGGGGCTCAAGATGAGTAGGCTCTTTTCAACTTAACTGCTCTCAAAACAGTAAATATGTTTTCCTCTACAAAGAAAACATGCATTGAGATAAAATATAAGCTAACTGAAGGGCTAGGTATCATTACAAAATGAAGATTCAGACTTCCAAATATGATTATACTGGAAGGCAACAGAGGAGGCACTACGAGAGAGGCACTAGAGAGCAAGGGGCAAAAATACCACAGAAGGAAAGGTTCGTACAATGCATTTGTACAAGCAGCCCACCGGTTCTTGGCTCATAAATTCAGGCACGACCACATGCCTATATGAAACCACATGGATTACAAAACACTGCATTCACTAAAATTATAAAAAGCAGAAGCGACCCCTTCTCTTGAACAAATGTAACAGGCATCTCATTATCCTTCCCCCTACCCCAGTTTTTATTTGGTCTTTTATCTAATTTATCTTCTACCTCTGCATCTTCAACTGTTAGTCTGTTACAAACGAACACATATATTTTATGGAGGATCAAGTTCCCTATAGGGAAGATACAAAGAACCTTAAAATGTCCCTAACCCTTAAATTACCTCTCATCACTTTTGAAATAAGGCTCCACAAAAGCTTTCTGCTTGGCTTTATCTTGTTTATCCTCATGTTCTGTAAATACACGTGCAAAACAAAATATAAGGTTAACAGACTGCCTGCAGAAACTTCTGTAAAATTATAAATCAACTGTTAAGAAATATAAAAATGCTATGTACATTTCAGTAATACAGAATTAATAGAACCAGCAATCAAAAAGCATTACTGGAGCAGGAAAGCAGCAGTTAGTAAAGCAAAAAAGACAAGAAGAATGTCAAAGGAAAGGCTGCTTAAAATACAAAATACTGTAAAATCTTCAATAGAATTTAGAATAGTGAGAAGAAAAGAAGTAAATAACTGTAGCCAAAACCTGGTGTTTCTTTTAAGAGTCACTTTGGTGTTCTGCTGTGCCAACTTCCACTACACATTACACATTTGTGTGGTGATAAAAGAATTACCAAAAAATATTTCATATTGCTTAATGTTATGTCCTTACAAGTAATCAATTTTACCACAAATTGATGCAAAAAGATGGTGGTTAATTTGGCATATTTGTTCCTAAAAAACAAAATCTGATTTCAAATCAACTCTTGTACTCTAAGAAAGCAAATAAAGACAACATCAAATTATATCCCACCCTTTAGTTTCTTGCTTGCTGCTATTTCCTTATCCTGCTCTTCATCATGAAGAGTTTCTTTTTCATCACATGCAGAAAGACTGTCTTCTGGTAGGCAGGATTCATATTCTTCATGGGTTGTCCGATCAAACATATCTGTTATTTCTCCGCCTGTTATTAAAAGCACGAATAACATCCAAATCAGTGTATCAATGATTTTAGTCAAGAAATTGCATTTTGACTAAATGCGTATCAAAAAAATTAACATTTACTTACTGCTTTAGTGTCAATTAACTCAAAAAGAGTTGTAGCTTTATTCTTGATGCAACATCTTTGTCAGTCTTTCAAATGTGGCCAATGCTCATTTATTTTTCTGATACCTTGTAACCCATTTCTAAAATCTGATTGACTGCTAAATCATTGTGAGGCACCTTTAACCTTAATACTGGATACACGAAACTTGTAATCATGGACTTACCTAAGCAGAAGGAAATACTTTTTGTGGGTAGGAAACAGTCACTACCCTGCAGCCATGATTCTCCACATAACATATGTTAAAAGTGATATAAACACATTTGAATTTATTTTAAACATACTAGTTAAATTAGTGAATACTAGTGAATACTAATGAAATTAGTATTCTCATACAACGTCTGTGTAATTACATAGAAAACTTTCAGAGCTGCTCACTGCAGATGAGATCAGAACTGTTACATGGCTAAGTATTTCACCCTTTAAGCACTGTAAAGGAATACCTACTGGCTCTCTCAGTACAAATCCTGTCTTTTTTTCTAATCTATGTTAAAAAAAACCTTAAAACCCACCACTAATTCTCTAGGAAACAGACTGATCTGGGTAACCTATAAAAATACATCACCACTTTTTTACTGCAAACCATTTTCTACTATCTAGCCATACAATTTAGCCCTACTAACTCTTTCCTCCTCCTCAAAGAAACCAATCAAACAAAAAAAACTCCAAAAACACCCCAAAACCCCATCATACCACAAAACAGCAAACCAAAGTAAAGAGAAAAAACAAAAAAGTCTTACGTGGACTGCTTTCTTGATTTTTCATTTTTAACAGTACACTGTCACTAACATATGTATAATCCATATCAACAACTTCCCCTCCAGCTGTGGTCTGAGAACCACTCTAGGAAAAAAGAAAGCAAACATGACAATTGCACCCAGAAGCAACTGGTGTAGTCAGTGTCAGTGCCGTGTATCTGATTTGGACACTGATTTGCTTTTTTTCCTGCAGGTTACAGCCTCATTTGAATTCTTTCTCATAAGCATTTGTCCACTTTCATACTGAGAATATGTCTGATGAGTTTATGAAGTACAACTAAACAGTGGAAATGTTTTAGGATAACTGTAGTATGAACAAGTATCAAATGAGCCAAATTCAGAATTTTGTTACAAAGTGGGTTTGGTCTGCCGAGAACAATGTTCATTATAGTACTTTGCAGGCTTTTTCAACATCATAGATCATGCAGACTTATTATAAAAGTTCACCTTTGTATCAATCACAGTAATGTCCATTTTGTACTGTGAAAGGTCAGCTCCTGGGTCTATGCTCCACTGGAAGTTTTCTAAAGAGGGTTTATCTTTCAGGTCTGTATGGACAGAATGTAAGAAAAAAAGACAAATAATCATAATCAAACTCTGCCAGAAGTATCTGATGTCCTGGTTGTTCTATATGTGCTTTTCGATGGCACTCAAGGTGATCTGCTCCATAACCTTTCTGGTCACCTGGGTCAGGCTGACAGGCCTGTAGCTCCCTGGATCCTCACTCCAGTCCTTCTTGTGGATGGGTGCCACATTTTCTCACCTCCAGTCAACTGGGACCTCCCTGGTTATCCAGGAGTACTGATAAATGATGGAAAGTGGCTCACGGAGCACTTCTGCCAGCTCCCTCAGTACCCTTATGTGGATCCCATCTGGCCCCATAGATTTGCGTGTGTCTAAGTGGTGCAGGAGGTCACTAACAATTTCCCCTTGGGGGAAAATTATGGGGGCTTCTTTCTGCTCCCTATTCCAGTCTTCCAGCTCAGGGACTGGGTACCATGAGAACAACTCATCTTACTATTAAAGATTTAGGCAAAAATGCACTTAAGCCTTTACCTCATCCTTTGTCCCTATGTTTCCCCCACATCCAATAAAGCAAGAATATTCTCCTTAGCCCTCCTCTTGTTACTGAGAGATTTACAGAAACATTTTTTATTGTCTTTTATGTCAGTAGCCAGATTAAGCTCTAGCTGGGCTTTGGACATTCTTATTTTCATCCTGTGTAATCTTACAACACCCTTGTAGTTCTCCTGAAGCCTACGCCCTCTTCCAGAAGTCATAAACTATTTCTTTATCTCTGAGTTCTAGACAATGCTCTCTGTTCAGTCAGGCTGGCCTTCTTTCTCATTAGCTCACCTTGCACCACATGGGGCAGCCTGCTCCTATACATTTAAGATTTCCTTCTTCAAGAATGTCCAGACTTCTTGGACTCCTCTGCCCTTCAGGGCTGCCTCCCAAGGGAGGACTGTCAACTGGTCTCCTAAACAGGCCAAAGTCTGTCCTAAAAAAGTTCAAGGTAGTCGTTCCGCTACCTCCCACTTCTCACTTCTCTGAGAATGGAAAACTATAATTTTGTGACTGTCATACTCAAGATGGCCCCCAACCAACTCTCTACCTACCAGTCCTCTGCTCACAAACAAGTCCAGGGGGTGCCTTCCCTAGCTGGTTTACTATTGAAGTTAGATCAATGACAATTACAAGTGTCAGGTCTAAGCAAAGAGTACAAAAGTGTCAGATTGTTGTTCCAAAGATGCCTCTTAATTTATCTCTGAGGGGAATATTTAGATTCCAAGCTACATGGCCACACCAACTACTGGCAAGTAGCTTTTAAATTCACAATGCAAGTATTTCTAAGTATGCAGTGTAACAGCTTTGCTGAGGAGTACAGAAGTTTTAATTCTACAATACTAGTTAAAAAAATGTAGTTCTCCAACTGGGAGCACTTAAGAGGAAAGATGATACATGCTCCAGAAAGAATACATGACAGCCTGTGTTCATTACCAATAAAGGTACAAATTTCTTTACCTGATCATTAGGAATAATGAAAAATATTAACAAAATTACTTATGCTTACACTTGAGTAGTTTTCAAGTATTTGATATAGTTTAAACTCAAACTTCATGATATTTTATTATTACACTACAACAAATAACAATGCTAAACAAACAAGAAGGAACAAGATTCCTAGCTTGTTGAATGTACACCTGAATACCAATGATATATTTATTATACAGTGGCAAAAATATGCCAGGAGGATATAGACTTGTAAATGTTGGGGGTGATCTTGAGAAATCCCAAAGAGAATGTGACTTAGTGAGAAGCAGAACAAAGGGATTAAAATGGAAGAAAGGAAGATTGGAAAAATTCTATTCAATTAGAACACAGGCTGAGGGGGTAGGGAGGCAGTAAAAGGAATATTTTCATTAAGTTACCTTGCTCATTTTGCTGTGCTTTACTTTTTGATAGTCTACAAGGGTTTGGCTGAAGTACAGATGCTGGTTCAGACTCTCCATGTCCTGTCCTTGTTTTCTTTCTATTTGGTACATGGCCACTGGCAACCTAACAACATATTGCAATTTTACTATTTCCCAAAACTTAAATAAAATACTTAAAAGGAGAAGAAAAAGAGTCAGAAAAACATACCTTTACATCATCAAAAAGTTCCTCTGTCTCTGCAGAACCCAGCAGCGGCGCAAATTTAAAGGGCGGAACTTCTTCTTTCATTGGGATCTGGTTTTTCCTGTCAGGGAATGTTTTTCCCAGCACTGCCTCTTGTACATAGGATTCCTCTTGTAAATCTCTGCCAAACAAACAGCTCTCATTGTTGGCATTTTGAACGGATGATGAACCTTCAGGAATGGTCTTCCCTACGTGTGAAAAAATGTCATGCAGAGTCACTTGCTTCATTTTATTTTTGTATGTCTCCTCACTTCCTTGCTTTTTCTCTTGACCACGAACTCCAGAGAAGCGATCAGACAGATCCAAGGGCTTATCACCTGTATGTTCCCCACTGACCTGCTGAACATCAGATCGAAAGGGTACAGAGTTCTCTTTACTGAATGATGTTTTCTCACAGCTAACTGCATGATCATCTTCAACTTTCTTTCTCTTAGCACACCTGCCTTCTAGCTGCTTCTGGTATACAAGAAGGACATCGCTCTTGATCACCTGATTTTTAGCTGTGCAGGCATTTCCAACACAAGTTACAGCCTCATTAGAATTCTTTTTCACAACCATTTGCCTATGGACAGAGGCCTGACTGATAACTGAGTTGATTTCTGTCCCAAGATTCAGTGGTGCAACAAAAGCAACATCTTCAGATTTTGATCTATTTTTATGAGATCTGGAATTGGATGGATTGTTGAAGAGGTTGGTTTTGAGATGAGGCTTTGATCCTGAATCTAAAATACAAGGAGTATGAACTGTACTTGAGTTGTTCTTCATGCTGCTAGAAGCTCCAAAAACAGGAGAAGCTACCCGAGAATCCCAGCCATCACGTGTAGGAGTGTTATGAGATGGATCTGAAATACTGAATACAGTGACACATGAGAGATTTTTCTGGTGTACAGATGGAAGGACAGAAAGTGATATAAAAAAAAAAATGTAATGTTTCCTATCGCTGATCTGCTTTAAAGCTGTCTGAGCTGCTAGTACCAACTGAAAACAGAAGGAAAAACAAAAATTAACCTATTCTACGGATAGGTACTGTTGTACTCAAGAGCTGAAGAAGGCAAACAAAATACAAGATCTCGTCCTTCATTTTTGGTGTATGGTGCAAAATTCTGTTCCATGTTCAACTGAGAATCAAGGATAGAATTAAGCCTGCCTAAGAAACTCTTCTATACAAGGACTCCCTACCTTCTAGTGCAATGAAAAGGAAGAAAGTGAGAATGGTTGTGATAGGAGTCTATTTATGTTCTTGTATAGATCTTAAAAGCATGACAGATTCTCAAAGTTTCTGCAAGTGAATGAAAAAAGTGCAAGCTCCTTTCAGGTGCTGTTTTTCACCTGTCTTCAACAAAACATACATTTAAGAGGACAAATAGGGAAAAAAAAAAAATCAGTTTAGACCACAGTATCCTGAGGATACTGAGAAGGGCAACAGTCAATTGGTTTGACACGTAACCAGAGCAATAAGATCCTTCTTGCATTCCAGCTCCAGGCCCACTATTCTCAGGATTATGGGCCTCAGAAGATACCCTGCAATAATGAGAAGTCAGGAAAGAAGGGACTGTGTACACACAAAGCCCAAACAGAAGACTGGAAATTAAGTAAAAGCCTACAGTTTTGCATTCTATCAGATTCCTTGCTTCTCATGTTATTTACTTGGAAGAAATCCCTCTGATATGAAAATACTTATTTCCATTTCTATACCTTTAAAGCAAAATGCCACAAAGTTTGTAGTTCTATGAAGACCCAAACTTCTATAAGCCTGCTAAAAACAATATTATTATAACTGATTGGAAACACACCCTAAATTGTTGTCATCATTTCTTGATTCAGAAGCTGGATGTTTTCTTGAGTCTTCAGACTGCATGCTCTCTGAGGGCTGGCTCGTAACTGTATTAGTGAGGGGAAGATTCAGTACACTCTGGGACTCCTTGGAAGTGGTTAAGGAAAACAAAGAAAAGAAGTGTGAGAAGATATTTGATTTAAAATTAGAAATATGCTTGGTTGGTGCATAAATACTCTGAAGACCCATTCAAATCAAAACATCCAAAACTCTGAAAAATAATAAAAGCTAAGAGATGAAATTTGGATCACCAGCTTTAAGTTGAAAATGGAAATTGAAAAAATTCATTCATGTGCATGGACACAAAAATATTCTGCATACTGTAATTTTCACGGTAGTTACCAATCAAAATCATCAAATAATCTCACCTGAGTCACCAACCAGTCTCAATGCCAAGAAATATTTTTCAGTGTCCTAGATTTGATTAGTGCACAAAGGGAATTTATCAGACCCAAGGATTTAAATCACTGTACTAACAAAACTTGAAAAAAGGAACCATGTCTCTACCCTCCTCCTCCTCACTTCCCCCAGACAGGTCAGTGCAGTTATATCTCTTCTTGCTAAAAACTAAGTCAGTAAACACTAAGAATAAGCAAACCAAAGTGAGCTTACTGGAACTCAGAATACTTTTGCAGAATTTTAATGCAAAAGAGAAAAATACTGTTTTTGAAAACAACTGGCCCAAAAAACTGGTTATGTAAGACATTTAGGAATACTTACAGATTCGTCTTCAACACCAAGTCCAATTGTTTCTGCAACGACTGCAGCCAAGTTAAAAGATGGCTTTGGAACAGGGTATCCTCCCACCTTTGGTTTATCTTTGTGAGTAGAAGGAAGATCACATTAAGTTACATATGCATTATAGTACCTTGCTAGATTCACAGAGATGGTACAAACACAGAACTAAAAAGATCACAAATTAAAACTGGCAGTCATGGAAATAGTTTGATCTCTGCCAGAAAAAAATCTTATCTGGAACGGTAAGTGGCCAAAGAATTTCTGATGACTGCAAACTGCTGTATCAGCACAGAGAAATACATGTCCAATTTGAATACAGCCCCCCCAAATTAAAAATCAATGTAAAAGTTGCTTTTCACACTCCTGGCCCAGGGCACAAATAGTCTGATAAAAGCACGTGGAACAGAGATAACGTGTATTTATAATACAATGCTTGTATTGCATATTTCCTAACTGACAGTCACTATTATTTTTCATATGTTTTTATTACGAAAACAAATAGATGAGTTTCCCTTATTTGAGGGGTTTAACATTACTCAGTTCATTAAACTGGGGCAAGATAATAAGATTGGAAAGTACAAGAACAGCAACCACCACAGCTCTGACTTGCATGAATAATTCCATGCTGATTCTCACAGTCATTAAAGAATTTTAAAAGGTTTGCGCTTCATCAGGTTTCTGTGTTAAAAAAAGGTTAGAGATGAAACCTCAGTTTTACAATATTTTTGCCTTATTTTAAATGGAATTAGAACTAAATCTATTAATACACTTACTTGGCACAGGGGACAGCTGTGGATCACAGGTGTCTGCCACTAGTATCTCTCCTCCATGGTGAGTGTTCACTTGTGTGGAAAAAAGTGGAATTTTTCCAGTCTCTAAGGAATGTGGAAACATTTTCATATAGTAAAATTAGGTATTGTGTTGTGATAATTTTGTGTAGATACAGGCAATGACCCTGATTTTAAAAGCACTTGAACGTATGATTTAATATGTCAGTAGATCTGGAAATCTAAGCACATCTGATAACTTGTGACAGTCATATGTCAGAATAAAAATAAAATTATAAAAATTTTATATTAACCCTTTTTCTCACAATTATGATCTCAGACAGCCAGCCCTAAAACAGTACTATCACAAAATGACACCACCATCTAGTCTGACCACATAAAATAGTTATTCAAGTTTTATGACCTGTTAATGAAACTACTGAAGATTAAACCATCCAAGGCCACAATGTTCTGCATCGGCTTAGGTAATAAAAAGCTGAAAAACCTGAGATCTGAATTATGACAAATATATGCCATGTAGTTCTTTCTACCTTGATGACCAATAGCTTTTCACAGCCATTAACTGTGACAGGCAGCTCCATTTTTTTATACATTATATGGAAAGAGATCGATATGCTTAGAAAGGAGAAATTACTCACCGCACTAAAAATTTCAAATGAAAAATAAAGGGCATGAATAACCAGCCCACCCTTCTCATCCCGCCGTTATCCTATTCTTATTCTTAGGAAGAGGCTTTTAGTCAAAACTAATATTTAGATGTATTCATACTTAAAATATATTTTTTTTAATACCACAAGATAAATTGACCTGGATTATGGTATTTACTGTGCAACAATAAAATACAAACACAAAGTGCCTTATTTCACCAAAGCACTTTTTGTAGACAAAATATATTAGAGTTTCTATGATTTTCCAGAACAAAGTCTGGAAATTAAATGCACACAATACTTCTGAATTTATGACACAAAACAAATGCAAACAGCGTAGAATACAGACAAAGAGAGATCATGTAGATACCTATCAGTTTCAGTAACATTACTTCAGTTGCAGAATAATTTCAGAATGTTGCAAAACATCTATTTCCACTAGGTGGTGACATTGCTGCGTGCACAAGTCAAACCTGAACAGATGCTTTTTCAGCCAATTTGTTCGAAGAGAAGAAATATAGGCTGGAAAACTGCTACATTTGCATGTGCATGTGGATGAATAAAAGTAAAAGGTTGAGATAAGTTCTGAGCATATCACTAATGTAACAGTTACTGCTGTAGACTTTCTTCCCCGGACTCAGGCATTACCACACAAACAGAGAAAAGGCAAAGGGAAAAAAATGCAAAAAAAAAAAAGTTTTTTGTTTTTTTTTTTAATTTTGCCCTTTGCAATCAAGTTTATACACCATCTTTCTCTTTAGCCCTTAATTAATTAGAGAAAAAAAAAAAAACAAAAACCCCCAAAAAACTCTTACCACTGTTGCTTTCCCTAAGTTCCAGATCTGGGGGTGTATGTTCTGTATATCGGACATGCCTATTCTCTTTTTTTCTTCTCATACAATTCACCACAGAAAATGAAGATGTTAGAACTGGAGAATCTGGAATGACTCCTTCTTCCTCCACTGCTTGCTGCTTTTGCACCCTGGAGACCAAATCAGGTGGTCAAATAAAACTCCAGGTCAGCAAGATGGAGAGGTTTCACTTCAGCAAGCAGGACAATCACACAGTTCAAGAACACAGTAATTCTAGAAATACAGCAACCTCAATAAAATTACACTGTTAAAAACTAATACTCAACCCTAATACATCTAAAAAAAGATTAATCATTGCTCCATCCATCCAAACAACAACATACAACCCTAGCTCTTCACATTTGAAGTCAACATACAACTGCACTATGGAAGCCCATTTTCCCCAGAAGAAGCTAGGTACTGTAGAGGTTATAGCTTGTTCTCTGAAGCAGATGCTCCTTTAACAAAACAATGCTGAAATTGATGGATCAGTGTTTCTCCTCCTGTATGGAAATCCCTGTGTATCTTCAGTTTATGATCCTGAGATTGGTTAGAGCATGGTGCTGGATAACACCAAGATTCTGGGTTCAATCCCTGGATGGGCCATTCACTTAAGAGTTGGACTTGATGATCCTTGTTGGGTCCTTTCCAATTCTGAATACATTCAGTGATCTGTAAATACTGTCTTAAATACAAAACAAAAGCTTTTGGACAATTTTAAATAGTAATGAACAACACTGTATTCAAAGCAATCCCTCTCCAAAACTCAAAAAGGTCTGCAGGGAATAACATAAAAAAACATGTAAAACAGGCAATGGAAAATACAAAGTGAGTTATGAAGTTAACCTACGCAGCTCAGTTAACGTAGTCAGCTCTAGCAGCCTATTGGAGAGTCAGTATATAAAAATTAGTGTAACAAATAACTATGTCTTTTCTCTCCAAAAACTCTTATCTAGACACAGTGAGGAAATAACAACAAAAAAGGACTGATTTTGGATCTTTGAATTTAAATAGTTTGTTTAGTACTTCACAAGGGGCTATCTGCTCTATGGTGGTGGCAGTGAGACGTGGAGGAGGCAGTAAAAGAAAAGCACACAGAAATCTAGCTGTGCCTGCTTGGTCATCTTCCTGCAGTTGCACTTTCCCTTACAATTCTCAAGAGAAAACAAGGGCCAAAAGATCATTTCCTAACTATAAAGAGGAGGATATAAGGTTTTCATCTAAGGGAAGAAGAGGAAATACAGATAAATTTTTGCTTGCATTGAGGCTGAACCACAATATCTTATATAAAATAAGGTAATGGAAAACTTTAAAAAGCTGTCTGGCTTGAGACAAAAAGCATTTTTGCAGTTAGGCTTTTTACCGCTACTAACTTTGAACACTTAATGACAAATACTGATGCACTGATGCTCTCAAGTCTTGATGAATCCTATTGTGTGATTTTGCAATTCCTCTTTTCTAGCAGATTAACAAAGAAAGCACTGGAAAACTGTGTTATCTACTAGCAATAGCTTAAGACACAAATCAAAATAAACAACAGAGCAATATATTCATCAATTTACTTTGCAAATTTAAATTAGTTGTTTGAGTTATCTTTAAATTTACTGGCATATGTGGCCTTGTTTGACAAATGAACCTACTAAAAATATATTTTTCTGCACCTTACTTCTATACAAACCAAGCAGTACTTTCTACATACCACCACAGAAATAAAACACCAAATGCAGCAGCTGCCATATGTACTGTACATCATAACTATGTAATAAATAATTTCTGAATCATGGATTTGTCTGAGACTCCAGAAGAGGTTTTTGTAGAAATTTCCTTGCTGTTTCCATCCATGCATAATCAAATCTCAATGTCATAAATGATCAGACAATACAATTCTTCTACACTTTGAATGATTTCACTTCTATTGAGAATTCTCCGATTTTTATTCCTAATATTATAACTTGGTTACAAAATATGGAAGACTGCAAAAATTTGATTTCACATAATGCACTAGAAACAATCTACTACTTTGCACCTATGATGTGATATTATGTTGACCTAGGTTGCCAATTCTAAATAAAGTACCGTGACTATAGCTTAACCAAAACAATCAAAAGCAATGACTGTATTAAAACAGCAGTACCATCCTTGTAAATTACTGTTTATTCACTCAACTCTGCACTTATTTGAATGATCATCTAACATGCAGAGCAAATAACTTATTGTTACATTTGTTATTGTCAGCTTTCCTACATGCACCAGAGATTTTTAGTGGATGCTGGGGTCATGAAGTATGTTACCCCAAGAAGATTAAATGCATACAGAAAAAAGAAAAGATAATGAAGGTGCAAAGATGGGAGACAAACTCAAGAAATACAAAGGAACAGGACTACAGTCATTCTGAACTGAACTCTAGTAGTTTTACTCCCTACTGAAGTTGAATTCTAAGAGAAAGAAAAAATAAACCACATGCATTAAAAACCTGTATCAAGTCCACACATCCTGTCCCATTTCTCCCAGGCATGTACACAACTTAGTCACAGATAGGCAAAAGTGAGGTAAGTTTCAGATGATGTCAGATCACAAGAAGTAAAGAACACTACCTCTGCCTTGCACAGTACACCACATTCATCTATTAACTACATTAGATGGCACATTCTTACTATATCAGATTTAAATTTCACAGTCAATTTGTAGCTCATTATTTTTGTCTTGTTTCCAAAAATTACTATAGTATTATTCTTTTAAAATTGCAAAATTAAAATAAGCTTATTTTAAAAATGTATTTCAAGATCCTGGGACTTTTTTGACTATCTAAATAACTGCTTTTCTGAAGTCTTAGCCTAGGATGGCAAACAAATGGTAAAGAGGCACCCATGGAATAGAAGTATGACATGTAAGGCTTTGCTATACACTGTGATCAGAAGTCATGCAAATATCTATGATAAATTTGTTTCTCTCAGTTTTACTCCCAGTTTAAAACAAGATGCACACAGTAAAAAGAAAATAAAAATCTGCACAATAGAAGGAAACTGGGCTTATGTTGTTACAGTGGCTGTAGGCTATCTTTTCACAGTCTATCAGAAAGAGGAAACAAGATTTAAAGACTTAAATGTTTATATCCCCAGACATTTCTACTGAGGAATGGGGGAATATCCAAAACAACCCAAAACTTACCCTAGCTCCTTCTGTAACTGCTGGAACTGTTCAGTTAACTTCTTATTCTCATCCTGTAAATTGTTTTTTTCATTCACTGAAATTTATAGAAAAAAATATTTTAAAAAATCAATGCACAGATGTTAACATGATAATCTTATCAGGTCCTTTAAGGAAACAGAACCAACCGTAAAATGTAGTAATATATAACTTCTCTATGGTTTACAAAAATTAAGTTTCATGCTAGTCATTAAAAAAGTAGTAAAATTACATGTTAGAAAAGGCAGAGGTGGCACAAGTACTGTATCACAACTTTAGTTCTACACAATCATTAATTACTTTTGTCCATGTACACACAAGTGAGACTGCACTGTAAAGATGAATGAATTTCTCACTTGTCTCCATGGACAAAATTTCTTCCTTAGACTAAAGGTATCCTATAAAATATAAAATAATTTTAATTTGGTTTCAGCCACTAAAGCAACCATTAAGTCTTTCTTCCATGCTGTCTCAAGCGAATGTACTGATAGCTCCCAACTCTTCTGTTCACTTTAATTTTTATGTACTTGTTTTTATTTTGTTGTTGTCTATTTTGCCTCTAGATTCCTCAGCTGATCTTTTTCTTTGTTATATAGATCTCAACCCAAACCCATGGGATCCTACTGTTGTGTCACAATTCAAGACTTGTAGCTTAAAGGTGAAACCTTGATTTTTAAGGATCAGAGCTTTATTTAGAGATTGGCTGTACCCTGTTTGCTGTTCATCATTAAACTCAGAAATCAGAGTATTTTTATGTAAGTGCCCAATATTAGAAGTCCATGAAACACTGATGTGTTTTGTATTAGCACAGAACCTAATATTTCCATAATTTAATTACACACCAGAAAGCTATGTTTTGTCTGGCATTTCCTGTATTTTATATCTCACTTAATGTCTGCTTTTTCTTGGCCAAGCAAGACAACCAAATGATACAAAATAATTAATGGTAAAGATACCATTAACATTTTAAAATTCTGTCCTGTATTATTCTATGCTTTACACAATCCATCCTTCCAAACTCTCTTTATAAACGTATTTGTATCCTGCTTGTATATCATCTTACAAACAGTTTAATTTCTCTCACATGCTCTATTTCTTGATTTCAAAATGAGCTGGCTACAAGCTGTCTGGTATAAAGCTATTTTTTGTGGCCTCAGTTGGTTATGTGACAGTTATGGGTTTACTGCAGTTACAGTCCAAGACCAACTACAGGATACAAGCTGGACCCACTTCTGTCTGAACTTGATACTTTGCAACCACCAGTTCCTTTTGAAGTCAGGGTTTTCTTAGGAAAGCTGGCAATCATTCTAGCTGTAGGAATAAACAGAAGCAGTCACATTTTATCTAAAGTAGCTACTTTACAGTGTAAGATTTTCCATGTCAGTTCACTTTCAGTATCAGCACTTCAATCTAAGAAGGTGGGTCAAATGACTAGTCACTGGTATGCTACATATTTTCAGCCTGTACAGTTAAGTATCCCCCAACTGAACTTTCTGGGCTTACTAAATACACCACATAAAAAATGTATCAATTCACAGGAATTACTGGAGAACCAGTTTAAAAAATAGCATGTTTTGTCTTCAGCAGTTTGGGATAAAACTCACTAAGCTCAGTAATAAGTTTGAGATTCTGCTGCCGGATATTTTCAAACTCTTGCTGCTTCTTTCTCATATGTTCTTCGGTTACAGCACAACGATCACATAACCCCGCTCTTAATCTACAATAAAATGAAGAGAAAAAGGTCCCTCTGTTAAAAAAAATACTGCTATGCATGAAGCAGATACCAATGTTTAACAGACCTTTTGAACAATGAAAACCAGAAAACTTCTGACAGCTGTGCAGAACACCATTAAGTACTGTGGTTTTATATGTTCACATAGCAATGTTTTGAGATTTCTAAAGGATCTAATACTATGTGCTCTAACATTCGCATAAATGATTGTAGGTACCGGATACTTCTAAAACAACATGCATTGTTGTTTACTTTATTTATTTATTACTTTATTTAATAAAGTGAAGCATGCTACACCTTGCCACTGAAAACCTTTGTGAGACATCCTACTAAGAGTACTGTCAGATATAAATCACCATTCATTTTAAGTAAAGTTCATTCAGGAAAATACAAATAAGCAATTTACTACAGTAAATAGAATTACTACTTCATCTAAGAAGGATATGTACTGTCATTAAGCAAAATCGTAAAATAAAAAGGACAAAGAGTAATTCCACTCTGTAACAACTGCCAAGCAAATGTGAAATCCTTTATCTTTACCTAAGCACCAATAATTTGAAATGGATCCAAAAGTTCATGAGGAGCATTGACTCCACGGTCTCTAATGGCTTAGACTGGCTGTTTAAAACATATCCATGATCAGAAAAGGAATGGTTACAATCACTCCATCTTACCTGACATACTCATTCATGCAATGAAATGTGTGTTCATTTTATAGTTGATAAATGGAATTTATTTATTTCTGATACACAGCAAAAAGCTAACAGTATTACCAAAGTGAAAACCACTTTGAAAACCAGTTTCTTTTGCCTGCTAAATAAGTTAGTCAAAAGTTCTGCATTGCTGCTAGTACTACATCAAGTATTAAAAAACCCCAGCTAAGCAAACTATGTAAGTTTCCAATTTCACAGCTGAATATTGGAGGTAAAAGCCATACTGGTTTATTGGTGTTTTAATATTGTGGAATTATGGCAAAAGTAAAATATTGAAACACCTTCTCATACTATCTTATCTGAATGTGTAACAAACACAGTAGTACAATCTCCTTGTATTAAATCAGTTGAGATACTTTTCTTTTCAAAATTACTCACAATGTAATTCATCTGGTAATGGATTAGAAAAGTCCATCCACACCATGAATGCCTCTCTACTTACATGGTATGAAAGTTTATTACCTGCTTGGCTACAAGCGTATCCCTAATGCCTTTCACAGAGAAATGGAGTTGAAAGTAGAGTATCACAGCTTTAAAATTTGAGATAACACTGGAATAGTGGAAAACCATTTACTATGTAATGATGATCTGTTCCCAGAAAGCTTCTGAGAGCCTATTGACAGCAAATTTAACATACACTCTCCAAAACAGGTATAGTTTTTAAAGATAAAAAAATTGCACTGTAATTTCATGTCTATTAGTTTTGTTTTGCTGTACCAGATTAAATAGGAACAAATAAAAGGCAGAATGGATCAAAAGGTGAGGAGAACACCTAAGTCCAAACAAAGGCAACAGACAGAACCTGTGATCAAATTTAGGTAAAACAAGCAATTAGTAAAAAAGACCCCTTCAAATCTGAAATATTTCCTAGTGAGTTATTTCATTAGTTTCACGACATATTATAGTCTTTGGGTTTTGTACTTGTATTACATCTGATCAATATAAAATTTAACTATACAAAGAAGGATACAAAAGAATGAACTTTAAAATGTC
The DNA here is from genome assembly GCF_049639895.1 of Pseudopodoces humilis. NCBI lineage: Eukaryota > Metazoa > Chordata > Aves > Passeriformes > Paridae > Pseudopodoces > Pseudopodoces humilis. The sequence continues at coordinate 46,426,231 of NC_142200.1, forward strand.
TGTTTGTCTCCCATGTTGCTCTATTCTAATTTCAATTGATCTTAACTGAACTAAACAAGATAAGCACTTTGAAAATAACAACATAACAGAATTTTTATTTATTTCTATTTATTATTTATTTTATATTTAGTTATATAGATGAGATAAATAAATATATATATATGTAATATATTTTATGATTGCTCTTCAGTTGGAAAAATTCAAATTCTACACCTTACTCTAGAACACACTATTTGGATTGCATTAGAAAAGGACTGGCTCACTAAAAAGAAAAATCATTAATCCCACACCAAAACACAATAAACTCAAAGCATCCAGAGCTACTCTCTAAGAGCAAAATAAAGCAAACTCAAAAGACAGAAGACACTACTTCACCTGTCTTCTAAAACCTTGATAGTGTCATGAAGTGCTTTTTGCTGTTCTCTGAGCTGCTGGTTCTTGGTATAGAACTCTTCAAGCCTTTCTGCATCCCTGAAAAGAAAAAGAGGAAAAATTAGTTCTAGCTTTAAATTGCAGCAATTACTTTTTCACTAGAGAATTTTCTCTGGCATGTTTGTTTCATATCCTTGGGAAACATGATTATCATCAGCACAAATATTAAGTTGAAGATAAACAAAGCTAGTGTTTCTGATTAATAATAATTTACAAATGTCAGACAAAAGATGCAGCTAGTTTCTAATTCATAATACAGGTGATCTTCTGTTACATCTGATTTTTTTTCAGGTAAAAACCGGAATTGATGACAATCAAGACATTAAAGCTAACAATGTTCAAGCAACAATTTCAGAGAACAAACTCAAACCCTTCTCTTACACTTTACTGTGTTGTGGAGCTGTTTGGAATCTAATGGGAGCTTTCACAATCAGGTCATTTTGGTCTTATCAGTGAGTAAATTCTGTGTGGCAAACCACATTAGGTTTGGAAACCTCTGAAAAGTCTTTAGATCCATTAGAGGTTTACTTCCTCAAGAAGAAATTCTCTATAGAGCACATATTCCCATAATATGAATAAAGACAAGAGAAGTCTCTTTCCAAAACCCTCAGAAGCAGATAATCTTGTGGAAAATACCTTCTCTAAAAAGCAGAACTAATTAATTAACTAACGAAGAATATTTTCTCCTTAAAAGAGCTAAGGAAAAGTAGCAGCATTAACTTCCCAATTTTAGCTCCCTTTCAGTTTTATCATCAGATCACATCTCTTCAAGATGCAAACAAGGTATGAGCGACAAGCACATAATTATTTTCTACACGGAAATTAATGTTCAGTAAAAGCTAAGCGCCTGAATCTGACTAACATGACAATGACTAACTTCTGAGAAATTCCCAGCTCTTCTTTTTACCATGGAATCCTTTGCATATCTCCATGAAAGCAGTTGTTTGTTTTCAGTGTGCCCGAGATGGATTACTTGTGGAAGTCATGAAATTGGCTCATGAAAAGCTGTTAAGTGCACACACACACACACCAGGAAATGAAAACATATTTACTAACTTGTTGATACAGTTCTTTTACACAAACATACTTTTAAATTGGCACTATCCCCTTAACTTAAGTTTAGCCAACCACATTTCATACTGCTGGCATTACAATAGTACAAGAAACTAGAACTCACGGGTCATAAAGTGAATGGCACAGCTGGAAGCTTCTACAGTGTACAATCACAAACATATTTTATTAATCCTTAAATTTAAGTACAGATCCTTCATTTTTCCTGCACACAGACCCATATACACCATTCCAACTACATATTCAGCCTATAAAACTGTTATATGCAAACACCATCAGGGACCATTTAAGGCTTCTACTTTTACTTGGGAAGGACAAAATGTTAAACTTTTTTTACCTCAGTTCACTAACCAAGTACAGACAGACCATGGCAAAATTTGAAGTCTGACAAAAGCAGGCTGTATTTTCCTGATGCTTACGACATTAAATAATCCCTCCAACAAAAAGCTAAAACCACAAAAAAATCCCCTCATTTTTTTCTGTTTATGCCACTCACGGGAGACTTAATGTAGCCAATTTAAAAATTGTTCCTAGTTAATTCTAAGTCATTCTATGGCATTAAGTAATTTTCAATAAATAAGTAAGACATAAATGTACACTAATACTACATGCCTTTCACCTAAACCCTGTAAAGTGCCCCATAAAGACAGTAAAATGACAGAAGGAACTAGGCTGTTGGTTGGGGTTTTTTTCCTTAAAATTCCAGTATACCTGATAAACATGACAGACACTTTTGGCTATGAAGGCACTGCATAATGGCCAGTCTGACCTAGGCTTTATAAGTCATTAGCTCCAATGCCGGAGTGGGATACAAAATAAGGTGCTCATTGTCAGCTGATTACCAAGTTTGAAATACTAAACCCCAGGTATTCAGATGCAGCAAGGAGAACAAGACCTCCTATGTAACAGTACTGTATCTACAATGTGGCAGTTGTAGAAAGATTCCAACAAACAATGATTAACCTATCTGGTATTTGTTCAGCCACAGCACTGATATATCTCATTTAGAAATTTAGGATTCCAGAACATGGAAGCAACTTATGATACACCAGGCTAAAATCAAAAGCAAGAGATAATTTCATTATTTCAGATTAAAATTGAGCAATTACTTAATTTATAAATATACTCAAGAAAAAACACACCCTGTAAAGAGCTCCATACATCTTTCAGATTACTTCAGCTGAATTAGTGAAGCAGAGTTTTTTATACATCTAAAGGAAGAATCCATGAAACCATAATTGATCTTCCAATAATTGCAGCTCATTAATAAATTAGATCATTAAGATGAGTACTTACAAGCATCTTTCCTTTTTCAACTTAGATATTTTCAGCTGTAAGCCTGAAAAGTAGAAAGAAGAAATTACGTTATAGAATTCTGACTTAAAAAAATGCGTAAGACCAATAAATTAGCTCCCCATTTTCCACTGTCATCTACAAAGAGACAAAAAATGTCACTAATCTGGAGAGCAAAAGGTTGCTTCTGGGCTTTTTGAGTGTGTTCTACAGGATCTTAGAAACAAATATAGTCATTGTGATCTCCAGGAAACAAGGACTTCTTAAACAAACACATAGATTTAACACAAGTAAACAAACACCTTTGTGAAATAACCACACATGAATAGCCAGCACTGTCAATATATTTTCATTGACTATGCCCACATAAGTAGCATAAAATAGGTTCTGTGTGCACATAAAGTCATACTACTACACTGGAAATGAAGCATCCAATCACTGAACTAAGAAATGCTTTACAGTGTATATGCATAAAGGAAACATTAAAAATATGTGATTCAAGGCTTTAAAGCACAGGACGACATCCTTCTTTGGAGATGTGCTACCAGATTCTCTCAGTCAAAGCTTCCTTGGAATATCTGAAGGTGAATTGAGGAATGATATTTCATCTGTGGCCCTTCTCCCACTAAGAGTTCCACACTCCTAACTATATATCCTGAGAAGAATTGAAAAGGTTTGCAAATACAATTGGTGTTTTCAGCAGGAGTGGACAGCTGACAGCCCAGGGGACAGAACACTGTCCAGCCAAACTGCTTGCAAGGTCTTGGGTGCATTTGTATGTGCACAGAGACAAGAAGATATTTATGTACAAAACAGTTGAACAAGCAGGACACAGTGCTATGGAAATTTATGTGATATTACCCACACACAAGCAGGTCATTCCTGTTCCAAATAAACAGAAATAATCAGACTTCCATGACAGAACAGTTTCTTACACAGAAATCCAAGAGAAATTTTCATATCACATCAGAAAATAACAATATTTCCTAGCATGGTTATTCTCTTCTAATGATGAAAGATTACTACCAACCTAGGTCGAACATCAGGCTTCCTGTAAGCTCTCTTGCAAAAACATTATGCATGTAGAATTTCAGGATAAACTTATAAAACCAGAATACTTGAAAGAAAACTTCAGACTACTTTGAATTTAAGCCTAAATACATAGCTGATACTACATCTTATTAAAGAAAATATAGGTTAAGACAGTTAACAGACTATTTTTTCTCCCCTACCACACTCAACTAGGAACAGCTCAAAGGGAAGAATTAATTGCTTGAGAAGGTTCACTCTTCAGGCCACTTAAAATGTCAAGCCAGCCACAGACGCAGTGAACCCATACTTGCTACAAGATGCCAGTGAGACAATGAGTTAAAAATGCAGACAGACTACTTAAAAAAATTCTTAGGAAATATAGCAAGATCTCTTTTATCTCCAAGTGTTCAGCACCTGTGAGACATTATGTTCTATCATGCAGATCAGCACAGAAAGAGGGTTTATTTTTTTAAGTAGTTGCTATTCATCAAGTCAATTAGGCATCTGCAATTAGAACCCCTATAAAGCTTGCTTTAAAGCTGCTCCACGCCCATCGGAAGGAATGAAGCTGCACAACAATGCATCTCCTGTATGAACAGGTAGTCTGTTCAGCAAGTATTTAGGATTGTAACTTTGGCAACCTGAGCGACCAATTGAAGAGGCAGGTCTCAAAAGGCCCAGTACTGTGCTACAGGTAACACTATCTCCCTTCTCACCTGAATTCAGGAAGAACTAAACTAGTTACTTAAAGGTTGCATTTTTTCTTAGTTCAAATGACTGCAATGAGAAGGCAGGAAACCAGCCTGTTATATCTATCCAAGAGCCTTGAATTACTACATCTGCTGTAGTCTCTTCCTTTCGCTTTTCCAGAGTATTGAGAGTTTTTAAGCATGCTCATTTAAAGTGCTTTGCTTTTTCAAGTTTCCTTATTTAACATAGGGAGCACATAAAATTATGTGGAACTACACTGTGTCCCTTCCCAATCCAATTTTATCTTTTGTGCAATATTTTCATGGAATAGACAAGCTGTAGGCTATATAGATCTACACTGCCTAATGCTTAAGTGCATTAGTAAATGACACCCCTCTACACCTGTTAAAGCAACAGAGACCTTCTTTAAACTATCATTAGGCAGACCAATTAAACACTTTTTTAATGAAACTTGCTATTTGATTAGACTACATAGCTGTAATATTTCAATTAATGGCTATGATAATTTCTGTTCTGATGAATCTTCAGATGCGTTGAATGCACTTCCTTAAAACTGACATTGCCTTGGAAGACTGCAGAATCTTTATCACTGAAGACTTCTTGAAACAAGTTGGACAAGCTACTGTCAGCAATGACGCAGACATAATCCTACCTCAAGGGTACAGAGATGGACTAGATGACCTCCTAAAATCCCTTCCAGCTCTGTTTTCCGTAATTATTTACTTTTGAGGAACTTCCAGCCATTTCCTTTCCTACAGCAATCTATCAATGAGATTGTTTTCCTCATAAGTTTCTCTCCTTCTGTAACCACAGTTTTTTTTTCTCTATTGATATCTTCTGCTTTTCAGAGGTAAGCAATAATTAAAAAAACAAAGCTATTTCTTGTACATAAAACACTGCTCACATTTTTATGCTGATATTTTTAGTACAGAGTTTTAGATTCAAATTAATCCTCGAACCCATCTTGATAAGATCCACATGCAGCAAGCATCTATATAATTATTTCAAGCAAGAAGTAATAATTACCAACTGTAGAAATAAATCAGTTTATCAAAAGCATTATTAAATTCCTTTGAATCTTCTGGGCACTATGTAAGTATCCTACACATTCTACAGATAGGAAATAAGAGCAAATAGTTTTAATGACCATTATTCTGAGTTGTTGAGTACTTCTGAACTCCATGAAAAGTCAACTGACACTGATCATACCAAACATCTTTGGAAACTGGGATGTAGGTGTCCTACCCATTGTCTCATAATGAATTTAAGTTAAATAATAGCTATTTTGGCTGAAGAAGGCCAAAATTTGAATTTTTTTGGAAATGATCAGTTTAAAAGAACAAGAAACTGGATTTCTTTACATAACGCTGGAAAAACACATCCTTTACATATAGTAAACACACCCTTTATATAGTAATATCCAAATTCAACAGAAATCCTTTCAAACTGCATGAGTTTATAGTATTCTTCAGTCTACATTCTATAGATATAACTTGTATAACATGTCTGACCATGTCAAGTTCATGTATCATAAATTCTACTTTTCATGAATTTTAAATAAAAAGAATTTCACCATTTTAGTGTTTAGTACCTTGTACATGCAAAAAGCTTTTTCAACAACTACTAATTTTCCCTTAATCCACCTTCTACCACCTTTAAAATAATTTTTGCTGACATTCAGATTGGAAACTCATGAGTCAATTTTAATTCTTATTTATAGACTTCAGAAACAAGCAAAGTCTAGGCAAGTCTGTGTTTGATGTTTCTAAAATATCTTCCAGTACCATTTTCTCTAAGAGGATCCCCACCTTCTGAAAAAATTAACTATCCTTCAGGCATGACTTTGATGTTATCATGGAAGACCTAATTTTACCTAACACAGTGTGGGACATACTGACAAAGGGCTAGGCATGAAAAAGACTGCCTGGTGGCAAAATTACCTGGCCACACCCTGCATGCATGCTAAAGAGTACCTTGCTTGCAGAAAGAAAACCCAAACTTGAAAATCACGTGCTGCACACCCCAAGAAACTAGAGAAAGGGTCACTTAACATTAGTTTCTACACTAGAGCTTTTCGTTTGTTAAGTTTTTGTTGCTCAGACGTGCCATAGATTGTCAGATCCCATTCTGTCAGTACTTCCGCATATATCTGTGGTTGACATCACACCCACTCCAAAAGAACCATAGACAATTAAAAAAATAATTATTAAAAAAGTTAATTTTTTTTGTTTTGGAACACAATATAAAATTGTAGTTCATATGTTAATATAAAGAAATCCTACTGTCTGCTATCATTTTCTTTCCATTTGCCATTTTGGTATATGCTTTTTGGTTGCTTGTTTAGTCTGTTTTTTTTTAATAATCAACAACAAAGTTGTTGCTGATTATTGCAGTTGACAGCTGCAAATTATTGCATCAAGACTTTATGTAGGAGGCATGTAACATCTATTAATTATAAAACAATCCCTAAGAGTTTTTGAAAGCAAGAAGTGATGGTATAACTGGGCCAAAATGGACAGACCTGAAGCAGGTCTTGAGGCTGGTGGAAACAAGCAAGGCCACTCAAATGGTCTGGGTAAAGATCCACTTGCATGACTAAAGCTCTTAAATCACAAAAACTCACCCACTTTTATTCCAGCCTAATAAAAAAAAAATACTATTTCATACATAAGGATATACTTGTTAGAAGATACAATCTAATACTGTTTTAATTCCATCCAAAAGAATGGATCACGTGACTTTAGATTAGCGGAACAAAATGTTAACTTATTTTGTGTTTTTAACAAAAAACCCTTATGAATACTCCTTGTAAAACAATATTACAGTAACAATACATCTGGTGCAATAATTCATCTTTTCTGAATTACTGAAGAATGAACAGACACTAACAGCCAATCTGTAGTAAAATTGTTAGTAAAAGTCACATAATGTAAGAATTATTGTATTATAAAAACATCATAAATTTTGCTGAGAAAAATTAGAACACTGAAATCTGAAGAAACAATTTTCACTTCAGTAACATTAATCTGCACTGTGATTTTGCACAAGTTAGGGGAAATAAACAATGCAAGTAATTTTAATGTATCTGAACCAACTAAAGCCAAAAGCAAAAGGAAATACTCCATTGAATAACATGGTTTGGAAATTTGAATCATAATCCATTAAAGGTAAAGTAACACAAATATTTTGCACACAAGCAGAGATTCCACGTACCATTGTGCTGCTTTTTCTTCACTGACCTAGCAAATAATTTATATGTGTTGATAGTTTAATCCTGTTAAACAAGGCTGAGGTGGTCAAACTCTAAGGATCATTTGTAATCATCAGGTCCAACTTTCTGCATAACTTAAAACATTAAAAATCTATTTAGTTCCATGCAGAATATTTTGGTTCAAAGTTTTCCTGTGGTAACTGACAAACACCAACTTTCACCTGACAAACCCAACCTTCAATGATTTACCTTGTACTTCTTTATCATGGCATTCTTTCAGTTTGCACCACACTTCTTTGAAGATATCTCCTGCAGGTTCTGCAGAACTAGGGCTCCCACAGCTTCCTCCAGATGCATTCATCTTGCTTATTTCTGCTCCCAGCTTCTCTGACTTGAAGAACTGGCTCACTCTCAAACTTTATATTTTAAATTACATAGTTATGAAACTATTTCTGAAGAGAAGTGTAGATCTGTAACAACAGAATGATAACACTTACATTTGAATTTATCAGAGCATAACTTGTAGCCATGAATGAAATGAAAAGTTTGCTGTCTATGCTTGTTGAAGATATATATTTATATACTTTAATACTGACAGTCACACAAAGTTTGGACAATGCTATGTATTTTGCTGTAGGTCATACAAATTAACAGAATTTTCCTCCCCTTAAAAAGCTATCAACTCAAAATTTGATTAAAATACCTAGGAATCTGTATTTTTTTCTAATCTAAAGATACAGTTATACAGAATTCCTGTTTTCCAAAAACAAGCCATCATGGCAAAATCTGGCTGCCAGCAAAAGCATTTGTCAAAAGTTTTATCAGAGATGGATTTGTCTACATACATTCTTTATATAAACTTGGATTCAAATTACACCCTTTTGCAAGGAAAAGCTCACATCCCCTTGAAGTCTTCATAATTCTATGTTAAAATTATTTCCATTCCCTGATTAAAAAAAAATAAATTGGAGAGTATCTGCAAAAATCTGTAGATCTCCAAAACATTAATATTTGAGAGGAACTATCAAAGTCAGATAGCCCTGTCTTAGAAGTTTGACTGCCTGCAAAATTTAGGATAATTTTACCCATAATTCTCACTTGTTTTGAAGGATTTCTTACAGAGATTATGCCCTCAGGCAAACTACAGGGGAAGCATGGTACTCAGATCTGGCTCTGAGCCAAGATAAGATTCAATTCTACTGGCACTGGGTGTCCAATATTGAAATACTACTGTAATCTCTGTCCTTCCATTCCCTCTGTGTGAAACTGGACATTCTAAGTTTTCCCCATTTTTATGCAATCAATTTTAAACAAACACCCTTGAAAAGGGACTGCCATTACCAGGTGGACATAGCTATCTCTATGACTTTGTAATATAAAATGCAGTAAGAAAAAAAAAAAGCTATTTTGTACTATCCCTAAGTTAGCAACTTCAGCAAGCAAACCACCATGCCTATACTGCTAAATGGAAGAAACAATTTGCTCTCAAACTTTTGAGGTGTAAGTTACAGTTCAGATGATACAAGATTTATGATTAGTCAAGAAGCTGCATTTCCTGTCTTGAGAGCCTTCAAACAACTCAGAGTATCTGAATGCAGCTACTGGTTTAACTGCTCCCTCAGATTCACCACAATAAAATGTCCAGTCCAGTGGACAGTAACCAAGTGTAGGGCCTGGAGGCTTTGGTTCCACTCTCCTGTCTCATCTCTCTGTGCACTGTTTTAAATCACTTTTTTTCAGTCTGGCTATCTTTACAATGGAATAAAAATAATGGAACAAAACATTATTCTCAACAGAAACACTTGAACTGTATGTTTTCTATAGCATAACGATACTTGAATGCTACAATAATGCAGCCAGCAGCTCCACGTTTGTTTTAACCTGCTCTGTCCACAGCAAATTCAGTGCCTATTTCAGGATATGGCTATATGTTAGCAAATGCTGTCTTCAGAGAAAACCTTAATAGAAAATAAAATTACCATTTGAAATTAGCAATGCCTACAAGTCTTCAACAGAAGTTGAGCAGTAATCTGCTTGCATCACTGCAGCTGAAATGCCCTACTTTGTGTGCAGCCACATTAAGCCATCTTAGAACACTGTGGAACCAGCTGTCTAGTGACATTAGGTATGGCTTTTAAACTCTTGCTTTGCACCTTCAACAGATGTTTCAGGATCAAGCTTTTTCTCTATCAAGGACTAGGACAGTGAAAACCACACGCTTGCTTTCACTTACTGTTTCAGATTTAAGTATGTCAGATGACTCATTTCCATGGAAAAGTCATCTGACTCTAGACAGTAAATGTGTCCGTAGTGTTTGTTTTGGTTTTTTTCTCCCCAAGATAATTGCAAGAAAAAAAAATGCACAAAACCCGCTCAGAGTTTCTGCAAATTATTAGTACACCAACAAGCAAGGCATTTTCCCAAGCTTCATCTGCTTCAGGGTCCCAAAAAGATACATAGCTTCCTACATGTGTTCAACCTCCCTTAAAATACAGGACCCGCAAGAAGTATACAAGTCGAACCTTTGACAGGTCTGGGCAGCTGCACAGGTGTTAAAGTGATGGCTTAGTCTCCAGCCCTAAGAAAGTGCTTTCTAGTCCTTAGGGAAAAAAAAACGCCGGAGCTGAATGTACGGACACTTGTAGGCAGGGGCAGAGCTGGAAGCTGCTTGGGGGTGGGGGTGGAAGCACCGTGCCAGCCCCTCTCCCGGATGTCCTGCTTTGCTGCTATCCCGCCGACTGCCGCTTTCATAGAACCACCTGAAAGCGTCCATTTCCCTCTTCTTCCACAAACGAACTCTCTCCGGCACCGTAAGGTTTTCCACGGCTTCATCAATGATTGCCTCCAGGAATCCATCAGCACCGATAAACGCGCCGAGGCCGCTTATCGGTGTTGATACCTTTCCGCCGGGGACAAGCCGCCCCTCCGGGATTCTGGGGAGCACAACACGGGATTCAGGGCGCCTTGATCCCCACCAAAACCCACCGGCTGCTCCTACAAACTCAACTCTCCTGTACTTCCCGGCGGTGAACTTTGCTCTCCTTTCCCTCTTGCACGAACACCGCACAGAAAACTCACTCGAAAGACACGCCGGGATGCTCTGGGAAATCCTGCCATGGCCAACACCTGGGAGCTTCCCGCCAGGCTTGGGTCACGCCCCGCAGCCGGGACGCCAGAGGAGCGGTATGGCATGTCCCACACGCCGCTTCTCCCGAGCGTCCCAAACGGAGAGAACGAGGCTCCCTCGGGCAGGCGGGGCAGTGCCTGAGGAGCGCCCGGCGGGGACCCGGGGCCGGAGGGGCCGTGGCGGGCCCGTCCCCGGGGCGGAGCGGGGGCGGCGCGCTCGCGGTCGCTCCCCGGCGGAGGATGAGGAGAGCGCGCGCCGTTACCTGGTTGGCTCCCGGCGGCTCCGCGCGCCAGCGGCGGGAAAAAAGGAAAAGCTGCAGCGAGCGCCTTCCCTTGCCCGGGGGGGCGGAGCGCGGGCAGCTCTCGCGAGGTTTCCGCGCTGCTCTCGCGAGGGTGCGGCAACCTGAGGGTCTGACACCCCCCCCTTCCCACCCGCCTGGGCGGCTGCCGGGGGCTTCAGGTGGAGGGGCTGACACGGTCACAGGATCAGGATTAGCTGGGTTAGAAAAGACCGCTGAGAGAGTCCTGCCTTCGACCAAGCACCACCGTGTCAACTAGACCACGGCACTAAGTGCAACGTCCTGTCTTTCCTTAAACACTTCCAGGGGGGGTGCCTCAGCCACCTCCCTGGACAATCCATTCCAATGTCTAATCACCCATTCTGTGAAGACACTCTTCCTGATGTCCAACCTAAGCCTCCTTTGTAGCAACCTGAGGCTGCTTCTTTTTGCCCTGTCGCTTGTTGGCTGGGAGAAGAGGCTGGTCCCCAGCTGAGTACAGCCTCCTTTCTGATGGTTGTCGAGAGCGATAAAGTCACTCCTAAGCCTCCTCTAGGCTAAACACTGCCAGTTCCCTGAGGAGCGCTTCATGGGACACATGTTCCAAATCCTTTACCAGCTTTGCTGCCCTTCTCTGTACATGCTCCAGCACCTCAATGTCCTTCCTGAATTGAGGGGCCCAAACCTCACAGCCTCACCAGTGCCGAGAACAGGATCCCGCTGGCCTCACTATTTCTGACACAGACAAGGATGCCATTGGCCTTGGCTGCCTGGGCATACTGCTGCCTCGTGTTTGTTCATCGAGGTCACCAGGTGTTGTCTCAGCCCTCTCCTCTGGCCCAGTACTTGGGGTTTTCACAGAGAGCTGCCAGAGGAAAGCCAAGGGGATAAGCCAGGGCCTGGCTGGTGCCGCAGTTTGGTGTGACAGCAGGCACAGAACACTCTGGAAAAGCAAGGGTGTGTGCGAGAGCCTACATTGAAACAAATGCTGCCCCTGCCTTCCTGGAAGAAGTTCTTGCTGGTTTAGAAGTAGACAGTATCATTGGGGTGTACAACTGTACCAGAAGTGGCCTTGCCTTTAAGGCTATGCTGTTAAATCTTTCTGTGCCCCAGGATTTGTTATCTGGTTGCTGGGGCTTATACACAAAAGTACGTGGGGAGGCTTCCCCCCGCCTTCTTGGTTTTAACAGTTTCCATGGCTTGTTATTTTACCATACCACAAAGCCGTCCAGACATATTTTTGTGTTTTATGTGAATATGGAAACCAGTAGGCACATATAATTAGTACAGTATAAGGCTGCTGAACTTTTTTGTCACTTCTCAATGTTATTTTTTTTTTTCCCAAATTGCAGATCCATGTTCCTTCATTCATTGGGACCAGCCCTGCTGTCTGCAATGAGATAAACCCCTTGATTTTAGGTAGTTAGTGATGAAATAGAAACAAAACACAGTTTTTCACTATTACTATTCTGCCTTCTCATGATTCCGCTGGACTGTTTTGATACATGTAGGAATTCTTGCAGAGGCAGCTTGGTGGCATGACTAGAAGGTACAACAGCGATCAGTTTGGAAGGGACAGTGCTGCAAACATATACTTTCTAGATTGTTAATAGCAATATTTCAAAAGTTAAGTGTTCAAGTATTTCATAATTGTTAGTAGCTGTTCCATCTAATTCTTTTTACATTACTCAGATCATTCAGGTCTCAAGAAAACATCATAAATAATAAAGTACAGCACAAATAAAACTGGATCTGAAATACTATATCAACATTTTTGAGGTATTTTGAAATACTGTCAGACAGGAGATGACACATTAGTCAAGCTTCAAATCTGCTTGAAAAGACTGAAAATTTTCTTGGTTTCCCATCAACTATGTACCATGAATTCTGAAGTATTTAGAAAAATCTTGTACTTAACTTTTCTGCTCATTCCTCATCATTGTTTAACTACTTATTTTTCAACTTAAATAAAATGAAAATGTTGTTCAGGAGCTCAGCAGCATATTACTTATTGTAAGATCAAATAGTAAGTTTGATCTGTTATCAGATCAGTAGACATATGGGGTAACTAAAATTAGATAGTGTTTTGGAAGAAGCTGTCATGTCGTAATAGGTTGTGATTGACTCTCCAGTCTTATTAAATAACGCTTGTTGGCAGCTTCTCATTCTACTTTTGAAACTTTTGTAATCTTAAAGTTTGTGATGTAGGCAAGCAATCATTTCCTCATGTTAAGAGAAGCAGATGTCTTAAATCTACGCACAGATCTGATAAGAAGCAATAAAATAACCCTCTTGCTGATTGATCAAATACTTTACCATAAACTGTACCTTTCTTACTATTTATAGGAAGCACTCTGGCAAATAATTATGTCATCCCTTTTATTTCCCAATAAACTCTGAACTGTTTGTTTTCATATTCTCTTGTGTTGATCTTTACAGCAATATAAATCCAGTGACTTCTACAGTGTTATCCTTATCTACTCCACAGTGAGTGAAAACGGATTAACACTAACGGTTGAACTTTACTTTTATCTCCCTTCCAGATTTATTTGATTTTATGTACTCCGTAATCACATAGTTGGCCACTGAATAGATTCCTGGGTCATTGAACATGCTAGAAAACTACTGGAGACTCTGATACTCCACATTCACACACGGGGTGTCTTAAGATGACTAGTCTAACTGGAACTGCATCTCATTCACCTTGTAAGAGTAAACACACACACCTAGACAATAAAACTGTGGGAAAAATGCTTCACCGTTACTGTGCTTGAACAGATATGAAACTTCCTGTGGTGTCATGGCTCGTGTCCAGATTTCAAAATAACCCTTGCCGTGGCACATTGAACTAGGTGACACAACACTTACCCATGAACAATTCTGCAAAAAGGGAGTCTTATTTTATCATATCCCATTTAAGACCTGGACAGTCTGAAATGTTTAGTCCTATAACAGTATGTAGAGCTGTCGATTTTCAGTTACAGTTTAGTGGCAATGCCTTTCTTTTTGATGACTGTACTATTTACCAGCAAATCAGCTAATAACTGAAGTTTGATTGTATTACTTATTTTATTTATGATTACTTATTATTGTATTTCAGTTATTACTGAAATTCTATTGTAAGAGTTGTTGCAATGTTGCAGAGCAAATAAAATTAAAAATAGCCTTTAACTTTATTTCACTGCATACAGAATAAGGCTAAAATATATTAGCAGAAAGCTTACTTTTTTTTGTTTCTATTACTTTAAATTTAGATGTAAAGATTAAATTTGAATGACAATGGGAAGTAAAATTTAAATATTTTATTTGCTTTATGCACAAAGGTAAGTGCTTAATTCTTTGCATATATATATGTGTGTGTGTATATTTGTGTGTGTGTGTGTGTTCTATGTATAAAATAAAATAGTGAGGTCCTTATGTATTTGCATCAGATTTAATAGATCAGACATACATATACATGGCCAGTGTGTTCACAAACTCCTCTACCTGCAGATCTGCAACTGAAAGATAAATATATTGTTTAATTCTCCAGTCATATTCATTTAATGTACTTTATGTTGCAATTGCCAATGAAGACATCAAAGGAGCCAAACTTCAGATGCAACAAATAAGATTAAGTGGCACAGTTCAGCTGCTACCTAAATGGGATTTGAACTAGAAGTGTAAGAACTGGAAGTGCTCTGAGCAGCATGATTTCTTACAGCTGGGAGGGCACACAGACAACAAACACCACGCTGTCTGTCACAGGTGGTTGCTTTCTCTGGAAAAATAGGGAGGAGCCACTCCATCACCCCACTAGTTGAATTTGATTCTTCTCAAGCTGCTTGCGTAGCTCCATTTGAAACTGAGCCAAGATCAAATTTCTCGATGCCCATAACACTGTTCATTTTAAGGAACTCTCTTCTTTGAAGTGCTTTCACTGCTCCTCATCTATAGTCAGAAACTGCCAGGGCTTATTCAACTCAAACTCTCAGGTCTCTTAGAAAGTCTTGATGGAGGGGGGAAAAACATTTAAAAAAGCAATATGAGGGGATGCTGTTGCAGGACCCCAGTACAGTGTTCCTGGTCTTCAAGCTCTACACAGCAGCACCTGTTTGTGTTAGTTGTATATGGAAATGTTTTGCTGATATTGATGTTTCTCAGGGTAACATGACCAGTTTGGGTAGTTATGCATATTTATTTCAGCCTTGGAAGGCTGAAGTAAAAGTTAACAGATCTGAGCAAAAAATCATGCCACCTATCTTTTACTGTAGTGAACAACATAAATTCAGGGACAGAAAAGAAACAGCAGATAAGAAGTAATATTTTACTTACCATTTAGGAAAAAGGAATCCCCAAATAATAGTCCCTGCACTTCCAGCCCCTAAAAAAAGAAGGCAGCTGAGGAAAACCCAAATAAAACAGAACACATAAACCCAAGAGAGGATGGCAAGCAGATTTTTGAAAAAGTGATTTATTTCATTTGAATTTTAAATATATTCAACATGTTCTGTGTTAAAATACTATAGCTTTAGAAATCAAAGCTCTCTTGTAGCATTTTATAGGCTCTACACAGAGTTCTTGTGAAAACCATACAGTTCAGCCAGCTGTAATTTTTCTTTGGAGAATGGTTTATCCCTTTGCAAGTTTTCCTTACATATTTGATAGCAGAATCAACTGAGAATATAAGAAAATTAAACATTTTTTCCTGATGAATATATCAGCTTCTGGGAGACTACAAAATTTTCCTATGTTCTTTTCTGTTTATCCACTCTTGGAAGAAAAATTTTACACATACATACAGTGCTGCTAATGAGAAGGTGATTTCAATTCATTGATTTTTTTAAAGAGGCTCAGGAGGCCTTTTTCTTGGCACTCTACAAAAGAATAATATTAATTTTACCTAGAAATAGCTGGCACTAAACATAATTGAAGCTTCCTGTTGTGTGAATACCATAAAGTCTTACATAATCCAGCATAGATATTTTGTATCTAGTGGTTTGTATCCACTGATTCTGATATGGGTTTTTTTCACAGCACAAAAGAAAATGGTAATTGTTTTGCTTAAAGTTAGACAAAATCAAGAATGGCTGGGAGACGGAAGTAGCTATGTGAGGGTTTTTAAAAATGTAGATACACAGATATTGAAAAGATTCACATTTACTTATGTTAAAGAGTTATTTTTTCCTAACAGGCATGACAAAACCTGTCTTCATTCCTTTCTATTCAGCTCAGCTAGTAGTTCTGTTCTCCAGTAGTTAATCAGTTACCAGATTCCACAGCTTTTGTTTTTACACTGTTTAATTTTTCTTATTTGACACAGAACCTGTGAATGGATTCAGCTGCAGATACAGGTACAACTTTCAGGTCAGCCTGCTCTTTATGACTAGCACTGCTTTTTATTGCCATTAATACCACCATTACCCATTTTAAACAGGTAAATTTCTAAAAAGTATGTAGAAAGAAAGCTGTAAGAATGACAAATAAGTTTCCTATCTTACCATGAAATAGGTAAATCTAAGCTTAAGTAGCTCATTCTATAAAATTGAACAATTAAAAAAGTTAGTCTGGTAAGAATTAGTAACCACACATCATACTGTAATGACATTATGGCTTTTCACAACACTGCTCTTATGTGACAGGGATTATGAAAACACTGTATAAAAGAGAAGACCAATAAGCAATACCTAAGTGAACTGCTCAAAATACCAAGTCATTGGCTGTGGAGTTTCTATCTCTCACTCCCGTGCTAGGTTCATTGAACTGTCTCTGCAGTAAATACTCTGCAGACAGAGCAGATGATGTTGAGCTGTGCACAGAAGGCTCAAACAGCTACAGTTACCAAAATCCTGTCAACAAGTGCCATAGAGACTGGCAGTACTCAGACACATTAAGGAGATAGCCACTATACCACTTCAAGCATCAGAGAAATTTTTTGCTTAAGGTTATCTTAAATTAATTTTAAAGAAAGATTTTCAAAACTCACCCTTCTGTTTGAATTGTGAAAAGTTCTGTTCTTGGTCGGGGTGATAAATATTTACTATTGACTTCCCCTCCAGCTATAAACCTCAAGTGTAAGTGAGATGAGGAAGCCACTGTGGACCACACTAGAGAATGCCGAGAGGAGATCTGCTGCACCTAAGATATATACAATGTGCAATGGATAACCTAATATGCCTTTCATTTAACTGGCTGGGCAGGTTTCTGCATTCTGGAGAGCATGGAATCATACCAGAATTTGTTGGCATAACAGGCCTGTCAGACCGGTTCCCGGAGCACCCAGGAACCTGCCCAACCAGTCTGCATCAAAGGCTGGCCCAACATGCTGCAGCTCAGCTCGGCTGGGGAGGCTTCTACACCGCAAATTATTCACGCCTCTGTCAACTCCCAACATACTACTCAGAGAGAATGATGTAGCCTCCAGCAAAATAATTTACCGAGGGGTGGGGGAATGATACATCCTTGTGAAGTGTAGCAAGATCTTATTGTTATAAATTTTGTTTCATTTTATATGCAGATGAACTGGGCTAGAGGTCTGCCCTGAATAAGTGCTAAGAGAAACAGAGAAGAAAATGCCTTTTTTTTACAATGCTAACTGTGCAGACTTATTATGATGGAGTAACACCAAATCTTTACAGTGACAAATTAAAACCCCCCCAAAATTATACACTAATTCAGATTTATTTCCTGTGCAAAGTATATTTGCTGTGTGCATAGGATTCAGCATATCTTTATTACCACACAAGAGGCAGCACATGGGAGCTTGCACGTGGAATATCCATCTTGTGACTTTGGTGGAGCCCTAGGTCTGTGCAAGCTGACTTTGAATTACTACACAGCCTACTTCAAGGTGAAACAGGTCAGAGAACATGACACATATCGGCCATGCTTCCATAACTGTGAGGAACTACAGCAATTGCCCTGCTACAATAGCACATGGGCTGCAATGGCAGCTACGCTGCTTCTTGTTCATGGCTGTGGGGCAAGAATACTTGCACAGCAGTCTTGCATATTGCTTAGTTATTCAGGCTGTAGGCAGAGATCAGCATATGCCCCAAGAGAAGCCTGCATCTGTGTAAACTTATTACTCTTTATTTTTTTCCCAGATACAAATATAGGCCATAATTTTCAGATCTTCTGCTGTGATTGTCAGAGCTGTTGAGTAAAATCAGTAAGAGTTTTAATTAACACTTCTGGAAAAGTAACCATGGGTACATATACAAACATTCTGCTAAACCTGTGCTTAGTTTTGTTTAGGCACCTAAAATTTAAACACTTGGGCTTGAAAAATTTGCTATATTGAATGTTGTCAAAGGCTGTGAGTAACTGTAGAAAGCTGTGTTCATAAAATGATCCCACAGTGATGTTTGTAATTTTTTAGATCATCTTTTCTTACTTACCAATTTTAATAATACTTACTAGACAACCTAATAAGGAAGATACCACCAAATTCAAGCAGTGTTGTGTAGCACAGACAGTGTTTTCACCATTGACCTGAATATGAAAGACAAGCTGATATTTGAATATACTCAGATAATTTTACTACAGGAAAGTAACCCTTCCTATAAAACTGCATCTTATGACTGTCTTGAAAGAAAGGCTCTTTTCTGAAGAAAAGAGCTATTTCAGCTAACTGGGCTGAAATGCCAGATGTATGATGTTTCTGCTTGCAGTCGCACCACCTTAGGCTATGATTGCATACAGCTAAGCAGGGCTGGGCTGGGTCAGTACTTGGATAAGGGATTTACAGAAAGTCTGCTGCAGGAAGTGGTTTTGGTGATTCAGGAGGCTATACTGAATAATGGGCTGTACTGAATAATCAGGCATCACTGCCAAATGTGATGGAGAAATTGGATTCTGGGAATGTCCCAATCTTGGTGCCATATTAAATGGAAGTTTTTTAAGACTCCAAAGCCCTTTCCACAAGGACTTAATCTTAAACTGGAAATCCCTATCCAATGTGAATGTACCATGTCTACCTAGGATTTGGTTTTATGAGTGTTGCATAATTGGATAAACTGTGTAACTGATTAACACAAGTAAATTACCACCCAAAATAGCTGTAAGACTGTGCAATGTGGCAAAGGTTCTGCTCATGTACTAGACTTAAGGAGGGCTGGTGTGCTTCAAAGCCAGTCTACTTCCAGTTATGTCAGCTGGTTTCATAAAATATATTGTCTGAAATGTTCCTTTTTGCATCCTGAGCTCATCATTAAACTTGGAGTCTTGTAGTGAACCTGATGGTGGGTCTTTAAAGGCATTGTACTTTCCATTGGATTCTTTACTGGACCCTGAAAAGCCTAGGGATAAAAGGGATGTTTACTACCTCTTCCTTTGACTTGAGAGCTTAAAGGAGCTTGTTCTTTCCAGACTCTTGTTCCCCCCAAACAAAACCCACCATGTATACACCTTAGAGATTCAGCAGGGGCTTTTCTCTAGTTAGAGTTGCTGACAGGATTGAGATTTTAAGTTACACTTTTATATTAATTTCCACCAATTACAGAAATTTACTTTTCATAAGTAAAAGGCAAAAGTATAAGACAAAGAAATTATTGTATGTATCAACACATATTTTGACATCAGTTGACTCTTGTTCTCAGCCTCATAACTCATAACAGTTCTAAATGTAGACTTACAACAGACATCAATATTATAGTATCAGACTTGCTCTGAGTTGTCTGTGAGAGAGATTGTTTTTCCTTCTGAAGAAGGCAGTAATATTATCTGAAGGACCTATTTCTCTCTTATTTCAAATATAATTTGCATTAAATGGATTTCACAGATGAATTCTCTTCAAAATCAAATGTACTGTTACATGCTTTTCCAGTTGAGAATAAAGTATAAATTGTTTATCATCTCCAGCTTCCATCAAGAAAACTCTTGTAATGCTTATCTGTTAACTCTACCAATTTATACAGTGATCACATAAAATCTTCAGGAGAGGAGTCTCAGAGAGGTGCAATTCTGAAAAGTAAGACAATATAAATGGTGCAGGCTTCAACTTGTTCTTATACTGAAGGTATGAACAAACATTCATGTCTGCAAGTATTCATTATGGAGTTTACAACATACCTCCCCATAGCTATCAAAAGCTGTTCAGTACATTCACAAGCAAATTCAGATAACACACATGCCCCTACCCCCTATCACAGTTAGGTAATATTTCTTTCCACTTGACTAGTTGTGTAGCACTGTAAGGGCAAGAGACTGTTGGTTCATAAAGGGCATAATGAAAAATAGGCCAAGTCCAACCTTGGAAAATGAAGAGAGGTAGCAGCAGGTAATTTCTGACCTAGAGGCTAACTAGAGAAAAATGCCTTCAAGTCAGCCAAGGGATGCAGCCTAAAGCATTTTTGATGCTTTCCTGAGCAAAAACAGGTTTAGAAGTTGTTGCAACTATTTTGTTGGTGACGACAGTTTCTCCTTTACCTTGTCTGAGACACTGGGATATAAAAAAACAATTACAACAGAATTACCACTATTCTCACTACAAAAGTAAGCCTGGTTCAAAAGCTTGCTATTTTTCTCAGAGGCATGTTATGCATGAAATGTTATTTTTTGGAGTCCTACAGGCATTTAGGACTGCTTTGCCTTTTTCTTCATGGAGATAAATGGTTACAGCAGAGTGAGTATTTGCTGTAAAGAGAGTTATAAAGCAGGAGCCATAAGAGGCATTGCTGTCATTGTTTGGGTGTCTGAATAATAGGTACTTTTTTGTTATTTGTCTGCTTTTTCAGATGATATTGTATTTAGGAACAGACTTTCTATATGAAGACTTGGAAGCATGGGATATCATGGACCTCACAGTTATCTTTTCACATACTGAAATTAGATATTTTATTTTTCTGTTTTGTCATCTAGGCCTTCAGTTATTTGAAATATGAGAACTACTTTCCTCTCCCTTAATCTGTACTTATGGTATTCTCTGCAGGCCTTGGTCAAAGATCTTAGAAAATCTGAGTAAATTGTCTACTACTCTACTAGTCTGCTGTTTCACAAATACATGAGATAGTTTTGTTAAGGAGCTATAGTTTTCTTTTATAGGAGTCTTGCTGAAATATTCTTAGCACATTTTATTTCTCTTTGTGTCTCATATTGCAAAATGAAATAATAGTTGAAATCAAGCTCTTACTGAAGAAAGACTCACTAAAATTTTCAATAGGTCTGCTTTTTAAAAAAAGAATATATTATTTGTTGCTTTCTGGTTCATTGAGTATCAGTGAGAAAATACATTTTTGTTTTGAAACCTAATGTTAGTGAGACAATATCTTTTGTTAAAAACTTAAAATGCCACATTGGTATTAAGCATCTTCAGAATTCAGAACACTGAGGGAAACCAAACCACTCTTATGTTCCATTACTTCATTCAGCAGTCCTGTTGAAGAATTTTCTCTTCCAAGACCTAAAGCTTTGTTGGTTTCTCCTGGTTCTTGTATGTAGAAACAGCAAGAGGAGAAGGCTATTAGGAAAACACTAGATGGATGTAAATGTATATTCCAACATTTCAAAAGCAAAGCTTTTGACTTTTACAATTAATGTCTTTCACAGAAAATTCCAAGCATCTAAAGTTAGAAGGAGCTTTGCTAATGACTTTACTGAAGCCAGATTTTTAATCTTCTTGTGTTATCTTTCTTGAATGATAAAATAATTTTGAAAAAATTACTGTTCCAGTATATGTTTCTGGCTTGAGCTGTTAAGGGAGCTACTTACTTTTTAAAGCAAGGGGGAAAGATAAACTTCGGCAGTCATTTCTCTGTGGTGCTAGGCCATACACGTTATACAGAACCATGCTTTACAGTGGCTCAAGATTCTCTTCCTGGCCATGCACAATAAAAACAGAAAATCAAGACAGATCCATCAAGCCTCCATCTTTGACCTTCAGCCTGTGACATATACCACAAGTATGCTTGTATCAGTTCAGCACATCACCCAGCACATCACTAGCTCTGTTTCCTCTCCCTCTCTCACTTCTTCAATTTCTGTCATCTGTGATCAGTTATTTATAATTGGCAGCTACAACAGTCACACCATTACCTGTTGTTAACCTGTTGTCAGCTCTCTTAGGACTTTAAAAGGAAAAAGTTCACACCAGACTTGCAGCATTGTTGAAACAGGATGAATAGAATGGCTTGTTTTTATGCCTCATTCAGTATTTCTTCTTCATCCTGTTTCAGATTAGCTACCTCTGGGAAATCCCAGGAGGAGGTGTCTTGTGGCAGAAGGAGGGGAAGAGCAGTGAGAAGTGGGAAAGGTGTGGCAGTGCCTTTCCCCAGCACAGGTCTCTGCAGACCTTCTGTACGCCTTCCTCTGAGACAAACATCTGAAGAATGAAGAATGAACACCTGACATTCATAAATGGCAGAGAAGCTGTCACTCACCTTCTTGATTTATCTTGAAGCTAACTTTGCCATTGTCTCCAAAATTTTCCAATGAAAGTGTTGGTGGGTTTTCTTGGTGGAGAGTATCAGTGAAATAGTCTGGTTTAAAAATGTTATACTTAAGCAAAAGGAATTTTTAAGTAACAATTATTAAATAAATATAATAGCACAGCCACACAAAATCTGTATCAGGATAGATGAAGTACTGGCAAACCTTGGCAGGGCAGACAAAAGTGGTGGGCTCACAGGATTATTTTTTAAAGCAAAACATGTTTCATTTTGAAACAAAGCAGTGGTAGCATGTCTGAGGGGCACATGCTCCAAACTTTTCAATACATGAAAGAGATCAAACTTTTGGGAAACTGGTACATGCTCCATGACCAAAACTTTACTTAATATGATATGGATGCTGTTAAAGGCCTTAAAATTTCATGAGGAAACTGTGGAATGAACTGACAGCTACTGTATGAGCGCATTACTGGACTAAGTCTAGAAATGATACTCTACATTTTCCTCATTTCCAGCTGCTTTATCAGATCAACTGATAAAGAGATGGGATCAACTGAAAAAAGAAAAAGAAACACAGAAAAGGTAATTGTGATTTAAAAGTATCTTTTGTTTTAGTTACTTTCCTCCGTCAGGAAAACTGCATGGCTAAAACATAAACTCTTCACCTGCAGAGGAAAGATACAAACTTTGAAGTGCTTCTTCGTTACATGATGCCAGTCAAATTTTGTTTTGCACTGTGTTTATTGTGCTGTGCATAACACCGCAGCTTTTTCAATGCTCCAGTGATCAAAAAAAGAGCAGTACCATACAGACACAATATAAGTATTGTTGTTTCCTTAAGTACTAATGAGCTTCTGAAAATTCCAAGCAAGGGAAGTGGTAATTTCCCTTAAGGAAAGTGTATTTTTTTTGGTGCTTCCATAAGCTCCTGACAGAAGGCAGGATTGTCAGGACTGATGGCTCAGGTCTCCTTTGTCTGAGCCTCCAGCTAAGGCAAGGTCAGAGTCCAGCTGATAGCTAAGGATTGAGTCATGTTGTCTGAGAAAAGCAGACTGCAGGATTTTAGTGTAGATGAGTTTTTTGGATGATTCATTTAAGCTAGACCAAATTCATCTGCAGCCACTTACTTTGACTTCCATTCCAAATCAGCTAAGACAAGACAAGAAGTCTGGATTTGAATGTGAATGTCAGTAATCAGACAACTTTTTGGATTTGCTTAGTGTAATCAGTTTAAAATCTTGTCTTTCATCTCTGTGTCTGACATAGGCAGATTAGAGGGAAGTAACTAAGGTGTGAATTTACAGCACACTGGCTATCCTTCCCTTCTGAACAAACACTTGTAGTAAGTGTCAATGTATCCTACTGTCAAAGTGGACTAACTAGTGAATTATGATGGTGTTCCCTAGTCCTTTTGGCAGTGGTTACCTTTTATAGCTGGAATTAATTCACTGAAGGTTCCTCATATCCCACTCTTGAGATTAATTTGTATTTCTCCATGATTAGCAAAAAGTGGGCAGCAAAGTCAGTAAGGCTGACCTGGAGCATGTCCTCTAAACTGGTGCTTGTACAGGTAAAGTGTGAAATTTAATTGGGTGCTAAGTAATTCAGTTATCTAAAAGGAATTGTCCTAATCATCCTTTGTGCAGGTTCTTGCAGTATGGTCTTCTTTAGGAAGTGAATGTTTTAACAGATGCTTTTTTGAAAGTAAAATAATTGGAGTTTGATCTAGAGTTTAAAAAAACTACTTATTCATACAGTGTGGAGGCCTCAAATGTTTCTATTTGCAAATCAGCAAGGTGTTTTTCTTATGTAAGCATCTAGAAATGCAAAATCAGAACACAGTGGTGAAACTGTTCTTTACTGGGCACAACACCTAGAAAAATTACTCTGATGCACCCTCTAGAATTAACACAACTACATTTCTGAGGACGCCCACCTCATGTTCCTCAATAAATTGCTTATAGTCGAAACTAACTGGGAAACAACTATCACTCTCTTCACCTGGCCCAAACACTAATTCTCCACCTACCTTCTTAAAACTGGGCTGACTCATATGCAGTCAGGACCAGACAATATGCTCTGTAAAATGCAGCAACTAGGAACTTTAAAGAAAGGAAAGAATACTGACCAACAAATGCTTTTTAAATTCAGTAAATGAAAATGTGTGATCTAAGTGGGAGAACACTTATACCCACCTGAGCAATTTAAAGAATGTATGGAATAGTGAATAGTGTATTCGTACCTTCGATCTTATTTTTTTTTCTGACACTTAGGTATGTAGTTCATTACTTTCTGGCTTGTATTCAAGCAAATACAGGAATATAATTAATTCTAAGAACAAATATCAGGGACTCATATTTGAGTTACGCTTTAAAAGGCAGCGAAACAAAAGCATGAAGTGTTAAAGCACATCTAAGGTATTGATCTAAGCTCTGCTAATGTTAAAGCAGGCTTCCATGTTAGAAATGAAGGGATTGTTATTTCATTAAGGAAGTGCATAAAATAATTTTTCATCCTGAAATGGATGATCTCAGTGTAGGTGCATGAGGAAATTGTTCAGTTATGCTTTCTCCTTTTGCTAATTTGCTGCTCCTTAGGTTTTATGTTTTAGGACTCTTCAAAGGCTTGTCTCTGTTGAGTCTGTGGAGGCACACAGAATTAAGGAATTAAATAGGCCCCCCTGTTTCATAAACTGAGCTGGCAAGGATTCTGCTGCCT
Organism: Pseudopodoces humilis; assembly: GCF_049639895.1. NCBI lineage: Eukaryota > Metazoa > Chordata > Aves > Passeriformes > Paridae > Pseudopodoces > Pseudopodoces humilis. The sequence goes on from NC_142200.1 coordinate 46,451,469, forward strand.
GAATGCCTGTGCTGGAAGGGAATCTGCATCCTCTATGCAGCCAGCTATCCAGCTGCTTCTCAGTAAAAGGCTCAGTAAAATAGATGAATGGTGACTATTTTGGGGTGAGAGCAGAGCAGAAGGAGGGGTGATTTCACAGGAGCAATCTGTTGCTTCTGATTTCTTCATTGCAGCAGCTGCTGCTTTCTTCACTGCAGCAGCAGGGGTTAAACCCTCAGTTCCTGAGTTTTGTCAACATGTGTGAATTATGTTAACCTGTTCTTAGGGTGTCAAGATCTCGTCTTCCCTACATGTTGAGAAGCTCAGGGACAATCTAGTGTCAGCAATACTGTTTTCTAAGAATTCTGCACCCTTATATACTTAGTTCTCAGATTATATCTTTATTGTTTTTCCAATCATGCTACTTATATTTTAAACACAAGGTAGTACAAGGATTAATGGAATTGTAATGTGCAGACTGGAACATGGCCTGTTTGTTACAGGAAACCACTGTCACGCGTTACTGACAATCTGACATAGGCTCGATTGTCTACACTGCAGCGTAAAATGGGAAACTTACCTTTGGGAAAATGGAAACCATTTATCAGTGGCTTATCTCCAGGTTGTTTTCTTAACATCAGTGAGAAACAATAATTCACTGACAAAGAGAAGTTGGTGGTTTTTTTCATTAGTTTCTTTAGAAAATAGTTTTTTTTCTTTTTAATGTTTTTGCAGTGCTAAGCCAGAGGAATAACACACACACACACACACACACACACACATACAAGCACGAGACGTTCTGATCTCATTGAATTTCAAGACACATGGAGTTGATTTCAACTGGTACTAGAACTAGTTTAAAAACTGTACACAGTTTGCTTTGGTTTCCCCCTCTCACCTTATTTCAAGTTTCTAGATCATGTTGCCCATTTCTGGGCTGTATAAAAACCTAAAGCTGAAGTGTGCCCTGGTCCTCCACCACCTTGTTGGCTTGAAAACAAAGCAGGATCCAGTCCAGTGTCTGTCATTCAGATCAAAATACCGTTTTCAACATAAAAAGGATTTTATTGGTAGGACAAAGGTCAAGCCATTGAATTACCTTGCAAAATTTTCTTTTAAGGGACATCTAAATGACTGAAAATTCAAATAATATTTAGCTTCGGTAAAACTGTAGGAGTTTCTGTCTGCCACAGGCATGACATAAAGGTTATACTGAGCCCCTGTGGGTGAGTAATATCAGGAGTGATCAAGGTTAGGAAGGCTGGACAGGGTTCTGAGTTTTGTTTTGCTTCAGGCCTATGACAGCAGCCCTATTGCACTGGAGATTTGGCATATTTTTTTATTTTTTTTTTTCAGCTGGCATAATGAAATGCTCTACCTCTGGATGCATGTGTATGGGCTGTGGGAACAGGGGAAACATACAGAAAATCCATGTGACATCACAGAGCATACTCCAAAGCACTTGGCTGGTGACCTGCAGCCTGTACAGCAGCCCTGTGTGCTGTAGTTGTTAAGTCTTGTTGGAGAAGGCAGCTGCTGACAGCAATTGTTGAGAATAAGAAAAGGAGGGCATGGGAACAGCAAGGATGATAGCTGACACAACAACAGAAGTATGGACCAGAATACAGGTGAGGGGAAGGAATCTGGACAAGAACACAAGGTTTATTTCAGTTTGAAAAGCTTTTTCTTATGAAAGCAAATGCATGGTGCTACTTTCTCTAAATATACTCTCAGGGGTTTTTACTGTTACCCAACTGCTTATGAAGCAGTTCGTTAGTCCTGGCCAGAGGCTACCTGCATCTTAATTTTCTGGAGAGAAAATAATCTTATTTATGTGGAGGAAGTGATTAGCACCTTTGACAAGCATGTTGCTATCCAGAAACCAGACAATATCTGAAAAACAGTAACATGAATATTTCTAATCATCTGGCATTTTCCATGGTATCAATCAAGCAACATTCTTAAGAAATTGAGAAAACGTCTTTATCCAAGCAACTTTCTCCCATTTCTGTTCTGGTTCAGATTTTCCTCTGATTCAACTCCATAATAAGCACATTATGGCAATTGTTAGCAAGGCTGGAAGAGTTAAACCAGGGTGAATATGGCCCTTTTGTTTGTGCTATCTGTACTTTTTGTACTCTAAAGCCCAGGGTGACACTTGATATTGTACTTAGTCAAAGCCTTTCAAATGGTGCTCTCTGTATCAGATTAACGATGCTCTGAGTTACACAGGCAGCAAATCAACCAAATCAATACACATACAATAGTTTAGGTGGCCTTTTTTTTTTTTTTTCAAAAGAATGAAGGACTTGCTGTGGCAACAACACCGGAAAGATAGAAATATGTGGGCAGATGGCAGTAGGGCCTCGTTTGGACAAGTGAACAGCCTGAACTAGTGTCATCTCACCTGGTATGTGACCTGAGAGAATTTGGCTCTGAGTTCTTTCCTCCCTTTTGCATGCTCTTTGTTCATTGTCTTTCAGCAGTGGCTGATGTTTGAAACACATATGCTACTGCTGTTTACAGAACTCTAGCACCAGAGGAAAGCCCTGGTCCTGAGCTTTAGGGAGACTTCAAAAGCAAAAGGACATAACATCTCTCTTGGCACGGCTGTTTGGTCTGGTCTCTTTATAACGTTTTGCCACTGAGAACATAGCAGATACCTAATTTTGAGCAGACATCACCTTAGTTTTACTTTGAGGGGACACTCAGTTCAGGTGGGATCTCTGCACTTCCATCAGGGCAGCCAGCTGTCTCAATACCTAAGTGAAAACACATGTGTTAAATATTCTTTTTTAAAAATCTAGATCCTATGAAAAGAAAAGAGATAAAACTGCCCATTTTTTGCAAATGTTTGGGTCAGAACAAGTAAAAGGACTCAACCTGAGGTGTTTGCCTCTACAAGGTCTGACTATAAGTCTTGCAGAGAAATTCCAACGAGATTGTTACACATGCTAAAATTTATGCTCCTTTCATTTTCTTTTTTTTTTTTCTAGATTACCTTGTTTTATCATTCAAAAAGATCAAAAGGCACACAAACACCATGAAAGAAAATTAGGAAAAACATGCAAGTGCAATGAACATGGCAAAAGACTGCCAGGTGAGTGACCTTGAGGGGATTGAGCTGGCTTTTGTCTGGGTCTGAGATTCCAGAATTAAATTGAGCAAGGCTTTTGCACTAGCCACTTAGGAAAGACAGATGTGGTACAAGTGGAATTTTATTTCTGTACTTCATATTCCTGTGTAACTGGAAGACAGCTAATAGCAGGAATGTTGTTGCCTCAGATCTGTACTGGAAGAGATGATTATTTAAGTCAGTGAGGAAAGATGTTGGCTTCCTATTCAGTAGTATTTTCCCCAGTTTGTTGCACAGCATGACAAATAGAACTACACTTCCATGATATTTATATGTTTTATAATACATTCTAGCAGGAGAATCAAGACCAAGTGCCAAGATAGTTAATTAATTCCACTTTCTTGAATTACCCATAAGGTTTAAGTTATGTCTGGCAATTACCTCCTTTAAATTATTAAGCGTGCAGAAGGTGGCTGTTGCCTGCTGTCTTTCTGCCTGCACTGTGGCAGGGACAGTGAGCCTTGCTGTGTGTGCTCTTGTGGTGACACAGGAGCGCCACAAACCCTCCTGCTGCTGGTGGAGCTGTGAAGATCTGCTCTGGTGGCCCTGCTGTGCCAGGCTGTGCTCCTGCAAGCAGCTGCCAGCAACTTGCTTCCCGAGGAGCTCCTGTTCCAGGAGGTGAGGCAGGAAAGGGTAAGGCAGCAGTGTATCATCATTGTGGATGTAATGTGAAGGAGGAGAAAAGACACAGAGATTTGAAGTGGCAAGTCCAAGGTTGCCCTGAGGAGCTGGAGTTACTGTAAGGAGCTAAATTTGCCACGTAACCTATGTCTCCAGCCCAGGACCTACCCACAGAGCTCTGTGCTAAATCGCACAAACCTTAGAGATTTCTTTACAGTTTAGTTTCATCATATTGTTAAAACGATGCCAGTACCTGGCCATGCTTGCTTCATGTGACTTCAAGGACTCTGGTAACTTGAGCAAACAAGGAAAACCACAACCAATGGGCAAAAACATGCTGCTCCTTGCTTGGACTTCTTGTTTTTTCTGCTGAAGGTGTCTGGTTACTTTTTAATTACTTTAATCTGATTATCTTTCACTGGACCTGTTTTAGAATAATGAACCTAAACTTGAAACTAACAGTCTGAGGCTGCTGTGTGTTTCTGCAGAGTGATATAGTACCTCCCCATCTGTTTGCAGGGCACATTACAGGGCCTCTGCACAGAAGCTGGTGAAGTTAAGTGATTCTGGTGCATTTGGTGTTTGATACCAACAAATTATATGATGTCCTGCAGTCCTACAGACCTCTCTAAGCCATGTGTGAGGCTTCACTGCATAGAACCAATGTACTTTAGTCTGTTTTGGGCTGCACAGTTTCCTTCAGTGGTTTGTTCTTGGGCTTCCTGGCATGGTTTGAAATGTAACCCTGTGTCAGTTTAAAGGATAAAGATAATGTAGTTGATCCATATTTAAAAGCTATACCACCATCCATCCCAGCAATCCATAGTGTGAAGGCAAAACCAGGGGACAGCATACTAGCAGATGATGAATTTCAGCTCCTTTCGAGAGAGCTGTGCAGGGAGAGTGGGGTGTTCTCCAGATCACACCTTTCCCTGCATGGCACCTAGGGACCCCCAGCAAAGGGAGATGGTAGTAATGCTACTCAAAGCTTGTAAAGCTGGGGTCCCTGGAGAGGGACATTGCTATAAAAATGCCTGCTCTTAGCTTACTAAGAAAAGAAAATAGTTAATGGTGGAAAATTAGAGTGTTTTTATGGTTGTATTTAAAACCTGAGGGGAGCCTGTAATAGGCTAAATAGACTACTTAGAGAAAAGCCCTCATGTTTTCCTCTTTTTTGTGTGTGTTTTAATTTACTGTGAGTAGCTGCCATTTATCCATAAACCAAAACTTACGACTCTGTTACAACAGGAGAAAAGAACACTTTATTGTCTGCTGCTGGCAGATCACCCAAAGTCCCCTCCCAACTTAACAAGCGTTAAGCTTCAATAAGACACAAGACACTTTAGAAAAAAACATCGCCACAAGGCTAATGATGACAACAGCTGCCAGCAAACTTTCCATTGCAAGCAAGTAAAGACTTGAAACAAATTTTAGCTCAAGTTTTGTTTTAGTAGCATCAGTGACATGTCTGTACCGGCAGCGGCTCAAATCGCATTCCTTAACACTAGGACTGAAGACCTATCTCCTGGAGTCATTACATTGCAATAGCCTGGTAGTCAGGGGTAGAGTGAAGTCTTCAACGAATCTGACCTTTTCCTTCCACTTAGAAGAGGTATTTATGTCCTAAAAGGCCAGTGAGATAAGTCTCACACAAATGAGAATTTTTGCATGACAAAGAATGTTAAGGTACCTTTTATGTTTGGAGGAGGGCATGAGAAAGAGGTTGTAGGTCTCAGCAAGGCTGAAGAGTCAAGAAATTTGTAATTTTTTTTTACTTTTTGGATACTAATTTTTTCTTAACAAAAAATTCAAAATATTTAAAGCCCACTCTACATCAGTGACCATACCTACATGAATAAGAGCTTTATACAGCAAGGGTAGGTGAAGTGTGACCTCCCTTCATTCTTCCAGTCTACAGTGCAGTGAAAATTTTATTTGTACACCTCTTCTCTCAGCTGAGTGAAGTTGCTCTATGTGAAGTTGTTGTATGCAGAAAGTGTTGAAGATAATTAGATGAAAACACCACAAATCCCCTGATAAAATATCTAAACAATATAAATACCTAAATATAAAGATGGTAGAGCACAGGTAGTGAGAACAGACTGGCAGGAGGAGAAGTTCACACTGTCTGTTTTTGATGCACTCTCCTCATTACAGTGTTGCTACTTTGCTCAGCACCTTCAAGAGCTGAAAAGATATAATGAAGAAAGGCAGGCTGAAAAGCCCTTCTGACAGCCTGATTGTCTTTTCTGTCCTGTGAAAAGAATCTCAGCATGGAGACTGTCTTGCAGAGATGGAGGTGGCCCTTAGGTTAAAATAGAGCTTACTTTACAAATTGCATTTTTTCTAAGAAGAATCAGGAAATTTTGGTCCACATAAGCTGCCTCTCCCTTACCCTTGTGGACAGAGCACAAGGCAGAAAGCTGCATGAAGCAAAATGCACTTTCTCATCTGTGTGGCTGCAGTTCTGGCCATGAAGTTCAGCAGCCTACCTATCCTTGCTGCAGACCAGCCTTTTTGGAAGGCACCTACACTGCCTTGTCTGCCTTGTGTAATTTTGCTGCATGTTAACATGTTTGAATCTGGACTAAAGAATAGTACGACTCCAAATCTCTGAAGGTCTGTTTTGGGTGTTAATATTGAAATTATTTGGACATGAAACAAGTTTGATAAACATGTGCTGAGACATAAGCTTGGAATGCAGTCTAAATCAGATCGTTGTGGTGCCCACACCTGTTTTGGACTGTGTAGTCCAAAGTCCTGTTACTGGAGTCACACAAGGGCACAATGATGTGACCTCCTACTTTTGTTTATTTGTAGTGCAGGTACACTAAGTAAACCACATACTTAAAAGAACTACAGACCTCCTAAGCTTCTTCTACAAAATTGTTTTATTTTTGTGGTCTAGCTTGAGCAGAATAGTACAAAATAGGCAAAATGAGTGTGTTCTTAAGGAGTTACACTGACTGAAGTAAAAAAATAAAAAGAAAGCTAATTATAAAAAGTAAAGAGGAATATTGGATTTGAGAGTTTATGCTGAGTATTTTGTATAGAAAACCTGATATTAAAGTTGCAAATAATCCTCATTTGTATTTCAGGGATGTAGTCCTGGTTGCTTATATACAAAATGCTTGCCTGTCTTTATTATTTAGGATATGTTTCTCAGATTAATTTATTTTAGAATTGAACAAGACCAAATTGCTGTGTTCTTACTTCAAAGCAAAACTCCCACATTTAGCCTAAATTAAACGAACTTGGTTTGATTTATCTTTTGGTTATTTTCTATGGGACATGTTGTGTTATTAATTTAGGCAGAAGGCAGAACACTCATTGTTTTCACTGGAGAGTCCTGCTTAAAGCATGAATCCACATTGCGCTATCCTAATGATGAACTTAGAGTAAGTAATCAGATCTGAAGGAAGAGACAATCTGATTTTGGAGATGTATTACTTTTTATGAAACTTGACTTTAAAAGAGGAACAAAGAGACAACATTCAGTTTGAATCATGCCACACAGAATTCATTTTTCCAAATGAAACTCTCTTCTCTGAGAAGGGAACTTCATTTGTGGGGGCAAAAAAAAAAAACCCAAAAAAACCCTGAATTGCATCCTCCCACGAGGACATTTAATTTAATAAAGCAGCCTCCTCAGGATTGCTCCACTGTTGCTTAGGCGCCTCGGGGGCAGGATTCTTCCTCATGAGGGGGAGGACCTTGGCCAGGCATGAGGGAGACGCTAAGGCTGGGTGTTAGGGAGTGGATTTGTCCCTGAGGCAACATTCCCCCTCTGCAAACAGCTGTATGAATTTCTAATGCAAATTCTGTCTTCATTATGTCTGTGAGAGAATTCATTTTTAGGTAGGTCAACTGTTTCACACTCCTTTCTGAATTCCTCTGGCTAACCTGTTTGGTCTGGCAGTTTGCAGAAGTGCCCACCCTATGCCCTGGTGTTTACCTGCCGCCCCCCTCCATCCTTGCCCCCAGGTGATGGGATGTTGGATAATAACAGGGTAAATGAATTGCTGGCGAGTTATACAAAGGAAATCTGAGTTTTGGCTTTAGTGTGCCAGTGTTGGTAATCCCAGGGAGAACAAGTTAGCCCTTCTGCCTCTCAAAATGGAGTCAGTGGAGTCCCCTGCCCTGTTTGTAGATAGGGTCTGGAGTGGTTTAGTCAGCTGCTACCCCAGCATCAGTCACCCACCAGCTCCTAGAGCCAGAGCTGTTTCTCCTTGTCACACTGTGTCGGCAATTTCTTCTTACAGCATCAATTTACAGGGTAGTAGCAAAAGACAAAATCCACTGTATGCTCCTAAAGAAGTGGAAAGGAACTTTTTCTGTTAGCCTCAACATGAGCAAAGCTCAGAAGAAGCCTCCTCCTGCCCTCCCAGCTTTTACAATAGCGCAAGAGCCTTACAAAATGTGAAACAATGCCTGCTTTTGGGAAGCTCAGTGTGTACCTGTTGCACACTGCTTTCAACATAGGTTGTATGTTGTCCAGGAAATAGCAAAGCAGAGTTTTACATACACAAATAATACACTCTTCTATCTTCAAGGAATATTCTAGGGACATAAAATAAGTTGTTATTTATTGCTAAAGCATTTCAGGCCAAATAAGTAAAGAATGGAGACGGGAATGAGAAGATTTGCAACAAACTTGCATAGAAGCAAATCCTTACTAGGTGGTTGCCATTCGTGTGCAGCATCTTGACTGATGATTAGATACATTCCAGGCTTTGGGGATTTTTGTGAAGGACTAGTCCTTTGTTATTGTTTTGGTTTGGTGTTTCTTTTTGTGAGGTGGGCAGGGTGGACGGGAGTTGGAAGAACAGATGTGTGCTTTTGTTTGATCTTTGTGCTCTTGCCTCCCATGGCAGTCTCTCTGATTTGTCTTACCTGTTTGATTGAGTTTTCAAGAGGAAGCCTAAAGGAGGAGAAGCCAAGGAGCTGTGAAGGAAAGGGCATTGAAATGCTCTTGCATCCAGAAGCAGGAGTGCATCTGGCAGCACATTCATGCCTTTAAGCCAAAACTTCTCTGATAAAATGTTTTTGGCTAAAAATCAGAATTGATGAATGGATTGCATATTGAACTCCTTTCCAAAAGTATTACAAGAAAGGAGGGGAAATACTAATCCGTTCAGAAAAACTCAATGGTACTGTATTTTAATATCTAGTTATGTATATTTATTGTAAAGCATGAAAAGTGGAGGTTGCCATTGTCAAGGTCTCATAACCAGACTTTTCAAGAAAAAGCGACAGTAACGCCAGATGGCGCTTAAAGCCCAAAATAACACTAAAATTGCCTTAACCGCAGGGCTTCCAGTGCCACCTAGTGCCGCCACCTACCCTCCTGCTTCGGGCAAGGGACATCTCAGGCAAGGGGAGCTCCCAGAATGGCTGATTTCTGAAGGAGTAGGCTATGCTCTCTGTGTTTATCATGTGCAACACAGCTGATGGTTTATGATGGGGAGTCTGTCTGGAGGAAATATTACCACATTTCAATATTCTAAGTCTGTTCTTGCACTCCTCCCAAAGCATCCCACCCTCATGGACACAGTATTACTTTAGGTACACTATTCACTGTTCTTATGGTATTTTTTATGGCATTGAAATTTGCTATCAAAAATAAATTATGCTATCAAAACCCAAAATGTATTAGTAAAAAGAGGCAGCCTGTGAGGAAATAAATGTTCCTTCTTCAGTATCCCTTTCAGAGTGCACAGTGTGCACTTTGCACACTTACATGCCTCCAACAGAGGTTTTACAAAGAGTAATGAAGAATTATTATTATTATTATTATTATTATTATTATTATTATTATTATTATTATTATTATTATTATTGAAATTGCCATCATACTTTATTTGCTTCCCTTTATCCCATAACTTACTAAGTGAAGCAAACAGAAGAGGATGATTGTAGACAGTCATTTTCAAGGATTCGTTTGGAGCAACAAGACTTCAGTTCCTTCTGCTTTGCTGCTGAGCTTGCAAATACTTGCTGGCAATCTCTGTTGTTCATCACGGGGAAAAATTTTAAAGCAAATGAACATCAAAGAAGTAGTGAGAGGAGAAGGATTGGCAGTTTCCACATTAGACTAGCCTATGTTAAAAAAAAAAAAAAAAGAAAAAAAAAAGAAAGGTTGTTTTATCTCTGAATGGATGGGACTTACTCATCTCTCCACAGCTGCCTGTTTTACACAGTCCTCCAGCCTGCCTGAGCATGCATGTTTTCTAAGTGGAAAATGTCCCATCTTGTTATATCAGCTGCTTTGCTTTGCTGCTTTTCTCCTTGGGGGAAAAAAAAAAAGTTGGCAACAATGCTCTTTTCTTGCAGAAATGATTTTCTGAGCAATGATTTTCTACATTTAGTGGCTTTACTGCATGCTGAACACTTGCATTTCTAATTGTATGAAAATCTTCCTAGTAGTTGAAACAGATTAGTTGCAATTATTTAATACAACAAATCCTTACAGACATTGCCTATTAAGTCATTATTTTGCATAGCAACCTGTTGGCCCTAGGATGTTGTTTCCCTATCTGTGCCAGTTCTCTATTCCTCCTGTGGATCACAATCATTTATCCACAAGCGATAGGCAAATAAGGGTGGTGTTGTGTTTTTGGGAATCTTTCCCCTCTTCATCGAAGTGTTTGTGGTCTGCTTTGTCTGTGAAGGACACCTGAGCCACCTAGAGGGCTGAGAGTAAGGAGCCTTCTCTGGGAGAAGGTCAGTGAAGGAGTGAGAAGGGGGCCCCCAAGGGCTTGCTGGTTCTTCTTGGGAGACACACAAAGGACACAAGAGAACTCGCAGCAGTGTCACAAGTCAGACAAATAAAGTCTTGCTCTGGGATTTGAGTGTGTAACAAAATAAGGGGAAAAAATATTAACTCATCTGGAGAAAGTGTGGGGGAAATAATATTTCTTAACAACTTACATTTAAAAAAAAAAACCAGAAATGTTACATTTGCTATATAATTAATGTGCATTTTTGGCTGGCAGTGTCACAAATAAGTGCAATATGAAAGTCTCAAGCTCCAGTCTAGGAGGAGACAGTGACAAACACTGCACTTCCGCCTGCTTCAGTGGAATGAATTCTCAAAATTAAATGCATGCCAAACATTTGGGGGGTTAAGCACTTCTGTACTGTGAGATCCCTGCGTAAGTGTTTTGCTGAGTCGAAGCCTGGGACACATGTGGACCCAGACTTGCATGTAAAGTAAGGACACCCAGTAGAGTAGAAGCATGACTAAGAATGTATTCCCTCGAAGACACTTGGAACGGGTATTTGTGCCTGCAGTAAAGATTGTCTGATGCTTCCCAGTGAGAAAATGAGCGCAGAGTAAGTGGGAACAGATGTGGGGATGGAGAGAGAAGCCAGGGAGAACAAGAACAGCAGAGTTTTCCAAAGAGAAAATACATTTTTCTTCTGTGATTGAACTGTGCTTTCCCAACTTTCATCTTTCATTTGCTGTCTAACAAATAGCTTTGAAATATACTCATTAATGTTCTGTCTTGTCTCCCTCCCCTGGCTGGGCATAGACAATAGTCTTCTACTGTGTCACCAAATGCTCAACCAGATTAGGACAATCGTAGGCTGTGCTGTGGATCTTAGCTTTTGGGACCTGATGACTACTCATGAAGTTTTCCAGTACTCTGTCCCTCTTTTTTTTTTTTCCTTTAATGGAATTGCATGTAAAACCTACATTATTCAGCTTGCAAGTCAAGCACTACAAAGTAACAAAATATCAGAAATAAGTTGTCACTGTTACATTGTCTCTTCCATGCTCATGACATTTGCATATTTTTTTCCCCCGTAAAGTCCTTAATTGCACAGTATGGGCTATCTTCTCAGAAAAAAATATCAAGATTCTGTCAGTCTTACTTCTGGGAAAATGCGGAGGATAGACCCAAAGTTACACTCTGGGCCACTGAAAAGCTTCAGTTTGCTATAGTAGTTCTGTTAAATCCAGCTACAAGAGGAATTTTCTGGAAAGAGATTTTCTGGAGGAAAAGCAATCAAATGCCCACTATTTTTCATCCTCCTTCTCTTTTTGAAACCTATAAAACAATGTGGTTTTGTGTGTGCTTTTTGAACCAGGCAGGTGGTGAATTCCCAAGTGGATTGTGTAATTCCTGACCTCTCTGCTGTTTGGTTTGGCTGGTAATTAAAATCTTGGGTAAATTACATGGAAAATACGTGCTGGCTGATTCCTCTCATGGTTTAGGTAGTCCAGGTGTATCAAGAGGTGTCTTCCAGTCAGATGAGAGCCATCAAAGACTATGGAGGTTGTCATTGGTACTTGATGGTTCTTTGCAGACAACATATGAAAAGCACAGTCCTTCAGGTGCTGATTTCCAACAACTGGTTTCAAAACCTCAACAATAAGTATGTGAAGAGTTCAAATTTTATCCATGATCTTTCTGGGCTACTGAGGCCAAGTAGGTTTAAGTTGATGGAATTTAGAATATCCCATTTGGTCTTCCCTACTGAAGGTACCAGATGAACTTGCCTCAGGAAGGATCAAATGCCATAAGAGATGTGTTTTAGATGTTCCTGAATGGAGACCCAAGTATCAGCTGAGATTCATCAGAGAGAAGACTTGTATATTCCTAAATATATATTCCTGCCTAAATGTATATTCTTGTGTATGCTTCTCATACTCAGGAAGAGAGTACAACTTTGGGATCCTGGGTCTCAAACTTGTGGCAGACTCAGCTGGAACTTGTGCCTTAACTCATCAGATCCTTTCTTCTCAAAGAAAGTTTGACGGAAAAGTGTTGTCCACAGTGTTGAGCTGATGACTAAAGCTTTTTGTATCTGGTGGGTTACTTCTGTATCCCTGTGCAAGCTAATTCTGACTTGAGGATTCATATAAAGGACTTTCAAACTTATCCCTAGATCCCAGCCAGATGCCATGAGTGAAGAGTCCCAGAAGAATTTATCTCCCTAGGAAAAACTGAAGAGAGGGATGCAAAGAATAATTGGTTTAACTGGCTGAGGTAAACCATTGTTGCAATATGCATGACCTCTGGTGCTTTTTCTGGGGGAACACAGCCAAAATCTGTTAGACAAGAGTGGAAATTTTTGTGACAAAGAGGTATTCTTAAAAGTTTGCTAATCCTTCCCTGTTGTAAAATTTGTTTCACCAGATGAAATACATCTTTACATTCATCAGAATGAATCAGATGACTTCAGTTTTAAAAGTGTACTCTAATTTTTTTTTTGAGTAGGCAAATAAGTCTGTGGTGTTGCTTTGACTGGTCATGGAAGGTCTTTGAGGCCTCATCCACACTTAACAGTAGATTGATATTCACCCTCTGGATGATCTGGCACAGAGGAGAGCAGGAGGGGCAGTGCCACTGCTGCCCTGCAATAGCAGAGGAGCTGCTGGCAAGGTTTGGCTGTACAGTCTTTACCCTGCTGTGAGATGTTTTATTAAAGCATTTTCAGAATTTAATATAGCTGTTCATCCTTCTGCATGCTCTTCTCAATAAAGGATGCAGCTGCATTTTAGGCAAAAGCTAAGCAAGGAGAAATTTTTTCCCCAAGTCAAAAATACCAAAGTGATGATTTGAATATAGAGATAAGGAAAGGCTGAAGCAGAAAATACATCCTCCTTTATCCTTTTCGGCATTGCCCTAGAAACCTTGTTCTCCACTTAAAGAGAGTTTACTTTAAGAACAAAAGAGCTCCTGAAGAGTGTAGAATTAAGATTTACTTATTTGAGCCCTGATTTTTGATGGCATTAATGCACATCAGAATATGTTTTTAAAATTTTCTTAGCCTCATTACCAGAATTACCTATACTGAGTAGCAGTTTCACAGATCTTTTACCCTGCTCTCTTGATGTACCTCTGCTGAATTCCTTTCCCCCACTATTACTACAGTTTTTCTTACAGAAAGAACACGCACCTTGTTTATATGAAATTGGCATATGAGGAAAAAACTTGGTATTTAGAGAGAGAAAACTTGATCTGAGGCAAAAGCAAATGCACCCAAATTACTTTCACTTTCTATCTGCTCCATAAAGAAATGCATATTTGTTGTCATGTTGCTCAGGTGCCTATCTTTCAGGTCTCAGTAACTTTTGAATCTTGCAGAATCACAGAATTGTCAAGGTTGGAAGAGATCCTCCAGTTCATCTAGTCCAACCATCAAGGTGGTACCACTATAATCAACCCTAAACCATATCCCCAGGGGCCACATCCAGATGCCTCTTGGACACTTCTGGAGCTGATGACTCTGCCACCTCCCTGGGCAGTGTGTTCCAATGCCTAGCTGCTCTTGCAGAGAAAATTTTTTTCTGATATCTACTCTGAACCTCTCTGGTGCAATCCTTTAATTTGCTGAACAATTTCTGTTTATTTGATGTAGGAAGGTTGACAATGATTTCTTCTGTGTTTAGTGAAAATTAGTAGCTGAGCAGAGTTGAGGAGTCTGACTTATTTTTATGCTGAGGGAAAGACTTCATTATGAGCCATAGATTATTACTGGACATCAAGAAATCTCCATGGGAGAGAAAAGGAACCGATAGATGTCTCAAACTCAGGAAAAGTTTCAATCAGAGTTTACATCTTATTAGGCAAAAGATAATTCAACCACAAGACACAAAGCCACAGGAAATTTGACTTCATTTTCTGTAGCTAGTAGTTTTCTTAAATCAGAATATTTGGGGTTTTCCCCTCTCTTCACTTCCAAAGAATTATTACTGTGCTATGATCTTGTGCTTTGAACTTACAGCATTTTTATTTTTTAACTGCAGCTCTTTTCCTATTAGTTTGTAATACTTCATGAATGTAAAAGTTAATTGTAAAAGTGTGGATAGTAAGTCTGAGTATTCAAAATGTATTTGTGACGTCTGTCTGCTGATTAACTGTAGAGTTTTACTACTTGTAAACATAGTAAGTAAAAGTACTTTTCCAAGGGCTGATTTAATTTTCCAAACAATAGCGTGTGTGCAACTTATTTATAGTAGATGCAATGGTTATGGTTACATCAAGATTTTGCTATAGCTCTTGGCTTACAATTCCTTGAGGGAAAAAAAATGTACTTTTGAGTTAAATTGTCTGTATTTATTTAAAGCCCTGAGGATTAATTTATTTTGGAGGCATTTTTAACTGTTTATGAAATTATTTATTTGGTTTTATAGCATTTGTTTAGTGAGATCTGTTTTCACTCTTGGCTTACATATGGGAGGAAAAGCAGTAACAAGCAAGATTAAATATTGTTTATATATGTTTTTTCATTTCAGTGTCTGTTATTTCCTAAAAGAGGCAAGAAGGGAGAGGGTAAGACTTCTTTCTTTAAGCTATTAATTGTGTGAATTACTTAATTTATTCACTCTTTCTTCTGTTCTGAATTCCATGTAGCCAGTTGGTCTGTGCATGGCATGCTTCTTTGTATGGTAAATCAAATTCAGTCCAGTTCAAATCAGCATCCAGTTCAGTACTGCCATTTAACACTTAAATAGCAAGTCCTTAGCTGTCCCCAGAGGAAGCAATGTAGTTAAATTAAGCTGTCCCCAGCCTGAAGAGTTATTGTAAAATAATGAATATTCCATAGTAAGGAAATGGCGGAGAGGACAAGACAAATATTTGAAGCCTCATGAAATGTTGGAATTAGCATCTGTATCAAGACCTAATTAATGTTTCCTTTCTGAGTTAATTTTCCATCTAATTGGCCAAGCTCTGATTGGGAACTGGAAATGTCATCCAAAAATATTTCCTCTTACATGACTACTCCAAGCAGAGTGATTATAATCTGTCATTATAATCCCAGTTTATTCCCAGCATATTATATTATGTTCTATGTTTTTATCCTTCAAGGATTTTCAGCCATAGTCATTGTATTTGTTGCTATATAATTGCTTAATCTGGGCCAATTTTCAGTCCAAATTTAACTGTAAAACTGGGCTTTACTTTGGGTCAACATAACTCAGATGAAATAAATGGTGCCCTGTGCCCAGTGTCAGTGCTGTGTGGCCATGTGAAGGATTTGGACGGGTGGAGTTAAGCTCCCCTACTCACCATGCAGACAAAGCTATGGTTCAACTCCCAGCTTTGGTGAACCATAAACCAGGGACAACCTTGTTTAACATATCACTGAATCTGATTGATATGTTAATATCATCCAAGTTCAAAGCAACACGCCCTGGCAAGATAAATGCTATTTTTTTCTTGTAATTTACCATTTCCTTCTTCCGTAAATCCAGCAGACAAAACAACAATGGAGAGGGGGAAGGGAGCTGGGTCGGACCAATCCTTTTAAAAACTAAGAATGCTTTGGCAAAGCCTCTCTAACCTGTTACTGTAAACATCAGCAGTCCTGTCACTGTCTCAGCCCGTATAAATATGTTCATGGCGCCCCACCTAAATCAGTGAAATATGTACATAGTTCAGACATACAAGCTAAATCCCAGGCAGCAACAATAAAGAGTAGGAACCCGAGGTCTTTTCCCAGGTTTTATCTTTTACAGGCATCAGTGCTGAGAGCGTAGTAATGCAGTTACTAAATCCTTCTCAGCCCGAATCCTGCTTCCTCTGTTTGTGTGGCACTTCCTCCAAGTGTTGTGGCTGGGGCAGCAGAGCTGGGTCCAACACAATAGTCCTGGGCTGAGATTGTTGTCACCTGTCCTTTTTTGTCTCTTGGTTTTCAACCTACCACACCTAAGTATGAAAAGGAAAGCCCATGGACGACTGCTGCTTTTTTTTTTGTTTTTATTTTTTCAAAGAGATGAACTGTATTTACTTGATCTTAAAAAACCAAGTCCTGCTCTGTGCAGTCAGGGCAGTGCTCTTTCCAGTGTTTTTTCTCCCATTGAAAACAAACTTCTCCAAAGTTTGTGTTGCCTGAGGCATACCCCTCAGTACTCTGTGCTGCTGGAACGCCGTGGTCATTCATTGCTTATTGTATCAGTGTCTATTTTAGAACTGTGGGAGAGAAGTGTTTAAAATTAAGTCCTCTGTAATTTCAATGGCTCTGCTGGCGTGATTAAGGGTTAGCATGTATTTAAAGTCTCCTCCTGAACTGCATTGGCAGCATGAGGGATGAGAACTGGGATGAGAAACCAGGCTGAAGTCCAGTCCTCATGGACTGCTTGAGAAGACTGAAAAACAGCTCTTGCTCAGGCAGAAGATATTTTGTACTGTAAGATTTCCAGTACAAAAATTCTACTGTTGCTTAGGTGACAGGAAAAGTTTAGTCAACACTTTGTCAGAGCACCCACTTATGTTTGGTTGTAAGGTGTTACAAATAATTTGGGGGCTCCACAGTGCTGCTCAAGTCTCTTGTTCTCCAGATTTCACCTGTACTGTCTTAATTAGGGAGAGAGCATTAGGATTGGGATGATGGATTGATAGATCTGAATAAGCTGATAAGTGGTGTGAGGTGCCAAAGTGGTACTTTGTACAGTGTTAGGGCCTGGACTTGACCACATAGCAGTATGTTTTCTGGTATCACTTGTGGCCATTCTGCAGGTACAAGTGGCACGGCCACTGCCAGGCAGGGCTGCTCTGGTCTGCTCCAGATGAGGCTCTCCTGACCCCAGCCAGGACCAAACCCATCACAATAAATTGTACTAATTGGTGTGGGAGGTCCCAAGGGAGTGGGACCACTGCTAACATCTACATTTGGGAAGGATCACGGGTGTCCTGCAATATCGGCTGCCTGGGTTCCCCTGGGCACCGAGAGCCCAGCCATGCCTCAGCTCTCTGAGGCACCCTGGCTCAGGCCAAGCCCCTGTGTGGGAGATCTTTGTTAGAAGGAAAGCGATGGAGGAGGCTCTACAGTGCTTTGGGCATCTCCTCTTATCCTGAGCTGGCACCAGGGAAACTGTGTGAAGGCTGCCTTTTGTGCTTGGTACAAAGGTGCTGCTGAAGCACTGCTGACAGCTGAGCTGGTGGCACCTCCTGAGCTTCTATGGGGCCTTATTCCAGTAGCAGAAATGGGTAGGGGGTTTGGATCGGGCTGACCTCAGGGTAGGCACCCAGAGTAGTGACCAGTGCCTCATCCACTTGCTCAGGAGAAGGGGATTCGTTGCAGGGGGACAAGGGATCAATGTTATTAATGCTTAGATGGATGTTTGTGTTCCTTACAGAGGGAGGGAGCACAGTTCCTTCTGGGACAGAAACACTGGTAATTTATGCTGCTTGGGGAAAATGTAAATAATTACAAATTTCCATCTTACTGTCCAAGAAAGACAGCATCATTTTATACATTTGTTTTGGTACCCTATAATTGTAATCACCATTCTGGAACATTATTGGAAAAGTTATTGTTCTTTCTAAAATTTTAGGTCACTTTAATGACTAAAAAGTTAATAAGGGTCTGGTTGTTCTTATTATTCATTTATTATCCAATTACTTCACAAAATTGGCTCTGAAAACATAAAATGTATTTTTATGGCATAACAAATGCTACAATTAAGTTTTAAAGAGAAGTTTGTTTTTAAATTCCTGTGGAGAATATTAAAACTGAATTTAAATATTAAAAATTGAATCTAAAAATGAACAAAAACATTAGAAAGGAATGAAAACAAGTTAATAACATTATGGATAGTACATGAGCAGGGAAGCATTAACCCTTTCACCATTGCAGTTGAAAACATTTATTATCACCACCACAGGGATCTGACTTGGCCCCCTTTGTCTGCCTTTCCTCTTGCTCACAGTTACCCAATCTAGCACTGAGTAGCACCCTGAAGAATTAAATCAGCCCAGGTCTGGTTCTGATCTTCATTTGAAACTGAAACAATTATTGTCATCAGTGGAGCTCTGCTGGTGAAGGTCAGGGTTTAGTGAATGTAATCATGACTTTGAAATGTAATGCACTTTACAGTTACTTGCCTTTCTTTGATGGGACACACAGTACATTTCTGGCTAATTACATTCAATTCTGTGTACAGATGGAATTTTATTGAATTACCAGTCTGTAAGAAATGAAGCAAAGGAAACATATTGATGTTTCTATGAAGATGGGGAGTGAGCTCTTCCATGAAGTGTCTGGGAACTGAAGTCAAGATCCTTCTATGAGAAGGTTGGTGTCTTTTACATCTTGTACAAAAAGACTGTGCCCTGCTGAGCTCCATCAGCCACTGTATCTTTTGCAGTTGAGAGCTCTGTTGGCTTGGTAATCAAAGCAAAAAAAGGAAGTAAGAGATGTGATAGGGGAAGCACAGTGCTCATTTGTCTTATGTCCCCCATATGTATCTGAGCAAGCAATTTGAGAAAAGCCATTTGTTAAGATTGATATCTCCCTTCTGGGAAATTTGAAATTATTTATTGAACTTTTTTCATTAATCTGCCTGTTTAATATGTAGTTTGCCAGCAACAATGAATGATCCACATTCAGTAGTGAAACTCTGCAGGCAATCAATGTTTGCTAATTATGTAAGTTAGGCGGGTAGAAGTGGTGTAAAAAATACAAAAGAAAACTTGACTTTTGAACCATGAATTTTATTTGATAGTTAATATCCCTTGTTTGCCAGTGGCATATTCAAATTTAATACTCATTTTTTGTAGTATTCTGAAAAGGAGAAGAAAAGAAGACAGTATTATTAGAAATGAATGGCAACTCATAGCTGTGAAAATACTTGAATTCAAATTTGACTTTGGATTCAAATATGAGTATTTTCCTAAGCCCTTTCTTGTAATAGGAGTTCTAAGAGTTCACAAAATAGTTCAAATTAAGAATTAAGTTCACTGATGAGCCTGTTCATAGTCTTATATCCTTTAAATATTTGCACTGAGGGGCGATTTCTTTCTTTGTATTATTATTTTTATTAAATCTTTTAAGATTAATAAAAACTCATGGTGACAAAAGGGAGTACCCAGATTTGCTTGTATATAAATTTGCAAGATTTTTTATTTACAATTACAATGCTTTTTAGTAACATTTTATTTTCTCTCAAATATTACTGGCAAAATAATGAATGCAAAACTGCTTCTGAGCTAAATTTTCATGTGGCTAAGTCCGTGTCTGGCTAAAAGCTGTTTTGCCATACATAATATATAATAATTCATTATTGTTTCATGCTCTGGTGGCAGCTGAGCAATTGTGTGTCAAAAAAATATGACCCTATCTTCTGCAGAGGCCACCAGCACTGAAACATTGTCCACATGAACAAAAACTTTCCACTGGCATGTTGGTATTTCATTCTCTCAGCATATGGGCATATAAACTTAGACATTTCCTAATACAACAGGAGATAAACAGTCACAAGGAAAAAAAAGAACAAGGAACTCAATCAAAAATCTTTCTCATTATAGCATTCTTATTACAAGGATGGCTTGTGCACTGATTTATTAGAAAACATTGCCAGCTAATAAATTTGCAATAGCATACAATATTGTGACAGAACTGGCTATAAATAGGTTAGGTAGATACATTTTTGTTCAAAATTCTGAGTTCAATCCAAAGTTAAAACATAATTTATCCATTCTCTCTACAGCTGTTTTCATATACTTCTGGTAAACTACACAAAAAATGTGCCATTCCATGACCTTTAGCTGCTTTCCCCTGGTATTTCCGCTTGTCTCTTGGTGAAAATGGAGGCTGATGTTTTGCAGTCTGCGTCCAGGACAACTTGCTTCTAGCTCCCCTTATCCTCCTTGATTAAAAAGATCTTGTGAAATAATGATCTGAACAAGCCTGTATGTAAGAGATCACTGAAAGATTGCAAAATGCTGCAGAAAGGATGGAGAGAACATGGAAGTGAAGAGTTTGAAACTCTTTTTCTCACTGTGTGTGAATCCAGCAATGTCACACTCATAGTGTGACACACTCTACTCATCAAAGAATAACCTTGGTGTCCAGGAGTGCTAAATACAAATTGCTCTCCTTTAGTTTTGGGACTTAAACTATGCCAGGACCAGGGAGACTAGGTTGTCCACTTGCAACTTACTGAGTTTCCCACATGTCCTTGCTGAGTACATGCCAAATATTCTTCTAGCTAGTTAATTCTGTGGGTTTCTTTCAAAAATTATACAATATATCTTGAAATTCCATAGCATCACATGGCAGGAAAAAGCTTCAAATTATTCAACTCTGATTTCAGTAGCACTTTCATTTCATTTCATTTCATTTCATTTCATTTCATTTCATTTCATTTCATTTCATTTCATTTCATTTCATTTCATCAGCTGGCTTTGCTGCTTGCTGTAATGCTGCAAAACAGTTATGCTAATCAATACCTATGCTTTTAAACATGTCTTTCCTCATGTCTTTGCCCATCCCACTAGAAGAGCAGAAATCTGTCAGCAGTACACACTGTGCTGCCTTGTCCACCAATAATGGATGTGTAGAGTATAAAAACCTCTTTGCCTGAAAATAGTCCAGCCTGAGGAACAAAAATAAACTTTCCATTGCTCTGAGGTCCCCAAGTGCCATCTCAAGGACACAGAGCTGTTTTCCAGATTCCTGCTAGCACTTGCTAGTGCAGTTTTCCACCTGAGCATTTGCTCAGGACAGATGAAGTAGTTCAGTAGTGTACCTATTATTATCATTAACTCTACCAACCAGCTGCAATGGTTAATACGACCCCATCTAAAACCAAATTCAAGAAATATTCAAATTTATTGTTGCTTTTCATGCAGAGTCACAAGCTTCTAAATCCTGAAGGAAAGAAATGGCTATCAAATAGTCCTTCCTGTGGATGACTTCTTGACTCCACACTGCTATCAGAAAAAATCCATTTAAAATAGTAACAGCTTGTCAGCTGGAAATAACATTTTGAGTCACTTTTCCACATCTCCTGTAAACTTAATCATTACATTCTTTGAGGCCCTACTGCAATTATTTTAACTTAATAATTTGCACTTTGATAATTTTCTGGAAAACATGTAGCTGGAAAAAAATCACCTCAAGGTCTTCTGTATCACAGTGTTTCAGGTGATCACCACCTTAGGGGTTTCCACTCCTACAACAGAACTTTCAGATCACAGCAAGACAAAACAAAACCTCCCTGCAATTATGTGCACACCATAGACAAAAACATATTTGCATGAGAACTGGGTTTAAGTAAGCATAGTTTCTTCTAATTTCATCCAGAAATGATTGCACTTGTTGGTTGAAGGCTGGAATTTGAGCCTAAATAGTAGGACAAGTGTAAGATGTTTTTGCTGGGAAGACCCTCTGGCTCCAAATAAGGCTGGAATCATGGTCTTATCTCAATGTGAACTCTGGCTTAGCTGTTTGCATTGACCCTCTTTGCTCTCCTCCTTGTCATGAATCTTCTGGGAACTAACAAACTGTAAGTCATCTCTAACCTGCTGGTCAACATATTTGAGATGAATGTTTCCTCATGAATGCTGTACATCAGTCATCCTGCATGGAATCTGTTATGTTGCACCTATGTTAGTAAACAGAGCAGGGTCCTGGCAGAAATTCAGCACTGGCACATCCCTGCCTGTAGTGTTCAGCTGGTACCACAGTTCCTGTGAGGTTTTGGCCATGATGCTTGTGCAGACAACATGCAGGCCTCATGCAGGGATGTGGGACAAGACCATTCCCATCAGAGAAGATGTGGACAGAGGACAAGGCCAAGTTTTCCTTAAATGAGGTGTGTCAGGAGCAAAGACGGTCTGACTGAAAGCCCAGGCCAGGTGAGAGCTGTGGATCTTCTTTACTGGCTAGTGAAGGAGTACCTGTGAGTCCATATGACTCACAGTAGGACAGTCCACAAACTCATAGATAAGCTTCCTTTTGGCTTTGTGTTTCTCTTGCACCTTCTGTGGGAAAAATTGTACTTCTGCCCCTCCTTGAGACATGTGTGAAGTTCAGTGTGATGAAGGATATATCTGCAAAACACTCCCCAGACTGAGAATCTGAGTTCCACAGAGTCCATACTGCAAAATGCTTCATGAGACAGCAGTTTTGTTTCAACCACTGGGCAGCACCAAACTTCATGTTAACTGCAACTCTCCTTCTCCCAAATCCTTCCCCAAGTTCTAATACCGCCTCAAGCTCAGATTCTTCTTTCAAGCTACCTTTGGTCCAGGGGTTCAAACCAAGAGCAAATTTGTTACCACAGTCAATAAAACAGCTGAGTGATGTCAGAGGTCCCTCTGTCTTTTCATAACATCTTTTGTATCACAGTTTAAATAAACTCTCCAGAGGAATTGGGTCATCTCCAGTCTCAGCATCAGCTTGACAGAAAATAAAGGGAGGAGTTTTTTCCTACTCACATGCTCTCACTCATGCACACATTTTATTTTCTATAGTATTAGTCCCTGATGAAAACATTTCCCCATGTTGTTCAGCAGATCTTTTGTTTCCATCCACAAACAAGAGGGAAGGGGTATAAACACACTCTATTAATCAAAGGGATGAAATTCAAGCAAAACTTCACTTAGTTCCAAAGAGCACACTATGATTCAAGAGAACTACAGCACAGACTTGATCAGGATTATGCTTTTAAAGCAAGCTGAAGGCAGCATACACTTTATTTTGCTGTAAAACATATCAGAAGGCACTAACTAAACAAGATTTACTCTATCTTACCCTGCCATTGTTTCTCTTTAGTACACTGAAGTCAGTTCTTGTTCAGACAAACCAGTGAACACAGAGAGCAATAATTTTCTTCATCTGGCATCCAAATCGTTCAACTTTTTCCACAAAGAAAATTTAAAAAACCCAGTGCAGAGCAGACATCTTTTTTGATCTAGGTAACATCTCTAAGAATTATCAGCAATAGTAACAGAGTCAAACAACATTCATTGTCTGAATATATCTCATACATATAAATTAATTTGCTGTAGGGAGTGATGTTTGTTCTTCCCCAGGTATGGATTCAAAGGAAGTTTCAGTAGCAAAGAAGTCACATGAGACAGTAAATAAAAACCTACCAAAAGAGACTGATACAAGAAAAGGTACCCAAAGAACAAAGCAAATCTTTGCCTCTGTCATTGTTTAATCTCAGCCAGAAACCAAATTCTATGCAGCCACTTGCTCACTCCCCTCACAGTGGGATGGAAAAGAGAATGGGAAGGGTAAAAGTGAGAATTCTTGTGGCTTTGAGATAAAGACAGTCTAATAAGTAAAGCAAAAGCCATGCACAAGCAAAGAAAAATCAGGAATTCATTCACCACTTCCCATGAGCAGGCAGGTGTTCAGCTATCCTTGGGAAAGCTGTGCTCCATCATGTTTAATGGTGACTTGGGAACACAAACGCTATCCCTCCAGAATGTTTTCCCTTCCTTCTTCTTCTCTCAGCTCTATGTGCTGACCATTGTGACATATGGTATGGAATGTCCCTTTGGTTAGTTGGACTCAGCTGTTCCACCTGTGTCCCATCTAAACACCTTGTGCACCCCCAGCCTGCTCACTGGTAGGGTGGTGTAAGGAGCAAAAAAGGCCTCGATGCTGTGCAAGTGCCACTCAGCAGTAACTAAAACATCCCTGTGTTATCAACACTGTTTTCAGCACAAATCCAAACCATTGCCCCATACCAACCACATGAAAAAAATTGACTCTACCCCAGCCCAAACCAGCACAGCCTCTTTTTGTTCTTCTAGAAATACTGTCACTAAAATAACATTCAACTTCTGTCAGTTTTTTCACTAATGATTCTTAGAAACTGAGTCAGAGTCAAAGCATTTAGTTTTAAATAAACAAATACGAAGTTGCAGTCACAGTTCTGCAGAATTTACAAAAAATATTTACTAATACCCCTGTTTTTCTAGCAGAACCTTTTGAAACATAGTAGATTTCTGGTCACATAGACTTAAAATGAGTCTAGAGGGTACAGCAGTTGCGCAAATACCCAGCATTACTTTTGTCATCCTCTGAGAACACTTGGCCTTATCAGTGGGGCATACAACACACAGGTTCACGCCTACAGATTTTGTGGTGATGCTACGATGATGGCAAATGGTAAGAAGAAGGCAACACATTCCCACTACTTACAGAAAAACTGTATGGCTGGAAATACAGAAATAGAAGCATATTGTGGTACACAATTATTTTTCATTTGTATTGAATAATAGTAATTTCCATGATTTTACTGTAGCTTTTTTATGCTATTCCAAAACAGAAATGTATTTGCCTCAATGCTGGTTGCTAACAGCAACTGCACATGGAGGTGTCCTAATAATGCAGATTACTAAATCTAATCCTGTAGGAGGGTCTCATAGAAGTACAGACTGAAAGGCAGAAATATGTGAAGAATATAAAGAACAGCCAGTGAACTTGCCAAAACACACAGATATCAGTCAATATATTGCATTCTTTTTCCTTGAGGTTCTCCATAGTTACCAAAGCAGAGAGATGTCTTTCTTCAACAGATATAGGCCAAGTGACTTTCAAGTGCTATTATTTTTGGCTGTATGGAAATTAATTTATTAATTGGCAGGTTTTTTTGGTAATCCAGGTAGCAGTCTCTATTTCAGTGACACAATCTCCCTGATGACGAAAAAGCAGATGCTTTGTATTGAAGTAGAGGAGAGTTGGGATGAACCACCTTTTCCTCTCTTAACACAGCTGATGGGTTTGAATTAGGAATAGTGCATGTGGAATAGTGCTATTAGGAATAGTGCTCCCTGTGGAATATGCTATTACCCATCCCACTACTTTTTGCTTATTCAGCATTTCCATGGTAAGAGAGGTTGGAGACATCACTAGTGTATTTCATATAATAATTGTCCCTGGTGGAAGCCAGTTATTTGGTACTTTAAATTACTGATGCTCCTCAACTACATAAATGTCTGTTTACACTAGCACTAAAATGGACTTTGTCTATCTCAGCAGATAAGAGAAGAGCAAGAACAAGAAAACTTCTAACCTTTGGGTTTTTAGGTGAATGCCCTACTGCAAAGTACACTGATGTCACTGGAAAACTCCCATTGGCCTCAGCAGTTTTTTGGAACCTCTGGGGTGATTGAAATACAGAAACCACATATTAAACTGGCTTAGGTATTGATCAGCTTAGAGATGGTATTTTGGTCTCTACACATACATGTCCAAAGTGGACCGATACTCATTTGCATTGACCTTTCTCTTTGGAAAGACAATTTTGGAGTCTGAAGTCCGTGAGGGGATTATTACTAATGCTATCTTGTCCATCTGCAAAAATTCCTGTTTCGGAAATCCTATTGAAAGACAGACCTCAAGAATCTATTTTGTTCAGTCTGTGTCCTGTGAAAAGAGATGAGATGAGGCATCTCCAGAGCCTCTGGGGACAAGAATCCTTTCTCCAAGTACTCTTCTCTTTGGGTTTTTTTTTCAGTTTAGGTGAAACTTATTTAAATATAAAAAAAAGACCACTTCAATGCAAGTTCTAAAGTCAAGATTTGCAAAATCAGACTGCAGCCAGCAAGATACCCCATGACTACTATAATCAGTGAGAACCTATCTAGCTGCAAGAAGATCCTTCCCACCTGGTATTGCAGGGGCAAAAAATAGATGTTAATTACATAGGCACTTTTCAATCTCTCCAATGGTAAGAATACCTTCCTGTCTTCCCTTCTCCCTTAGATACCTTGCTTTACATTAATAAACTGTGGACACCCCCCACCCCTTCCAACAACCATAACTTGTACTGTTCACAAATGACATTTCAGGAAGTGTTACATTAAATAGAGCCAAGCAGCATGATTGTGCAATTCACTTGATTGAATACACCAGGGTAGGAAGCCAAGCCAGCCCCCACCATGGTCTGAAACCCGTGGAGCAAACAGAGCTCCCTCTTCATGCAGTGTCTCCAGATTCCCAGGCCTGGTTGAAAGCCTTCTTCTGATTTATGAGTAATGAGCCTGCTGGTGATTTCTAAGCAGCAAACTTCCAAACAGAAGTGCTGATGGGCACTGCACTGTATCATATAAGCTAGACAACACCTAGGCAGACTCTCAAAGGATGCTTTCATTGGGATGAGAAGCTACATGGTGATTGAGTGCTCTCCTGTCACTGTCTTCTCTCGCTTTGCACAGTATTTAACCTTCAGTTGCTGTTAAACTTAGATTTTTAAAAGTTTTTGTTTTAAAGAACTTATCTGCAATCACAGCACAGAAATATATGAAGCCTAGTGGTGAAGGTGCCAGTGAGACTGATTGATGCAAAAGTCTGGTTTTGAGCACGGGAAGAGGGAGAGTGAATTCCTTTAGTTGCGCTTAAAAGTAACAAACTTAAAAACAAGACAGAAAAGTTGAGTGGAAGCTGAGAGGTTGAATGCAAGCTCTGCCAAGATTTGAAAAGTTACAAGCTAATGCTGGTACTGCATGTTTTCTTAATGATTGAGGAATCAATCATTTTTTGTACATGGAGCACACAGTGTAAGCTAACAGTGTATTACAAAGCCAGGGAAGTGATTAAAGAAATTATTTGCTGTTGGTATTTTGACTGAAAAAATAGAGAAAAAAAAAGTCTTAAGACATGGCTTTACTTTTGACATTCTTTGTCAAAAGTCTTCCTTGCTTGAACTCCAGAAGATATCTTGCCAAGTTCTCCCTATTACTCTCTGATTTTTATTTCCAAGTAAGACTGAGATGTAGATTTGGACTGTACCTACCTGCATCCTGCACATGGATATGTTACATCTGTGTATCTCTCGAACATCTAAAAAAACCTACCTGGACATACACTTGCCTCTGTAAAATCTCTTTGCCTCTGTGGACTTTCATGCTTGTACTCATGTGGATGTTAAAGTAGCTCTCACAAAATCCTGCTCGTAAAGGAAACAAGACACTTAATGTTAAATAATCACCAGTCTGACCCTTAATGTGAAGTAAGTTTAGGCCAAAACTTTGGTTTTTTTATAGCAGTTGAAACTTTGTCCAGATCTTGAGTAAGACTTGAAGACAGTTTTGCTGTATCTTTTACAAGTAACAAACATAAAATGTAACAGGAAACTGCAAATGGGACTGCTTGTTATCCTTGCGGAAAAGGGGGGAAAAAGGAAAGTAAAATCCCTCAGGATTTTGGAAGAAAGGAACATTTGTGAATCAGGGAAATAAAAAACTACTTCCAGAAAAGACATCCAGAAACTGAAATCTTCATGGAGGTCTTTAGGGCTATGCCTAGTCTCTCATGACTACTTTGGGAATCTCACTGTTGCTTTAACACAAATGGATGTGGCCAGTTCAGAGGAAGAGGTGTTGGATTCTTTTTTCCTCCACTTTAATCTGGTGAATCTGTAGCTCATTTCTGAAGCTGTGATGCCCATTTTCATCAGGTCACCAGAAGGATCCTGCTAGGCTGACTTAAAGGTCATGGCTTAGACCTTGGGGATGGAAAGATGGATGAAGTTAAGATAGGGAAAACTCATTCCATCTTCCCTTGGCCCATGTGGCCTGATGACATGAGGTGTACCTCACAGGGTATCAGCACTCAGAGACAGCCAGGTGGCTCTGACAAAGCTGGGATGTCTCACTTTGGAGATGCTATCTCATGGTCAGGATTGCTCAGTTCAGGCAGCAGAAGCGTGGTGTGGGCTGATGGCCATTGCCAGCATTGCAGGGCTCAGAGCAGAGCCTGGCCTGAGCTCCATTCAGACAACTTCAGGTGCCTGTGAAGGGCACTGTATTTTTTGGTGCTGAGTATTGTCCAAGCAGCACTAGAGCAGTTAGCTTGAGATGTCAAAACAGCTATATTTCTAAGAAAAAGAAATTAAATTTTATGCCAGACTTAGGGGACAGTTCCATTTTTATGCTGCTAACGGAGTATCAGAGTTGCTTTTTGGTGTGCTTTATTCACAAGCTGGTCTGGAGACAATTTTTTTTCTTCAAAGTGGTTTTTTTAAATGAATTGTTTGTAGTTTCGATGAAGTTGTTCCTCCTCCAGGCTATACATCAGTGCCTCACTATGCACCAGTTACTCCCTTAATTTACAAGCTGTGGTAGTCATTGTGTTTTACTGTGTTTTAAATTTATTTATCTGGGAAAGATCTACTCAGAGTCAGTGTTTTTCCTTACTCAATTCTCACTAAGGTCCTGCTTTTTGTACAGATTATGACCAGCCAAAGTGAGATGAAAAATTTTTTGAAGCACTTGTCTTCCAACAAAATTTCACCTAGAAAAGGGACTGAAGGAGTGACATGACACGCCCCTGTGCTGCTGAGCACCCTTTTGCAGATAGCACTTTTGGCAGAGCATTCTATATTTAACTTCACATTGTCTGATCTGCATTTACCCTGTGATTTTTACAGAGTTTGATAGTCTCCAGCTAACAGGTTTTGAATGTGTCTTACCTCCTTTCATGCTAACCACATAGAAGCATTTTTACTTCAATTTAAACTTCTCAGACCTCGGTTATAAAATGGACATTATTTCTAACTACTGCCTGTTCTAAGACCAAAGCTAGTTTTCAAACAACTTTGTGAGACCTACGTCTTAGTTGTTAGTGCTAAACCAAACCCTGGCTCCTTCTGAACTTTCCACTGGCTGAATAATTTTGGCAAATTTTTGGGAAAGGTTTTAGGGGCTTTCTTTGTGCCCAAGGAAAGCAGCATTTCTCTGTGGAGTTGGAGACCCATGTCAGGAATCCTCATTCTCATTCCAGGAGCACAATATGCCCTTTGATGTGCACTTACTCAGCAGCACACGAAGTAAAGCTGACCGACCTCTTGTTTTGTGCATAGGTAATTTATGCACTGCCTCTGGGAACACACAAATGACGGGACTTACATGTGTGAACCCTATTTGTGCATGAAATCAAGTGTAAATTTAGAGCAGATGGGGTTTTGACTCATTCATGATAGAATTTATGGCCAAGATTAATAAAAAAAAAAAAGGAAAAAAAAACAGAGAGAAAAAAGGGAAAAAAAAAAAAACAGAGAGAAAAAAGGAAAAAAAAAAATAGCCTGAAGTCAGTTTTCCAAGTATACTCTTAGTTTCACAAGGACCTGCTTTACAAAAGTGGGGAGCGACCTCCTGAAATTATTAAACAACATATAGATGGGGTGAATACATATATATATATATATATATATACATATCTATTTATGTATATGCTGGAACTATACAGGGCATATACCTGGTGCTTAGTAGTTCTTGAAAAACAGGCTGCTTGTTTGGATGCCACTTTTGTGCCTAACTGAATGGCTTTCTTTAAAAGATGGACTAAGCTGCCATCTAGTACAAACCATTTGGTTTGATTATCTTATCAGCGAGCTGTTGCTGCTTATGTGAGTGGGGGGATCAGTTGTAGACAGAGGTGGGCACATCTCTAATCCAAGGGGTGGGGTAAGTGTCTGAATGGTGGGGAGAGAGTTGCCACTGCCAGACTCTTGTTCTGACACAAAGCAATTCCAGAATATTTGGCAAACTGGTCAGTCTTTAAAGCTAGCCCCAGACGAAGTCAGTTCTTTTGTTGTACTTCCTCGTCAAGGCCTTGGACAGACTTTGGCATGTATCACTGCTGGTGGTGTAGTGCAATATCTAATGCAGCACAGTAGTATCTGTGAAAGATTTTAACCACCTTTAACTGGTGCAGCTCCCCAGTGAAGGCTCCTCAGGGCTGCAAGTTTGTCCTTTTTTTATAATTTCCTTCAATTTATGAAGTAACTGCCTCTGTAAGCTTTGGACGCAAGTATTGTTATATTGTAAGCAATATATGTAAATAGTGTACATATTCCCAAAGCCAATGTTTAGAGAGCATGAGGAGATTTTAACTTCCCTACTCTTCTCTTTTGTCTTCTGATTCCTCCTCTCTCTTTCCCATCTGTTCACAACTGGGCAAGGTTCTTGGCTGTTGACTTTCCTTGATGGGCTCCAGTGTCTTTAGCTGTCCTCCAGGACCTGCTCACAAGCAGTGATGCAGCTGGCTGGGAGAGCCTTGTGAATCTCATTCCTCCTAAATAGTTTATGATTTCCCTCAAGCTTGTGGAAATTCTTCTCGGGAGAGACAACTTCATGGCATGCTGGGATGTCCATCCTCTGAGGGAACCCTGTCATGGTTATTGATGATCCTTTATTTAAAAAATACATCACAAAGCTGGAAAAAAATATATACTGGAATGAGGCAGTCCCGCTTGTTTTGCTGACTCAAGAACATTTGGTATGTATAAACTTAAATTGGTACATAATGAAGTCCTCATAACTGAGTGCTGTGTGAACATTGTTTGGTATCCCTAAAGGCCGGTTTTCCCTTCAAGTTCTAATCCATCAGTCTTTTTGTTTGACTGTGGCCTCTCTCTATCAGCAACTAAGAAGATTTTATGCTATTTTGAAGCACAACCACATGTCTTAAAAACAAGCAGGCTTCTTTTTGCAGCATATAACATGACTCCTTGTTGGAGTAAGTAGTCATGAATGTGAGTAGAGGGTTCAAAATGTTATGTAGGATACTAGGGGAAAATGCCTTTCTCTTTTTCAGTCCATCCTTTTATAAGTCCATCTACCTAAGGCTGTTTGAAAATCCCAGCCTGAAGAATTCACAGCCATGAAGCTCAAGATCTAAGTATCCAAAGCGCCAGGCTGTTATCTCTGCTGTTCCCTCCCTTTCCATGTAACACCAATTTGTTACAACTTGTATTAAATTACAGAAAGTACCTTGCGCCAGGGCTGTGGGTTACTCTGCACTGCTCTAGAAGATCTTTTTGCTTTAACAAAAGCACTACTGGCCGTGATATCGCTGCTATGAGTATTTTGGAAAGAGACCAGTCACCAGAAAGGATGGCCTTCCCAGAACTGACCTGTGGTTTGTACCTTTCCCCTGAGCACTTGGGTGACTCATCGGTGTAAATGATGTAGTTCCCTGCCACGGCTGCATCGTGTTCTCCTCTCCTGATGTGCGTGGTGCTTAACTAAACCACATGGTACCAGGAAGAAATTCATGGCAGGTGGGATGCTGCGCTCACCATACACAGCCTGCCTGCTCACTGTGTGGCCTTGGCAGGAACACCCCGGGGTGCGCCAGCTCCCAGTGAGAGTGAGGAAGGGAAGGGTGGTGATAGGATCCCCTTCTCCTTTTGCTGGCTAAATGCAAGGATACCCTCCCAGTTTGGGTGTTTGTTAGAGTAGATCTGCAGCTTCAGCAAGGGCAAAGCGTGATCCCTCCTGCTGTGCCTTGTCTCCTGCAGCATGGCCAGTGCTCACAGCTCTCCACATCTGTCCCTGGGTGTCAGGAGCCAGAAGGCCTTTGGCGCCAGTGTGACTGACACCCAGCACAGCCCTGTCAGGGAGAGATAAGGGCAAAAGCACACGTGGTAGAGTTCCCCAGTACTCTGTGGCTTGGGTGCAACCATCTGCATAAGCCAGGCTCTTCTTTTTCGAACTATGAAAAAAAATTTCTACCTTCATCCCAGGCCTTGTTGCCACTTGGCTATCATCAAGGGAGGGAAGTCTAGTGTGGCACATTGCTGAGAGGGCAGAGCAGCTGACTCTGCAGACACCTGCCTCTGTAGGTTGGAGGATTGAGCCTGAAGGGGAAAAATGGGCCAAACTTGTTGACCACTGCCTGATTTCAGCTGGTGTGCTAAGATGGGTTGAGGCTATTGCAAATAGAGGGACAAAGAGACGTAAACAGCTTCTTTTAATTCCCCCTTTTCTTCCAGATAACATCCTCAACAGCACTCAGAAATTCAGGAATCATAAGCCAAAATCAGCAGTGTAAAAATGTCCTGAAACTTAAACATGAAATCAAGCTTTCCTTTGTCATTTGGCTTAGGAGTAGCTTTGGCTAATGTTTTTTTCCTGCTTTTCATTGTTGCAAGAGATGGAGTTTTGGTTTCTTCATTAAGCCCAGGTTCTCAGGTAGGAAAATCAAGTGATTCCAATAGCTGAAGCATTACAGAAAGCACCAAGTAATAGCGAAACTTATGATAATATTGCAGGATCAGGAAGTCTCACAGAGCCTCAGCCCATGACAGAGTTTGACTTAAAAACTGAAAAAAAGACAAAGGCTGCATTACCTAATGCAGATGAGAAAGCGCAATAAAATTGTGAGCCATTCCTGTTCCTTTGTTACTGACAGAGTCCCATAGCAATTTCCGGGACTGTAAAGACATCCTAATAAATTTCCAGTGTTTCCTCAAGTTGAATGAATCACAGAAATGCTGCTAGCCTTGAATAGGTTTAGCATTCACATCAACTGCTCAATGGAAAACTCAGCTGAATCACGGTGCAGCTAGAAACAGGCTGTAAATCATGGCTACAGGCCATGTGCTATGGAGGGCTGTTTAACAACATAACAACAATAAGATTCCTTCAAGATGGATGCAAAGACTTCTTCCACAACGGAAGATGAATGGGTAGACAAAAGGAAAAGCATCACCCTCTGAATGTATTTGTAGCTCGAGTGAGAGAAGTCGAGGAAATCCTTAGTGGGACAAGAAATAACCGTAGGGAATCAGTAGGTGTTCCTGTTGCTCCTCATTGAATTTTGAAGTAAAATAGTGCAGTGAATGGGAAGCACATCTCTCTGGTGAAATTGCAGTTCACCTTGACCCCCTGTTGTCCAGTTCTTTGCTGGAAGAAGTTGAGTTTGAAAGTGCTCCTGCTGCCCTAAGTGCTTGAAAATATTTGCTTTAACTGCTGTGATATAAACCAGGGGGACTATAGAACAAATACAATTACGTTGGTATTACCTGGCTACTCGGGGGGTCTAATTTGGGTTGGCATATTTGAGACCAACTTTGGAGAGTCCTCAGGAAAGTTGTCCTTTTTGTAAAGATGGTAAGAAGATTAATGTTTTTTGGCAGAACGTCATGCCTTTGCAGTGTTTCCTTTCAGATGCTCCAACCACGCAGGGTGGACCTTGGGAGAAGTGGTAGGTTAAGACTTTTGCTGTTTCAGCTAAAATGGGACAATTGTGGGACACAAGACTCCCGAGGGTGATGGGAACTGGTGGAGGAAGTCCTTCGCAGGGTAAGAGGCAGCTCTTTCCTCTGAGGCCAGAGAGGGAGCACAAGCTACGAGGCAGGAAGCAGCACCAGTGAAAGCAGCCAGCTTTCCTGAGAGACCTGCTAGGCCCAGGTCAAGGCAGGGGACCCGGGGGAAGGAAAGTGTATTGGCTACTACGAGGGGATCCAGTAAAAAACACAGGAGGAGGGGATCATAGGTGGGGTTGCCAGCTTGTATGAAGGAGGTTACAGTCCCAGAGGATTGGCTGGATGGGAGCAGATGGCTTGGCATGGTGAAGGCTTTCAGGAAAGAGTCTGGCATAGGTGCTGGACAAAAGAGGAAGGCTGCAAAAGCAGCAGCGAGAAGGAAAACTGCTAAAAATGTGCTAGTCGAGAAGCGCTCTCGAAGAACCAGGATAAAAACCAATGCATCCCAGGTATTCGGCGGGGTGAGCGTGTTTTGCAGAGCAGCCTGCCCTCCCCATCTGCCCATCTCCCGAGCACTCCCCACTAGGTGCCAGTATAGGAGCACACCAATGCACGTCCGCCTCGAGGAGGGAGAAAAAGGCATGGCTAAGACTTTTCAAACGTACATGTGCTTGAAAATGTGTTTTCATATAGACATGTGCTTGTAGTGCTCTCAGTTTATACTTAATTCTGAATATACGACATGCACGGCGTCGCCAGTAGTGTCCAAAACAATCCCCATGGGATTTGCTATTAAAATGCTAGGTGGAGCAGGACAGAGGGCACCCAGCTGCTGTAGCCTTTGAGTGGTCCCCTGAGAAAGGGACAGAGCTTGTCCACTTTCATCAAGGTGGGAAGCATCTGCATTACCTGATGGTACTTGCTGCAGGAAGAATATTTCATTGTCAAATCAAAGGTTTTATCAGAAAACAACAAACAGGTTTGGGATCCTTTTTCTTTTTTTTTTTTTCCCCTTAAACCACCTGGCAACACTCATTGCTAAACTTCTACTGAGTATAAATAATTTTATAAACTGCTTTTGCTTTTCACTGTAGATGCTTTTGCAGTAGAAAGTGGGATGACGCTTGAGATGGAGGATGCCTGGTGCGTACCTGACCAAGCCTCAGAACTGAGTCACAAGATCACAAAATACATTGCCAGTACATTTCAAGTCTTTCTGGAAGAAAAGCGTTCCTCCATAACCTGCAGATCACCTCTGTCTGCACTCTACACTGCAGGTTTATGTATAAAATTAAGTAAATAAACAGTTAAAAAAGTAATTAGCAGGACAATTCTTAGTTACAAACCGCTATGGGAATAAACAGTTTGTTGAAGCTCTGATGCCTGTCAAGTCCTAAATCTTTCTGAGAAGAGGTTAAGTTGCTTTGGTTTCTCTGTTAGCCATGCCAAAATAAATAGAATGTGCTCAACTGAGGAAAACAAATACTTGAAAATAATGAAAAATCAATAGTACCCTTGTTATTCGGTAGCAGGTATACAGATCTAATCTGACAGGCTGTATTGAAAGTGTAAACTGAATGCTCACACACACGTATTAGTAATGTCAAGATGAAATGTTAGCTTAAATCTTACCAATTCAGTTTATAGGACAGGGAGGAATTACTGAAGTAATTTTATCTGAACACCCCCCACACACCACCCCATTTTGGAATGGGAGCTCTCAATAGAGTGTGTACTTGTGTGTGTCTAAAAATGTTCAGATTTCAGGTACCCTTCTTCATTGCCATGAAGTTTTTAGTATTGCCTCAACCTGTCAGCTTCCCCAGTCAGGAAGAAATACTAACAACAAACCTATTTTCATGGAGAAATTTAAAGGAGTCTTTCATTCTTGGCCTGATAGCATTATTCCCATGGGCAGAGGACAAAGAAATATACAGCTAAGGCACAATTTCACATAAAAATTACATCCCCTCATCCAAAATCCCTGCTATGTGTCATGCTGTTATGGAGCATATACAGGAACTGCCTCTGCCCTTTTGTACAGAGCTGGCCTTTAGGCTCCATGCAGTCTGCATCCACCGGCCCCACTCATCACAGAGCACTATGAATTTAAAGAGATTCCAAGCTTTCATTTTCCAAATGTGTATATTTCTAGTCCTTTTCCATAGCAAATGGAAATATCTTAGAAATGGCAATTTTCTTTCTATTGCTAGAATTAAAAACAAACAAATGAACAAACAAACAGAGTAAAATACAGTTCTCCACGGCTACAACATGGGCGAGGAAGGATGTAGTGACAGAAGAAAAGAGGCAAGGCTTGCTTTGGTAGGTCTGACCTGACATCCAGCAGCCTAGGAACCCTCCAGCAGTGGTCACTGCAACCTGGTTTGGGGGAAAGTACGATATGAAGACAGTTTCACTGCTCCACTGTTTAAACTAAGGAAATTGATTACAAGACTGTACATATTCAAAGAAGAATCTGTCTTATTATTTTTGGAGAAGCATCGTCTGTGATGTAAGTCATCAGAACAAAATTAATCCAATGATGATTATTTTCAGCAATGAAAAAAGTCACCAGGAGATTTGGTTTGGGAGGAGCCGCAGAGAGGGACAGGACCTTATTTTCAGAATGTAGGCTATGTCATCATGGACTCTCCTCTGGCAGTCATGGCAGAGGCTGGCTTGGCACCTGGGAAGAGGTTGTGCAGTGTGGTGTGCCAAGGAAAAGATGGACAGAGAGACCTGAATTTGTCACGTCCATCCACAAGATGATCCTCCGAGTTGTCCAACATGAGCCAGCGGACCTGATGTTTTCTCTGTGGAACACAGAGCTGCTGAAGGTCTGAATGCTGCTGAGGGTGCTGTTGGTGAGGAGCTGAGCTCTCCCAAGGTCTCTCTGCTATGTAGGGAGTGTGGAAATGGCTGCACCATCCCTTGGCTTTGGGCAGGACAGCTCTTTTCCTGTGCCTCTTGTGAAAGGATGACTCGGGCCCATCAGTGCTTTGATCAGCTCGGAGCCAGCACTGGCAAAACTTCAGAGAG
Organism: Pseudopodoces humilis; assembly: GCF_049639895.1. Classification (NCBI taxonomy): domain Eukaryota; kingdom Metazoa; phylum Chordata; class Aves; order Passeriformes; family Paridae; genus Pseudopodoces; species Pseudopodoces humilis. The sequence continues at coordinate 46,487,939 of NC_142200.1, forward strand.
CCCTGGATTACCTGGGAAGGTGAAGATAACAAGTATGCACATTGCTTAACTGCAGACACTTATTTGGTGACTAATTTAGGAGAACTATTGTCCCTGACTAAGGAGGGCTTTTCTTCTAAGGATCCCTATCTCATCATGACAGAGATTTAAGTTATATGGATGCTTTCTCTCTTGATTACTCAAGGAGAATAAGGACTGTCACCATCGCAATGATCTCCTCTTCTAGATCTTCACCAAAGTGAGGGCTTACAGGGTATACTTCCCGCTTTGTAAACAGGGCAGGAAATTTTCTGAACATTTTGTATCCAGGCCTACCTGATTTGGAGCCCTTTCTCTTTGTTTCAGTGAAGTTTAGCAGACTATTATTCTTACTTGTAGCAATTATTTCCCAATAGAGAACTGCTTTGTGTGCCAGGGAGTCATCCTGTTTGCAAAGGACTAGGTTATTGGAGGCTATTGAACTCTCCAGCCTCACTTTGTGGAAACAAAAACTGCTGTGGGTGCAGCTCACCTATAACTGCTGCTGATGCAAGGAAGCACCTAACTGAGATGTGAATATTAACACCACCACATCCATTGCTGTTCATTATGAAAAGCACTGCCTTTGCCACCTTTTCCATCTCCTTTGGTGTTTCCTGCCTTCCTTGGGAACATTCTTGGCTCTTTTTGTCTTACTAAATTGTGCACTCCTGGAGTGGGCCAGGCACAGGCTGTCCCTCTAATCCACGCTTGGGAAATGGCATTACCTTTTGTGTGTGTGTGTGAGCACTGGACCCTGGAATTTTCATGGACTAGAAAACGGGTTAAAACAATTAGAGCAACACAAAGTGCAACTGATTTTGCATGAATCTATTTGCAAGATAAGAATTATCTTAACTCCTCCCCCGTGGACAATAACTGACAACATTACCCTCCTTCTCAAATGCTTTTTGATAGGTTAATGGGCCCATATTGAGAGCATATAATTGCAGCAGTTTTGGTTCAAGAGCTGATGTGATGGATTACATCCCTCCTGATGCTTGGGGTTGGGATACAATACAGAGAGGCTGCCTGGACCCTCTGGTGCCAGAGGGCTTAACACAGTATTGACAGGCCTGTGCATATTAAATCCAGATCAACCTTCTGAATGAACGCAGGCACATCTGAACTTACATGGCTGGAAATCTCCTTCCATAGTCTTAAGGGAGTTATTTTTAGTAAAAGTTGTTAAAAAAAAAAAGAAAGAAAAAAACCCATATCCTTACTTACTGCTGAGATATGAGCTGAAGGAAACTCTCCTGTCAGATCTGTTTCATATATGTTACAAGAACAGCAAAACAGAAAAGTTCAGCAGGGTATTATTTTTTTTCCCTTTTTTACCCTTTTTTTTTTCTTTTTTTTTTAAATTTATGGGGCCTGACAAACCAGTCTGGAGGGTGCCAAGTCCAGAGGAGTCTAAAGGTATCCTTCAACATCGGGTAATAGCTGCTGATTAGTTTTGGCAGGAATGGTTTCCTGATGCTCTGCAAAGGAAAATTAACAAACTCTGGGGCATCTTGGAAAAAGTAATGCAGCAGTGTTTCTTGCTTTAGAGGTCTATGCTGGGAAGTGCTGCTCTCCTAGACTCAGCTTTGGTAGCTCCACTGGGTAATACCACACTCACTGACTCTTCCCTTTGGAATGAGCCAGGATCTTCCCAGAGCCAGGTACGGAGCAAGGTGGGGTGGGTAATACTTCCTCCTACTTGCACAGCTGCCAATTTCAAAAGAAATATTTTTTTTCCTCTTCAGTATTTGTAAACTCTGATTTTTTAAATGCACTGTAAAGTTAAAAGCAATTGAAAGCACATAAATAAGAGTACCTAAGGCAGTCTTTCATCTTGCAAGCCCACATGGAGCACTTTTGTCATTTAAGAGGTCTGATACCACATCCTACTCCTCCTGGTACAAAGTTCCCTGAATCTTTAAGCAAATCTTTTATTCCTGCCTGACTTCTTCCTATATGGCCCTTCATGAACACACCAGGGAGTTTGATGCAAGTCCAGCTTACATAAAGGGAATTGTTTTGGAGTTTTGCAATAGGTGTTCAGTGATACTCTCTCATTTCACGAGTTGACCATGAAACTTGGTATGCTTGTCTTTTTGTGTCAAAGAGATTCCTACTGAAACCAAGTTGATTTTCTAATGACATCCTTCTCTACCCTTTCCTATTGAAATAAAACCTTGATTCAGATAGCCTGCTATGTTTTGCAACCTTGTGTCCATTACAGTAACTTTTCTTACTTGCTCTTGTCAAGAGTATGTACAGCTCACATTTTCTTTAATGCCCTCTCTAGGAGCTGACAGAAACAGGGTAAAGACTTCAAGAAACCCGGTGCAGTGAAGGTTTTTGGAATATATTTCTATCCTGCATCCCAGTCCAGTTGCCCTGGCTCTTGGTGGCTTTGGGACAGGCAGTTGTCTCTTGACACATCTTCAAGGCCTCCTTGTATTCTATTCCAGAAGACCAAAATTCAGAATTATTCATAAAATTAAATTGGTGTTTTTCAGTTATGTCTAATGTGCAAAATTAGTAAGTGCTGAGACGGAAAATGTGCTGGGGCTTGCAGTGTGCTAGCCCAAACCATGATATTGTTCATGGTTCATGACTTTGTGGTATCAAATAGACAGGAGTGTTCTAGGAGAAAAGAAAGACCAATTTCAAAAAAGGGAAGATACTGAACCAGTTCTTTCTGAGTTTAAAACTCCAAATTGTCAACAATAGTCCTGAAAATTTATTTTCAGAAGCTGTGAATCAGTTTTCCAGTTGAAACATATAAAATGGTACAAGATTATTTCTCCTCCTCCGCCCCTGAATTTCCTTTAATGTGGATTGTTTAAATCCCTGTTCACCTAGTGAGACTTCCTAGCTTACAAAATCCTGGAAAATTCATACTGGAGAGACCTATGCCACTTGTTGCTCTCTAGTATTTCTATGCATAGTCAAAAGCAGGAAATTCTGAAAATATTTATGTAAAGTTTTATTTCAGTTCTGCGTGATCTTTCTCCATGCAGACTTTCTGACACTAAGAAGTTTCTCTGCTCTCTAACTCTTCTGCTGCTGCTTGCTCTCTCCAAAGTTATACTTGACGAAATTTGACATGCTGCAGCTATGTCAGATGTATGAAGCAGAATAGTGCAAGGGTTTGTTTTAGATGTGCACACTGCAGGTGCTTGAGTCTGACGTATTAACAGCACTCTCCTTAACATGACCTTGTAAGCCTCCTCACCTTGTGGAGTAGGACATGTGAGGCTATTTTCATAGATGAAGTACTATATTTTATATAACTAATTAAAAATCAAATATTTGGGAAAATGCTGCCTTGCTTTCCATGTTAAGGCCAGAGCCCCCCCTCTAGAATCTTGCAGTAGCTCTACTCCAATAGACAACACAATAATACAATAACTGTGTGCTACTATATTTTGATTTAAAACTCTGTTTGTCACCTAAAATCTTGCTTCTCTTCAGTTCTGGTAACCATAAGCTGGCAGGACATTCTTGCTGGGTCTTTGATTCTGTATCTAAATAAAGCAGGGGTGATAAAGGGCCATTGCACTGGAGATTTTAGTATTTGTTGAGTTAAACATTGCTGAGCAGTCTAGCATCCCCACCCTTGTCATGAATGAATCTGGAAGGAATGAGTTTGAAGTCTTGTTCTGGTTGACTATAAACGTTTATTATATGTGGGATGTTCCTTGTGGAGGGAGGGAGGCAGTTGCCTCCCAGACGAAATAAGCCAAATTCATCAGCTTACTCACTGCCCTGCTGAGCAGGGCGTGATGGGAGTAATTCAGGGTGCCTGGCACCTGCTGGAGCAGGGAGGCTGGCTGGCAACCATGAACCTGCAATCAACCTTGGTGCCTGCCCTCAGTTCAGACTGTAAATAACAAAGGCATTTATTTTATTTTATTTTTCAGTGGGGAAGGGAACAGTGGTGAGAGTAAACAGAACACATTAAAACCACCATGTTGCTGAAAATGGGTGGTGGCATGGCCCTCAGCTGTCACCATTGCTGGTCTCTTTCAGAGCTTTTTGTAACAGTTTGTACTCAAGGAAAATTGGTTTACATCTTCTCCCCTTGCCTCAACTTCACTGTAGGAAGCAATGGGCACATGAGCAAATCTTTAAGAAAAAATGAAGCAGAAAATTGCAGAGATGGAGGATAGCCACTTAAATTATGTTAACTGACAAAGACCACCTTTCCCCCTCCCTTTCCATTCTTAGCCCCCTATCACAGCTATATCAAGGGATACAACCATGGATATCTTCATGACTTCATTGACATTTTTCTTTAACTCCAACTTTGTTTTTATGACATGCTCCTGTAACTGATGTTTTGCTCCAAGTTAAGTCCACAAGCCAGGATCCATAGTGCCTTTTTTTATCTGTAAAGGGTGTGTATTTGAGCTATTGGCAAATAATCCTCAGTCAGGCTGCTATTGACTACAAAGGCTGTCATAAAATGCTCTCCAGAGTCACCCATCCAATGTCAGCATCACAGCTGGAAATTCCTACTCCTTATGGATATTACGGGAGTTTCATGGTTTCGAGACAGAGGGCAGGAGAGGCTGTGACAGTGTTGCTGTGCCTGGTGCCTAGAGAGATTTTGTCACCTGGTCATTCTGGGCTGAATCCCCCTTATCTTTTCTGGAAAAGTAACTTGGAAAGTAACTTGGGTAATTTTTTTGATTTTGCATGGCCAGTTATTAAAAATCCCAGGTGCTATGGATGCAGCTAAGCAGTCAAGGTCAATGGCTCTGGAAGCGCTGGACCACAGAAACATGGGCTGCAGGCTCGGACTCCACTGACTCTACCAAACATTTTAAACTGCTTTTGAGCTTTATTTTCCAGAGCACTGGACTGTTTCCAACAATGAATTTAGTTCAAAGATATTTGATGGACGAAGGAGGAAAGTCTTTACTTCTGAGGCTGTTAATTTTGTATTTTAATATGCAGTAGATTGTTTCTCCGTAGACAGACACAGAACTGTAAATCATCCTATACAACTATCCAGGTCCCAAAAGAATATCTGACAGCTAAATGACGTGAGAGCGGGAGGACAGTGCCCAAAGGCAGAAAAATTAAGCCTTCAATTAACTGGACTCACTTTCCTGTGATTAGATTTTGAAAAGCTGTGATTTGCATCCTGCTGTTTACTTGCCTGGGTGTGCCCTACACTTCAAGCTGAGCTCTTCAGGTGAAATGCTGCTGCTCCTACAGTGTTTGGAGTTTGTACCTTCAACTGCAGTAAAAGGCATGATTCATGTTACAGTTTGAAAAAAACCCCAATCATCAAGGAAATATATATAAAATGTAAGTGTTCATAATGGTAGAATTCACTTTTACAAGTACTTTTATGGAGAAGTGTTTATCCTGCCATAAAAGAGAGGTGCTAGGTGGGTGTACAATGAATTCTCAATTATTCACAAGCAGTTTATCCAGGTTGTGGATTAACTGTGCCACAAAGGCCCTGACACTTAGCTGGCACTGCGCAAGGGGGTCCATCTGTACTCATGTGCTCAAGCACAGTGTTCCAGGACCCAGTCCAAAGCTTTAGTGAACTCTGTGTGGCAACACCTAAGTATGTCCTGGCTCCAGCAAAATTCATCCTTGTGGTTGCAGTGCTGCAAACATACTTTGGGTTGCACATTAGCTAATACACCCTCTTGGAGCAGAGTGCAGAAATACCTAAGAGATTGTGCAAACAGCAGGTTGTATCTGGCAAAGCCAGGGCTGAATTAGAGCTAATAAGTCTGGCTAAACTTACGTTGACTCTTTCTGGAGTCAATCACAAAGCTGACCAGTCTTCACTTTCAATATGTGCAACGTGCTAAAAGACATACAGGCTGTGTCTGAACTGTTCTCAGGAGTGACTGCACTTCCAGCTCTGGATGCCTCCCAGAGCTTGTCCTAAGCACCTATTGAGTTGAAACCTGGAAATGTAGCAGTGCCTTTCTCCGTCTCATCTCTTCCTCTGGCCCTGCTTCCCAGGTGGGGTCCAGTAACAACTCAAAATACTCTATCTGTAACACCACGGCAATTAGAACTATGCTGGATACACAGGGGATGAGGTGGTGCAGTTGAAGTGTGCTTATCACAGAAACACAGTTCTTGTGAAATGACCATCTGCAGCCAGTGTCACCCATTCTGCCAACACAATCCAGCACATGCCACCATGAAATGAACTCCACGACATTGGGAAAGTCCACAAGTGTGGGAGGATTTGACCCAGCAGTTTGTTGCTAAAGCTAAAAACATTTATGTTTTTCTAACTGCCTTAACTTAGCACTTTTCCACCTTTTCTGCTGAAATTCCCCCTCTTTATAAGGTAATGAAGGAAGTGAATACATCATAAAAATCTCAGAAGGAAAAAAGTCACAGATGAGTCACTGAAAATATTGATAAGATCACTGAATGGAGCTGACCTATAGCTTTCAGCCTTCCTGTTTTTCTATGCCCACTCCTCTTGCAGCTTCACAGACCCAGTTATGCCTCTTCTTGGTGTTCAGAGGGGGACCAGAGGGATTTCTTCACCTCCCTGTAGCAAGGACATATGCCAGAGTCACAGAATCCCTTCCTTGCCATGCCAGGATGTCACAAAGTCTTTAGCACCTACAACAGCCCCTGAAAATTCTCAGAGCTACTTATAGCAGCAACCAAAATGTCTTATCACACCCCTGCCTTGGTGACAAATTAAAACTGCAATTTGATTATTAACATCTTTCCAAATAAAGGACTGGATCTCTCTGTCCCTGCTGCTGATTGCAAAACTGGACTTGACTTCAGTGGAGGCAGATCTGGCCCCAAGGGTATGTTTAGAGAAAGCAAGTAGCAGCTATTTTCCTAGTGTTTATTTTACATTTCAGGTTGAGGCATTTGCAAGTGTGGTTTCTGCTGGACTTTGTATAGCTGGGGTTGTGACTAACAGCAATAATAGGCGAAGTTGTGACTTTGCCCCAGCCCCGGAACAAGAGGCCGCCTTGTCCCCAGAGTCATGCAGAAGGCACACGGTGACTCACACCCTCGTAATCCCTTTGCTGGGTTTCCCCTCACTCCACAGGAAAGGAACTTTTTTCTCCTTCTATTCTTGGCGCAGCCCATGGTCCCAGCCATGCTTGTCCCATAGCTGTGGAGTGTGTTGGGAGTGTGACTGCAGTGAAACCCACAGGTCAGGGTGTTTAGCAGCCAAGGAAAGGTAAGAAAGGGTATCTATCGGCAATCCAGGCTCTGTTTTATTCTGCCTTGAGCACAAACCAAACATAGATCATGGTTTAAGGCAGCACCTTGGGATAAGGGCTCCATAATGTCACAACCTTTGGCACAGCTCTCCACAAAACCAGTGACTTCAAGGTACTCTGTGATTTCCATCCAATCCCTTAGTTTCCAATCCCTGTACATTAGTCAACTGAAAGCACAAGGTTTCTCTGGGCCTTTTTTCTGTGGCAGTCTCATGCATCAACTTTATTCACTCATTCAGTAAGATTTCTCCTTCCTTGCAGAGGTATCATCCTCAGGTGATGCTGTCCAAACGATTTGAGCACATGCAAGTGTTGGCCTCCTGTGAGATTATGTGTCTGGAGCGCTCATGCAGGGACAATCTGGAGAGTATCTCTGTGTGTGACCAGTGGTGATTTTGAGAGGCTTGGAAAACTGGGTATTTTGAGCTTCTGTCAGGCAGCCTGGCTGTGTCGCTCCTCTGTGTCATGCTCAGAGCACCTGAACTTAGGGCTGTTTGGGCAACAGATAAAATGGAGTTTCTTGGACACTTTTTTTTCCAGGCAAGTGCTTTCTCTTTTTTCATACCATCCACAGCTCCACTTTTGTTTCTGACAGATTCAATTCATATTTAGGGAACTGCCTTTACAGTTGAATTGGATTCCTTATAAAGCTCAATGACAAATGTGTTGATGTAGAGCTAGATTTGGAGGACCCCTGTATTTTGCTCATAATAAAGTTCCATGTTTTCTCACTGAAATGTTAATGGGCTTGTTGAGTGCCACAGCCTTGAAGGACCAGCCACATGCAGGTCCTTTGCCAGACAAACCCATGCTCCAGGATGGTACAATATTTTGAGGAGATCAGCTTCTCTCACAACTGAAGACCGATCAAGACTGGAGGAAAATCTAATTAAAGAAGACACAGCTTCTTTGGAAAGTGTTCAGTTGTTGTCCCTTGGGATAAAAATTTTGACTGTTTAGACCATTTGGGTTTAGATTCTTGGAATTCTTCCTCATATAAAACTCTTAACATCACATCATTCAGAAGTTATGCCGCTGCTGCTGTTAACCAGCCAGGAATCCTAACCTGTGGGACAGAGGATATCTGTACCCTGCAGTCACAGCAGTGACTGCTGTGGCATCTGTATACCTGAGATAGCTGCACAGCCCTGAAACTGCAGTGCCTTTTGACACCTGCATGCAAAAGGCAGAAATAGTCCTCAAATGTCTAGCAAATCCCTCACTGCCTGCTAACTCTATTTCTCTGTTTCAAGTAAGCAAAAACTACCTGGGGCAGCCCTGTTTACCTCATTGACCAGGTATGTGCATGGTTCCTGTGCTGTTGGTCTGTACCACAGCTCAGCAGCAGGTACCTGGTGATAGTGGCTTCAGTACAAAAAGTTCACCATGGTCATCTTTTCTCAGCCATGTCACAAGGGCACACTTCTTTTTCTCTCCAGAAGAGGTAATAATGTGCATATTTGGGAAAATACCCATAATCTAAATCTCTAGGACTAACTAATTCAGTGTAGTAGATCATACAGACACACTTTGAAGGTTCCTAAACACCACTTTTTGTTGGAACTGATGGGGCGATTCTTCTTGTGCCGGTACCCTGAGTAAGTAGGCTTTTTTCCATCCAGGAAATTTGACTGTGCCCTGTCAGAACTGGGATTAGATTGCAAGTAAGAAAATACCCAAGGTTTGTGATTAACCCTAAGGGGAAGCCAATGATGCTATAAATTAAAATATTTTCTGAGGAAAAACATATATATAAGTCTTATATAAAAGTTCTTGAAGTCCACAAATTCAAAGTGGCTTTGTGTGAAACCATTTCACCCTTCAGGCATTCTTGGCTGCCTATTTTGCTCAGCCTGCCTCTTCCCTGATGCAAAAGCAGTCCCTGTGTGCCCAACAGGAGCTGGGGGGTGATTGTGGAGGGGGCAGCTGGTAGAGCAGCTCAACATTGCACTGTGGGAGTCACCCCAGCTCTGCTGCTGAGGGCAGTGTTGGCTCACGGCGCATGTTATCTTCTTGCGGAGCTCCTTCTCCCAGCACATAAACAATTTTGTTTTTGTTTAAAGACTTTCCCACACGAGTGTCTGCCAAGTTCAGAGGACTGCTCTTTGAGACTGATCTTGAATTTTTTGGAAAGGGAGATGAGATTATATAATAAATTCAGTTAGCCTCAGTGAGGCAGTTGGGAGATGCTGTTTGAGACTATAACATAACAGCCAATGGAATAGAGAAAACCAAAAGAATCCATAGCTTAAGTGGGGAAGTTTAGTAATTACTTAGGTACTAAATTAGGAATTTAGTAAGCTTAATTTGGAAGCAGATTCACAGGCAAATCATTTACACATGACAGGATGGTTGAGAACATTCTCAAAACAGTAAACCTGAACAGATTAATTTCTCTTACAGCAAACAGCATGTCTTTTTTTAATATACAACTTCTTGTACACCTTGTTGGGTACCTATGGACTCAATGATCTTAGAGATCTTTTCAGCCTGAAGAATTCTATGATACAGTGGTTCTCATGGTGATTTAAAGAATTATCACTGGTCTTACCACTGTGACAATATTGAAATTCCTGTTGTTTGCCACGTGTCTATGGGTACTGATACTTTTTGTCTGCTCAGCTCTTGCTCTTCTAAATAATCAAACACCCCAAATGCAACAGTTAGAAATAATAATGCAGGAGAAAGATTCCTTTTTGAATTTTAACTCAGTAACCGAGCATTTCCAGAGAAACTGAGATTTAAGAGCACTGTGGAGTCAAGGAACTGGTCTGGCACTGGGACTGCAGGGAGGGAGGCAGGCAGGCTGCATGCTGGAGGGGCTGGACACCCACCGTGGCTTCTCTCTGGTGGAATTGATGCAGTTGGCCAAATCATGCATTTTCTCATGGAAATGCTGCTGGCAGTGAGGCTGAAATGGGAGGGAGAGCTGTCAGAGCAGCACCCCTGAGAGAGAGGGAACTGCTCATGTACTCGTCATCTCTAATCCTCCTGAGTAATGTCTCTTGTGGTCAGTGAGGGCAGGTATTGCTTTGCAGAGGGAGAAACTATAACAAAATGTACAGACAGCACCAAACCTATGACATTGCTTGGGTACCCTCCTACCTCTTTTTCCTTGGATATCTTTCTTGTCTTTTTGTGCTGCCTTAGTGTTTCTCACATAGCCAGTTCATCCTCTTCTCTGAAAAGAATTCAGAGAATTAGTAAAACAGCAGTAGAGGTGATGAGAGGGTTTCAGTCTTATGATGTTTTAGATGGTACCATAATGATAAATATATTTTTATTGTATTTATTTATACAATTAAAAATTATAATAATCATTATGCTACCATCTAAAATATCCACAGGAAAATAAATCCATCTTATGTTTTGAGAATTGAATAACTCTATTTGTGTACTGAACCAGGAAATACATCTGTTTTACAGTTGTCTGTAAAATTTAAAATTCTTTTAATTATTTCTTAAAATAGAAATTGATTCTGACTGCAGAAACTGAAGGGACTCTTGGAAGCTAAAAAATCTTGAAAATCTGCAATTAATAGACCATATAACAAATGTGTAGTTCAAAATTTTAGAAAAATTATTTCAACTTTTCTATTATTTCCACGTAACAGAGGTTGTTCTCTTTTATGTAAGGTTTTTAATTCATACTGCTGGACCAGGCTACAAACTGTTTATGGCATGTTTCTTTAATTATTTAGGCTTTTTTCCATTACATTATAGTTTTTTTCATATAATGCTAAAAAAAACCAAAAAAACAAAACTGCCGTATTCTGAAAGATAAAAATGAAAAACCTGTTTATTATCATGGAATTATAGAATCATAGAATATGCTGAGCTGGAAGGGACCCATCAGGATTATAGAGTCCAACTGCTGTCCCTGCACAGGACGCCCCATAAATCTCACCATAAATCTCGCCTGAGAGTGTTGTTAAAATGCTTGTTGAGCTCTGCCAGTTTTGGTGCTGTGGCCACTTCTCTGAGGAGCCTATTCAGTGCTCAGCCACCATCTGGGTGAAAAACCTTTCCCTGATATCCAGCCTGAGCCTCCCCTGAGTCAGTTCCATGCCATTTCCTTGACTTCTGTCACTGGTCACAAGAGAGAAGAGATTAGTACCTGTCCCTCCACTTCCTCTTGTGAGGATGTTGAAAACCACAATGAGGTCTCCCCTTGGTACATGAAATGCGCTTTAACTATTATTTCCCTTAGCTGAAGAAGTGATTTGGCCTGAATGTGTCAGTGACACCTGCTCTTTTTTATCTACCAAAAAAAACCAAAACCCAAACCCCAAAAATCCCAAAATAAAACAAAAAATACCCCCCAAAAATCCAGGAAGGACAAGGAAGCTAATCCAGCTAAGAGGAAGGTGCCAATAGCCATACCATCCCTGCAGCAAATTGTGTCTCCTCGGACCTCCTTCCTCCCAGGGTCATGCTGGGTCTCACCTCTTTCACAGCTAAATATCCCAACTTCAGAGCATGCCAGCTCTGGTACCTCAGGACTTACTAAAGCATAAAGAAACTTTACGTTCTTCTTCAAGCATCTGCAATCTCATCTGTAAGAGATTTCAGCCACTCCACCTGCCTCTCCAGACTCACCCCTGGGCTCCCACTGAGGAAATGGGACTTGCTGCCCAGGATGGGGGCAAGGCAGAAGCTGTCATAGCCTGCAGATGCTGGTGCAGGATGTGTCCAAGTCCTTGTGCACTTGCCAATCCTCATCCCCTTGCATGCAGGCCACCTGCCACCAGGCCCAGATACACCATTCCTTAGGTAGGGACATCTCACATCTGAAAAGTGAGAAAAAAGGTTCCTGGGAAATCTCAGAGGATTTATACAATTATATCCCTCAGGATGTGGGGTTGATTACTCAGGAGGTGACTTTTTTTCTGAGTCAGTACTGAACAAGTAACTGGTCTGGCACATCACTCAGAGGGACTGTGGTGCTCTGGTGCTGCCTTTTGCAAGAGCCTTAAGTCAGACCTGCATTTTCTCAGCTAAAACTGGTCTGGTCCTGAGAAGTGTACCGAGCAGCAAATGCATCCATCCATACTTATCTCACAGAGTTTCGCATGGTTGCTCTTGGTAGTGTCACCAAGCATTTGAACTGGGGTTACAGGGTTAATTTGGGAAGTCAGTGTCCCTGTGCTATATAGTCTAGAGCTACCTCTTATGGATGTTTTTGAGCTGCCCTAAATCAGCCATCTTCTGTGAGACCTTAGGCTGGGACTCATACCAGATGAAAGAAATGTGAAAATGAGGTTTAGTGTTAGGGGGAATGTGTGCCGTTCTATTGAAAACTAAGGAACGACTTCTGCTCTGTCACTCCATTGAGGAGGAGGGAAATCCTTTTTCTAGTTATTAGAAATTTGTGTGATTAGTATGATTTATACCTAGTGGCCAAAGCAGGTAGCCCTGTGATTAAAACCCTTTTGTAATGATGCACTTCTGCATCCTTTTAGATGCATTTATTTATCTGGTGACTGTTAAAAAATGCATAGAAAATCTGAAAAGCAAGATAGGCAATGAACTCCTTTCTCCTTTTGCCCTTTTTTGGTGTGGTTACAGCATCTATTTCCCAAATTGCAAACCAATCTGGTCCAGATGCAAAAATTTACAGTTATGCATTGCCCCCTGAATCAAAACTAATGAAAGTTCACACAATAATATGATCAAATACAGCCCAAATTAAAAACACTGCTGCTTTTCTCAGAATGGTTGTTCCAAGAAAACAAAACCTTTATGCTCATGCCCTAGTTTCTTCTGGACCCTATACAACAGGAATGTTCAGAAGAGGCTTTTAAAGATCACTCTTGCTTCCTGAACAGCACTCACATTGCAGACACCCACAGATAGGATCAGACGATACTGCAGTGTCATGAAAAGGCACTTCCAGAGGAATTTACATCCTCACACTTTTTGCTGCCCCCAGAATTTATTAGTTAACAAATCATTGCTTCCTGTTTCTGGAAGTCTTGGTCTTTTGATCATGCCAACATGTTCCTGAAATGCACAAGAAAATGGAGGCTCTGCACGCCTGTTTCGTTTGATGAGCACAACAGTCCTGAAGCAATCCAAACCATGCATCATTTTTGGCCTGCTCACAGTGAAACAGACTTGTTGTTTAATCATTACTTGTACCAGATATCAGAACACCAGGTTTACCTCTGAGAGCCCAGCAATTTATCTCAGAAGTGCTACGACACAAGTCAAAGGGGCTGATGCTGATCAACCTGTTCCACTGACATCGTGTTCCCCTGGGTCCACTGAATGACACAGAGTTACTTGTGATCAGTATGAACAAAATATGATGGATGCATCTTTGCTCTGCCAGGTAGCTGTTAGCTAAAATTGAAAGGCTTAGTAAGTAACTTAGTATACTTAGGCTAGTAAGTGCCACAGCTGGGTGTCTTACACAGGAACTTCGCTCTGGGAAAAAAAAGGATTTAGGTAGTAGCAAGTATTCATTGATTAAATGGTTGGTTGGTTGGTTGATTGATTGATTGATTGGTTGTCTGATTCATTAATTAAATCATTAGAAAATTGATTTGAGAACAGCCCTGGGGATACTGGTGGATGAAACTCTAGACACAAGCCAGCAATATGAACTCAGAACCCTGCAGGGCAATCCCATCCTGGGCTGCACAAAAGCACTGTGGCCAAGAAGTCAAGGGAGGTGATTCTGCCCCTCTACTCTGCTCTGGTAAGACCTCAGCTGGAGTGCTGCATCCAGCTCTGGGGTCCATCATACAGGAAAGACATGGATCTTTTGAGTGGGTCCAGAGGAAGAAAATGAAGATGATCAGAGGAAGGGAGCTCCTCTCCTGTGAAGAGAGGCCAAGACAGTTGGGCTGTTCACCTGGAGAGGAGAAGGCTTTGGTGAGACCTTAGAGCAGCCCTTCAATACTTAAAAGGGCTTTGTAAGAAAGACAGGGACAAACAAATTATCAGGGCCCTTAGGAACAGAGCAAGGGACAACAGTTTAAAACTGAAAGATGGTAGGTTTAGATTGGGTATAAGGAAGATATTTTTTATTAGGAGGGTGGTGAGACACTGGAATGCGTATCCCAGAGAAGCTGCCAATGTCCCATCACCATTCAAAGTTAGGTTGAATTTGAGCAACTGGAGCCAGTGAAAAATGGTCCTGGCCCATGGCAGAGGAGTTGGGCTAGATAATATCTGAAAGTCCCTCCCAACCTAAGGTGTTTTATGGTTCCGTGATTTGAAGTATCCTTCTCCCTCAGATCTGGCTTGCTCACTTGTTGGAGATGCAGTTCAAGGCCCCATGAGCCAGAGAAATGGGTGTTACAGATATGGTTGCTGAAGAGCTCCCCAGATGATTCTGAGTTCTTGAAATATTGAGAAGAATCAAGATTGAAAAGAAAAACTTGTTTCTCTTGAAGAGTTCTGTAGCTCTTGTGAATTGCCAAAAAAAAGAGGGAAAACATGCCAAAGCAATATAAATGTCTTTCTAATATCTTGCAACCCAGCCTGTGCTCTTGCATCACAGTTCCTGTAAAAGCATAAAAATCTGCAATTCCTTCTAAAACCTATCACTGCCAGAGCATTGTCAACCAGACTTCTCCTCAGCACTGGGCTTAATATACAAAAATTGCTAGGGGAGCCTGAAGATGGAGTGGAAGTAGGAATCAGCATTATTATAGTTTGATAGCTGGAGCTTTTTGGAAAAAAAACAATTCTGTGTGTCAGGACATATTCCTGGTTTTTACAGCAATACCTGGGTATTTTCAGAATTGTTTCCAAGATTTTTCATGTGCAGCGTAATTTTTTATTTGCTCTTCTATCCAATTCCTGCTGAATGGAAGTTTTTCACATACTGCTGCCCCTCCTCCACTCCACCCCTCCAGTTCATGAACAAGTTTACTGAACTCCCCAGCAGCTCATGTTTATTTTCTTATCTTATGTTAGAGTGTGAAATTAAAACACTTGATTTGTCCTTGGCAAGTTAAAATGCATATTATTTCTATAGCACTGTAGGGGTCTGCAGCTCTTTGTGAACAAAAAGAAACTGAAATACTGTGTCACGGGGCAATGCATTCCCAGACCTTATGGATGTTCACACTGGGCAGGACAGAGCACACGGAGCCATTCCTTGCTTAGCTAATGCCACTGGATCCTTTGTGGATGCATTCTCTGCTCCTCACACCTGCTGTGGCCAACCAGGATGTTTCACTGGAAAGACACTGGGGCCATTGTGCCGTGTGGGCACGGCCTCTGGGGACACATTCACAGAGCACGTTGGTGCCAGGTGTGTTTCTGGCACCAGGTCACACAAATGTCACCAGCCAAGCTTTACAACACCTCAGTAGGGTGTCACTAGCAGTCAGATTGCAGTGTCATTGGCCTCCAGGTGGAAAAACTGCCTTTATTCACCTTTGCAGGATGATTTTTGCAGTCTCCATGGAACTCCAGGTAGCTCCACCTGCATTTATAGCTGAGACAAATAGCACTGGGGTACTGCACCCCACAGTGATTCATCACGGTCATCATAAAGCTGTAATAAGTTATTTAAAATGCTGTTAAATACTTTTAAAATGTTCATATAGCTTAGTCTAAATGTCTAAAGTCTGATCTAAATCAATCAGAAAAATTCTTTATCCATACATCTGTAACTAATTTTAACCTTAAATTTCAGCTAAAAGCACATATTCAATAGGGTCTCTCCTAGTCTGTTGACAGAGAAAAAAATTCTTGTCACTGTTGAATTTGAGGTGGAAATAGTGTAATAAATTATAAGTTTTAAGGAACTGAGTAGTAGTAAGTAAAACTTGAACATTGTGCCATTTCTTCATGCACAGCTCTCCAGAGTATGTGCACACATACTTGTGAATGTCTCAGTACAAAGTATTTCTCATAAAAATAGTCAGCACCCAGCCTCTTGTCAAATATTATCCCTTAATCAGTGCCTGCCGTTTCCTGAAAAATAAGCACCATTTCCAACCAGTCTAGATCAAGATAGAGCAATTTCTTGAAGGTAGAGGCTAAAGTCAGGTATTTTAAAGCTGAAGTACTACCGTGAATGAAATTATTTTCCATTTTTCCTCCTTTGCTATGGTATCAGATGAAGATTATATTTATGAACCAGTAATTTGCCATCAGTTGTTGCAGTTTGCCCTGTAGTTCTGTGCCATAAACTTAACACATCCAAAATCAGATTGTTCCAGTTTTAAGCCTACCAGAAAAGCATTAAGACTGTTTTGCCTGAGACATGGAAGAAGTATTCAGTCACTTAAATATCTCTCCATTCCCTCCAAATATTTAAAAGTGCAAGTGGGAAATGCTCACCTAATACACAAAAGCAGTGCCCAATAGCTGGAAAAGAAGATCCTTTCAACTGCAGGTTATAAAGATGGTTATCTCTGGGAGAACATTCCTCATCTTTTCCATATGTTCGAAATAAACTGTCTTCTGTGATTCTGAAGTTCTTTTGGCAGGAGAGGAGAAGTGTTGAAATACTATGTTTCACAATTTTCCAGACCAAATAGTGACTTATCTAAACGATACATTACTGTATTTTACAGCACATAAGCTCACCAGCTCTCTGCAAGTCGATAATCCTTTTCATTTTTCATTACTTGATAGCTAGAGAGGTATCTCACAGAGTTATCATAGGCATTATCAGTGCAAGCAGTGATATGAAGCCAAGGATCTTTGTGATCATAGCATGCTTTCTGCTTGTATGAGATATTTTAATGCAGCCTCAGTGCCTCATTGAAAGCAGTCCAGCAGACGACAGATTATTTCCCCTATCTGTTTAGTGAGCAACAGCTATTTGAAACATTTGATGTTACAAAGGCGGAGAGTCATTGGCTGCAAACTAAAATCTGTTCTCTTTATCAAAAATTTAATTTTTATATTTTTTGAAAAAAGCAATACGATTGGCAGCATTTGGTGTTGGCAACACACGGAAGCTTTTGTCCTACAAAGTTATGTGATTTTAGCTCTGAGTGAATCTTGGGAAATCAATCATTTCATATTCACCATTTCTTTGTGCACAAATCTTACAGCATGTACACAAAAGCTCATGAACCACTCAGCACAAAATATTCCTCAAAAGAATAAATCGTTTACATCAATTCGCCTCCTGAAGTGACCATGGTAGAATTTTGGTATAAATTTCTTGCTTCCTTAGCAGGCATCCTCTTGTTTTCTGTGACTTCATGTGTTTGAACAATGAAAAACATTTCAAGAGTTTTATGCTTAGAAGCTGTGTAAGATCTTTTTTATGATTCACACTCTTTTCACGCTGTCTTGCCATGAGCAATTCAGAAACCACTGTGTTAGTGACCATGAGTTATCTGACACTTACTGCCTTCTTTCCTTCTGTCTCCTCCAAACAAGATCATTTCTACACTTATTTGGTAAAACTGACAACCCTTTTTTTTTTTTCTTTCCTTTGAGGGAGGGGTTTTCTTGACATTTTAATGGAAGAGCACCAGTTTAGTTGTTGTCACAGCCCAGATCCATGGAGGGGTGTAATTTGAGTAAATAAAAGTAAATAAGTAAACTTATACTAGCCTTTAAATCACAATGGTTTTGTCAGTTTCAAGACCTTGTATAGTAGGCTGACTGATCCTACAGGCTATATACAGTACAGGCAGTATTTGGTCCATGACATATATTTAAGATTAAATCACTATACATACCAAATTTTTTTCCTATCTAGAAGCAGCTCTTTTGATAAGTAGATGACTTTGGGAATTACTTCTTCTCCCCTTCTTTCTTTTTAGCCACAATGGAAATGATGGTTTTGCAAACTTTTAAACAGAATTTAGGACCCTTTGTCATTAAAAGTGTTGCACAAGTTTATTATATTATTTAAGATCAGGAATGCAAGACTTCATCTGAAAAAGAACATGTGGAAAGATCTGGGGAGGTTCTCACAATGGGATCTTAATTTATGAGGGACTCATCAGAGGACCTGTCTCTAAGTGAAGTGCTGGTGGAAGAGGTTATGGGCTCCATATGCACAGTGAACAATTCCAAGACATTAGGACCAGATGGTATTTACCCTATGGCTGTGGAGGGATCCAAACATCAAATAACTGAACTGCAGTGTTTAAATGCACACTGAAAGACTGCCTGGTAGCTGAAGACTGGTAGTTGGAAAACTAGCACCAAATTCAATTGTGCTATCTAAAAAAGAACTTTGTTCAAGGGAATTTCAGAGGAACTACAGGCATCCTGACATCTATGCTTGGCCAAGGTAGTAGAAACAATAATGATGGCCATTAAATAATAAATATGTGTAAATATACATACTGTACTGTACTGTACAAAAGCCATGATGTTTGTAAAGGGAAGTCTATAGTTGAAATTCTATTAAAATCTTATTTATGAAATGTTATTTTTCTGATGGTTTCAGCAAACATGTAGGGATATTCCACTGATTCAGTCTATTGAATTCTTAAAAATCTTCTGAGAGACCACAGAAGTCAATCCTAGAGAAACTGAAAAAAACATGGCACAGATAGCCCTTGTATGCATAAATAATTGCTTAGAAGATAGGAAGGAAAGAGTAGAAAACACGGTCTATTTTCATGGCAGGTTTTTATCAGTGGAGTTCTAGAAGATCTCTGATAAAACCCTTGATCAAAATATTTATATGAGATCTGTAAAAGAGCTCAGTAGTGAGATAACACTGGGGACATTTTTTGATTATTCAGGAGAGCAAGATGATGGCTGGCTGTGAACAGTTGCAGAGGGTTTTACAAGACTGCATGACTAAATGGTAAAATGGTAGATGAAGCTCCATGGAAATAAACATCAGGTGATGCACATGGGAAAAAATTCTCTGGAAATTGCATGTAAAATGCCAAGAACCAGGTTGTTGTCACTTGTGAACAACATCCTGGTGCTATAATAGCTGCATGAAAAAGTCAGCCCTGTGCTCACCAGCACTCAATAAAGCAAATCAGATGTTAGGGAGCATTAGGAAAAACATACAGAACGAAGTAGTGGCTCTCACAGTGCCACCACTGTATGGATCCATGGCTTCCATGAGCCTGCAGTAGCATGCAGGTCTGAATCCTCCCTCCACCTCTGCAGCAAAAGAGAAGCGGGTCCCAGCAAGGGTGGTGAAGGCAGCTGAAGGGGTGGAAGAGGTTTCCACATACGCCATGAGTGTGTGAGCAAGGCTTTTCAGCTTGGAAAAGAAACCTTTACGGGACACCTGGAGCCAAAGCCTAAACAGGCCTTGGCAAGAGGGCAAGGGGAAACAGAGACAGACTGATCATAGTTCCTCCCGGCTTGAGACCTCACATCCAACCAATCCATCAAGTCCCAGCTTCAAACAAAAGAGGGTGGTTTTTAGTACAGTGTCTTCCCATCATTTTCTTTCTTGATCCTAGTCATTGGTCTGAAACCCTGTCACTCTGAAATCCAGTTACTCTAGAACCCAGCACAGCATCTCAGAGGATAGCTGTGGCACAGTACAGGAATGACACTCAGGTCTCAGCTCCTCCTCTAACAACAGGCTGTTGAGCCTGGATAGAAGTTCCCAGTGTGATATTTCCACTTAAAAGCTTCTAAACTTTGCCAGAAAGATATGGCTTGAAACAATGCTTCAAAGTAATATCACTTAAGGCCTGTATGTAGGAAGCCTTTTCTGTTTACAGAACCACTAGTTAACGTTTTTTGATCATGTCATATTTATTTACAAGGGTTACAAATGTGAGAAACAGAGGCCTGAGGAAATTTCATGTTTAATAGATGAAGTCTCAAGAAAAAAGACATTGTCATAACCTTTTTTTTTATATTTCAGAGGCGTGAAACCTTTTCTTCCTGACATTGGGTTTAGTATTTACTTAAGATAAGGAGGAATCCTACAAGGAAAAAAGGTGATTGCCTGATTAACAGCCTTATTCACTCATTCATTGAATCTTCCACTTCCTCCTGTGACCAGTGCATGAAATAAGGTGTAGCTGAGGCCAAGCTGAGCCAAGCCAACAGGCAAAGAAAAGGTAGCTGAGGGTGAAAAAAGGACAAAGAGGAGATCTCTTGGAGAAAAAGGCAAGAAACAGCTCAAGGGAAGAAAAGCCCTCTATGAAAACCAGAATAGGGGAGCATGGCAATAGTTTTATTTCTGCACAGTATCTTCATCTGGGTCTCAGGTATGATTTATAGCAGCACACTGGATTTTAATGTTGTAGTAGTTCTAGTTTCTCTCATTCTTTTCCCTTTTTTCCTTTTTCCTTTTTATTCCCCTACCAGAAGCAGACATAGTGGATTTTCTGCAAAAAAGACTTAATTCTGTGTGGTTTTAATAGTTCCTAGCATAGTGTCCCTGACCCCATCACGAGGATGTGTTTTGGCAAATAAAAACCAGTTAGAGTGTAGCTGGAAATGAAGTACTAAAAGTGGGCCTTGATGCTCAGAAAAGATGTTCCTTTGATATTTGTCTCTGTGCACTATTATTATTATTATTATTATTATTATTATTATTATTATTATTATTATTATTATTATTATTATTCCTTTAAGCAAACAAACACATTAGTTCACCTCATTAATATCAAAGAGAAAAATCTGAGAAATGTAGTTCAGCAGCCAAAGTCTCAAAATCCACCTTGAAATCTTATTGGCTGTCTTCTTGAGGGAGGTGTAAATCTTCCTTTTGTTGGCTTTTATTTCTGAATTTGGCTCTGCTCCTGGAAATCTTTCCTGAGAGGCCTCCACTTGCTATAAATGTTGCAAAAGGAGCCTCACTATTTGCAATGCCATTCTAATTATTTTTCTGAAGGGCCAAGAATCGCCTCTTGGCCATCTGAGGAGAGCCTTGGTTCTGTATTTATAACTCATCCTTTGGAATCATTTGGAACATCAAGCTCTTGCTGCCAATCAAAACCACTGTGTATCTCATGGCTGGGCCTTTAGTCTGTCTGTGTCCCTGCAAACTCAGCGGAAGATTTCCATCTGATGGTTGTGATGAAATGCAGCGGATTCCTTGCTGGGAAGGCAACAGGAAAAAGAGATTAAAAAAACAAATAGCAAGGGACATGAAGGGAGGCTTGGCCATAAGAAATCAGGAAGAGTGACTGTCTCTTATTTCTCACTTGTGCTCTTCTGGGATCCTGCTCTAAGAGGGGTCTGTTCCCTAATTTTGGAAAAACACCCAGTTTTTCCAAAATTAAAAAACATCCACTGCACTCTTTTCCAAACAACAACAGAATAATTCTGGAGGGAATGCAGTGACTTTTTAATATATAACTTTGCTTGGATTAGTGGATGGCCTGGGGTGCTTTTGAGAAAGAAATGCTGTCAGGAAAACACACCGAGGGCTCAGTGTCTCACAGCAGATCAGACCATTTTGCAGTAACAAGGCAGGAAATTCAAGCTAGGCAGCTACAAGAAGTTATCCAGAAAAAAAGAAAAAATTAAAAAATGAAAAAAAAATAAAAAGGAAAGAAAGAAAGAGAAGAAAAAAAAGGCAGCATAGTGGAGCTCAAATACAACTGTTTGTTTTGCTTTGAGGTTTGAGCTGAGCACAATCCAGCTTGCAGACTTTGCAGAGGTGCTCACAGAAAGTAGGTTGATAAATGAATGGATTTCAGGGGGCAGGAAATGCTGATGCTAACTTTACTGGGAGCAGCTATAAGACTCCACTGTAACCTTTGAGCTTTGACTGCAAAGAAATGCTGCACAACCCTGTGAGACAGTATCACAAAGCTTATGAGCTGGGGGCAAAGAGGAGGGAAGGGGAGAGAAAGGGGGCAAATAACATCATTACTTACTTTGGTTTTAGTTCAACATTTATCTTTGAATATTTTTTTCCCCTCTGAATTAGTTTCAATAAAACGTGCATCGCTCGTGGAGCTCCTTCAATAAAAAAGTCACTGTTTGTTATATGATAACACTGAACAGACTCCAGGCACTCCATTTTCTTATCTTAGATATACAGTGGAGCATAACTCAAGCAAAGGGGAGAAGTTAATGCATCTGTAACACTAGGTAACAGAAGCAACAGTAGCATGTTAGTGTAGTAATAACTCTCACATGTGGAATATCTGAAGATGGGTTTTATTGAATTCAGTTTATTTAACCAGGATAAACCCTTGAGATATGGATCTCATTTACAAGACGGTGTTGGCAAGAAGGCAGATTATTACAAGCACATGTGGAAGATAAGTCTAAAACAAAAAGTGAAAGACCTGTTTATATTTTTAATTAGGGCCCTTTTATCACCAAAAATGTTAAGTGAAAAGGAATAGAGATAGAGATATAAATATTGCTGTTGATATTAACAGCAATGATCCTTCCTACTTACATAGCACTTTTTTTCCTCGGATATCTTAATGCTGAAAAAAAATAAAGGTGAAATGTCCTCCCTCATTCCACACCAAACCTGGCTAAGCCTGTTTTGTTCAGGTCCCAGTGAAATGGCCCACAAGGATGCAACAATTGTGTCAGAAGAGGGAAAAGGAGCAGTGCAGACCTGGGCAGGGTTGAGAGCCCCACGACTCAGTGTGCTACTGAAATGCAGTCGTATCCAGGTAGTGCTGACACTTTAGAGAAAAAGCCAAGGAGAGCACAATGTACACTTGAAACTTCAGGAGAATTAAAGTAGGCCAAGTGAAAGTATTCAGTGTGGAATTTGACCAGGATTACCCCTTTTAATCTTGCTAAAAATACTACATGATCTCTCACGAGCATAGACATTCAACTTCAGCATTTCAGAAAAAAGGCATGAAAAAGTACATTTATATGAATGCATTTTTTGAAACAGCTACCTTTTAAGTGACCTCTAAACAGGTACAGACCACATTAAAGTTATATGTGGTATGCTGGCACTTGAGGCTGCAAGGTGATGGAGTGCTTTTCTTTTCATAAGGCAATTTTGCTTGATAATCAAATGTCTCTGGTAGGTAAATAAAAAACCTCTCTCCTCTGTTAGAGGAGTTATTATGTTGTGTTTACAATGTATTCTTTTGGTCTGTAGTTAACATACTTTAAATACTCTTAAAAGTAAATGGCTACCTTCCAGCCAATGACATTTTTGGGCTATCAGGTTGCATATTTTGCTCAGAAGTGTGATGCTGAATCTGCTGCTCTGCTTTCCCTCTGCACTTCAGGTTTCCCCTTCCTTGTGCAGAGAGCTCCAAGCATCACAGCCCAGCATCTTTTTCATCTCTGGGAGTGATAGAAGACCAGGCTTGTCCAGCCACTCTGGGGTATGGCAACTGTTGGGATAAATGTAAGAGGACACGACAATATTATGAAGGAATGTAGGCCAATGAAAAACAAAACAAAAAGTCTTTTCTGAATGGGACCCTCCAAGATTTTTTGATGAATATTCACCTGAGCAGTAGCATGCCTTGCTGGGACCTTCATAGCAAAACTGAGGCTTTTAGTTTTGTAGGATGACCACAATGGAAACTATCTGTTGGGTTACCACTGCAAAAACCTTTACAGTCTACAAGGATTTCATGGGCCATACCTTGATAATTAATTTTATGCAGTAGCAGCAACAGAAGCTCAGCCCCCCAACTTGCCTGTTGGGATTTTCCCTTGTTTTCTCCCATTCGCAGGAGACATTTAATCATGGGTGGCAAACCTAAAGGGTTTGCTGGTTGCCTCCACATCTGTCTCTTATGTTCTTCATATTATTTGAGCTTTTCTGTGTGCTTGAACCCTGAAAAGGTCAAGTCTCTTGTCCTCCCAGTGGTGGAGTGGCTGTGAAGAGCTCCCCAGCGCTCCCAGCTCCTCAGCATTTAGAATTTTCTTGCCATTAACTTGCACAATGTTCCCTCACAGTCACTGCCTGAAGCCATCTGATGGCAGAGCAAAACGTTGCCTGGGGGTATCTGCTTGAATTAATTTGCTTTGGCTGTATTTGCACCTTTGTGTATTTGTTTACCATTTGAGCAGTGACATTTATTGGCACAAATGTGCTAAGCAAAGCCAGTTCGGGGAGAAATGTCAATATTTGTTCTGAAGAACAACCAGACCCCAATGCAAAAACATACTTACTAACTCTAAGTACATGGATGTGTCTCACTGACTTTGTTGAATGAAACCTGATGCTGGGAACAGAAGCAAAGCCATGAGCTTTCACTCACCAATTAAGACAAATTGGTCATTACCCAGCCCAATCTAAGATTGTTCAGGATCTATCTTCACTGTACTGAATCTGGAAAGATAAAACACATGCCAGGGATTTGCACACATTTGGAAAAACATAGCACAATCACGTCTGCACAGAGTAAGAGGCAGTGTGGTTGGTATGAGTAATTGTTGCAGTGTTAAGTATCTACAAAGGCTGCAGTGAAAAGAGTCCAAAAGGAGCACAACTGCTAAAAATATGCTAAAAATAATGCTGGAAAGTCTTGCTTGGGGAGACATATACTGTACTAGGTCTCCACAGGTGTATGGGCAAAAGAGACCAGAACTGTCAGGAAAAAACCATGGCTTTTATGTAATTTGTATTTGTCTAAACATACCCACATCAATGAATTTTGGCTGCAGAAGTGATGGGCGATTTGCAGTCCTTGCTGTAAGTAGATTGTGGGGTTTTTCTGATACTTATTATAACATCTGTGGAGAAACATGCTTGATTGAGGCTCCCGCCCTGTTAGAACAACTCCAAGGAAATAACATGAGGCTTGAAGCTGAGACCATCATGTCAAATTAAGCCACAACAATAAAGAATTAGTACAGGACCACCAAAAGTTCCTATATTAATGTTACCTAACTTTTCCCATTATAAAAGATTCAATTTTTTTTTTTTTCAGAGATTTGGAAAGGGTCAGACTTGCAATTAGGATGGAGCTGCTTGATGTCTCTGAAAAAAGCAATAACTTTGTTCAGAGCTGCCTGGGCTCTGTAATGAAAAAAACCCAAACCCATTCCTTGTATTTTACTATGACCTGTAGAACTTGTCTACACATGTCAGCTGGCATGTGCTGCCAGCTAAGCATACCCCAGCCCCTTCAAGGACTCTGACTAAGGAAGTGGGTTGTCCATGTCTCTTTACTACAGACAAACCCTGAAGAAACTGAGTAGGGAGACTGATATGCCTGCCCCCAGAAACCCCTGTGTGATTTCCTAAGTGTCATGAACCAGGGCTCAGGTGGTACCTTCAGTTATTCATGGAGATTGAGAAGTTCTTGGTCTAAACCATTGACATCCCACGCTGAATTCAGCCCCAGCTACAGACTGTCCCTATATTCTGCCTCTGGAGAGGTTTTACAGCCATGTAAATCATGGAATCAGGCACTGCATCTCAAAAGTGGCTGCAGTGAATTCACACCATGGTTTGGTTACACGGAGCCACACGCCAGCAGAGGCTGCTCCAAGGAGGACAACCTGCACAAATGCAGTTCACCTCTTGCTTTGGACATGGCCAAATCATATCCTACCTCTTGATTTTCAGCTTGAATCTTGATCTTCAAGCAAGAGAAGTGACTTGCTTGAAATTTCGTGAAATATGACATCCCCGTTTCTCTTCTCCCCCTACTCCTGCGCATGTAGCATTGAATATACCCCTATGGCCAAGTTCAACAAATTATCAGCCAGAAATTTTAATCAGATATTTAATCTTTCAACCATGTAAGTGAGATTTTGTGTTTACAGTGGCAGCAGGCCAGCTCAGCCTCAGAGAAAAAGGTTGTTAGTAGTGTCCTTGAAGCTGGGGAGCCAGAGAGCAGTGACTCCACTGAGCAGGTCTGGCTGACCTGCAGCTGAAAGGCAGCTGTAATCACCACATCAGTACCTACAGCACTGTGTGCTTACTGAGCAGTGGAGAGCCAAGGAAGTTATTATTGTCTTTGGAATATTGCTGCTCTGCGCATTCAAAATTATTTAGTATAGTAAAGAAAAGAACTAAGCTTTGGTGACAGGAGACCACAGAAGATGAAATTCTAACAGGCTCTGCTCCTGAATTTGCCAAATCCTGGGGTAATGGGAAGCATCTTCCTAGATCAAATGCCAGTAGTGAAGTTAATGAATCTTCTTGTTTCGAAAGTTTCTTTCCTTGTACAGATGCCTCGCACAGATACGTGCCTAAGTGTAGCCATATGCACATTATTCGTTCCTGTTTGTAAGGATCTCATCTGATGCTGCAAAGCAGCATATGACCAAGTTAGTTTTTATAATGTTATCCCTGAAAAGTGTGTTGCAAAGTAGAATATATGAAGCACTTTTCAGTCATACTTGGTGGTCACCTTTATGACTGGAATCTAGAGGTCCAGTATTCTGACATTGATTTTGCTGTGTATAGTCATGGAAGCTTTATATTCAAAATATTCTTATATTATGCTCAAGGCCTGAATGCTTTAAAAGTCTGGGAGGATTTGGTTGTCACCAGGGTCTGGGTAGGGTGGATCTTTTTCTCATTTGCCCTAAGTCCAAACCTGAGCTCTCTGGAGCAACTAAGCAACCCCAGATTAGGACAGGAATCTTGACTTCACCATTCAGACTTCTCACACAGAAACTCTGTTAGGAAAAAATATCCTATTTCCTCAGTGCAGATGTGCCTGCAATCAGTGATTCGTGTCAGCCTATCAGTATTCCCAGTGATGAAATAGCGATTTGGGAGGAATTATAGCTCTGTACAAGGAGGCTAAAATTTATTTACCTTGACTATTTGCTCGGCATTTTTCTGGTAGCCATATGAGAAGTGGATGGTAGGAGATAAGTTTTGATTGTTTATACTTCATTAGAGTGTGAAGAGGTTATACCACTATGTACCAGGGTCAAGTTTTAGTTCCTTGTTGAACTCTCTGACTCTTCACTGGAGGTGCAGACAGATTCTGCCTGAAATAGGGATAGTTTTCAGGAAGGGTGTGTATATAGCTCCCGTCTCACAGATTGACACAACCTTTGTTATTTCTAAGTAAAACACAGCACTTTATGGTCTTCCAAAATGTAAATGCTTCCTATGACTTTGACTGCTACAGTTTAATTGCAGTTGTTGTTCACATAACCTGTTTAATATGATTAATGTCACAACAAGTCTGCGGACATTCCTCAGTTCTTTACCTTGACAGTGGAACAACACTGGTGACAAAGTGCAGGTTAGGGCATAATGGATTTCTCTTTCTTTAAGGAATTACCTAGGAGTGTTTACAAAGATTCCAGTGTTGGCATTCACTTATTGGATAATTTAGATCATCTTTATTTCCAACAGGATAATTCAATTTCCCTGTAGAACTATGAGATGTGTTGCTTCTGCAAGAAGCTGTGTTAGCACATCTACTCGACAAAAAACTAACCATTCAGTGGGGAGAAAGAAGTACAGAGTATCTATTGACTATGGGTATACTGTATATCAGAATAGATGTCCTTTTGCTCAGGCCAGTAGCTGATGGGCAATGAAATATGTCCTCTACATTTATATCTAGTAGGGATATTAATAAGTGTGAGAAATGGATCAATCTGGATTTAGGCCAGGACATTGAAGTGAAGTCACTTTAGTGGCATTGACAGACGATCTCTCCTTGTCAATAGATAGAAAACAGCCATCCATTTCCGTCCTCCTGGATCTTTCTTCAACATTTTACACTCTTGACCTGAAGATACCCCTGTTTCACTTCAGTGTTAAAAGAGGGACAGGGTAATGTAATAAATGGCCAGGTCCCTCTTGAAGGGATACCAGTGATGGCTAGATGTAGAAAGCTATGTTTCTGCTGTTGGAAGACAGCAGCACTTATCGAGTCCCCCAAGGATCAATTCTTCTGCTATTCAATATCTTTCTGCCAGTTGGATGATGTGCCAACTCCTGGAACACCCAGGTAGTTCTGATCCACCTTCTTGTTGTACAGTCCTGCTGTTTGGTTAATGTGACAAAGGTGACTTTATCTGGATGAGAGCAATACATAGATCAGAGCTATTGGCTGAAAGCTAAAGCCTGTCATGATCCAGAAAATACTGACAGAAGAAAATTTTTTTGAAGAGCTGGTATGAGACATGCTTCTCTTGGTGGGAGGCATGAACCAGAGTTGGTCAGTCACTCCCATGCACTAAGAGTGTTCTTGTGTTCCTCATTGTTCTCAGAACCTTAGGCACCACTGGTCTGAAAGAAGCCTTGTGATTGGACTACAAGAGAGGAGCACACAATATTCTTGATCATCACTAGCCCACAGTAGTTTTAACTTTCTGTGCCAGTATTTAACTGCCATTGCCATTTGAAAAATTTTCATTTTATTATTGAAAAACATCCCATACTGCAATTTCAGCTAACATTTTCTTGTTTTATCTATGTTATGGAAAGAAAGAACTTTCATTTTTACTCTTTCTTTGCAGCTGCATTTTATGTATTTCAAATGTATTATCACATCTTCCCTCTGGACTAAACAAGCCCATATTTTTGTCATTCTTTCTCTATAAGTCATGTTGTCTAAACCTCTGATTATTCATGACTTTTCCCAGTTTGCCCAAGTTCATTTATGAAATGGCTCTTCAGTATGGGCAAAGTTCTTTACAGATGCCTTCTAGACGTTGAGTAGAGTGGAGGGATTTCTTTTAGTCTTAAATAAAATATTCCTTTCTAAAAATCCCCATAATTTAGATGAGTTTTTAACATTAATGTCATAAAATTGACTCACCCTTAATGTGTGGTCCCCCACATTCTCCAGTTCAGTTTTGGAAGATCTGTTGCCTATTCAGTTCTTCCCTGCACTTGCATTTCGGCTGAGAATGTCTTTCTAGCTGTAGTACTCTACTCTACTCCTTACTGATACTGTTACTTTAAACACTGTTTCTTCAATGTGTAAAGATCTTTTGAATTCCAATCTAACCTCCCAAATGTTTCCATCGTCTTCCAAGAAGTGAGAAATCCTTTCTGATACTTTCCAAGTTTTTAATAAAAATGTTGACCCAAGATGGACCCCCTGTGGAACTACAGAGAAACATTGCTGTCTGGCAATGACCTGTTCCCAGCTACTTGCTAAGTAAAGTTTTCCAAGTGGCTGAGCACCTGCTCTGTAAGAGTTTTGAGCTCATGTTTTCTTATAATTTCCTTAGGAAACTTTCACATGAGACAGCGTCAAAAGCCTTGCTGGCATCCAGATATGTGACATCAGCTGACAAAGACTGACATCCTGCTAGAGAGGAAAATTGAGTTAGGCTTGAGAGAGCTGGTGTTTGTTTGACAAAACCATGCTCTTGTACAGCTATTATCTCCCAAGTATTTGATTGTCCTCTGACCTTCTGGCAATATATATGGCTCTAATATACTGTATATGTAGAGCATCATTCTCTCTTATTTTTCTGGAAATTAAAATAAAGAAGACAAGTCATGGTTTGTGGACTTCTCCTTATTAAAAAAAAAAAAAAAAGTGCTCTATTTGCTCTTTTCTGGTACTCTAAAACTTCTTCCATCTATCTGGAGTTTTTAGATCACTGATATTGAGTCCAAATTTGTAGTAGGGAATTTAACCAAGTGAAACCCATTTAACAATATCTAACTCCGTAAGATGTAACAATCTGGCATTTTCTACTTTACCCCTGCTAAAGGTGTACTAAAAACTTTTGAAAAATTAGTTTTATGCCAGTGGAGTAAATGCCAGTCAGCATTTGTTCCAAATTCATTCTATTTAGTGAAGACCAAAATAAAAAGAACCAACTTGGATCAATATACTTGTAGAAAAATGCTTCATTTTTGCTTTGCATCCCTTGGGAGTTGTGCTTTGCCTTAACATTTCTGATTTTCTCTCTATGGCAAGTGATGGTCCTTACAGCTATCCTCAGCAATGTGCCATGTATTTTACTTTCTTTTTTATTCTTAATAGAGAGGGTTATTGAAGAGGTTTAGCAAGAGTAATGATCAGTTCTATCTGGAACTGTTCAAGATATTTTCTCCCACTCTGACAGTCATTGGTCTGGCTCCAGTTATTCATGCCTGTGCCACTTCCTGGCCAGGCTACAGCCATGCAGAAAGCCTTCAGTGAATCAGCGTGTGCAGAAACTGGTCCTGCATTTTCTCAACAGCTGAGGCTGTTCCAGATTTGTCATATTTGTCTTCTACTCCTTTGAATGGTGTCCAGTCAGGATTTGAATCAGTTTATGGCTTTATTAACTATCTCAATGTCCTCTTAGCTTGAGCAGGGAACCTAAAAAGGTTTGCAGTTAAGCTCTGGTATAAAAGTCGTGGTCAAAGATCCTTTAACAGGACCCTTGATAAGAAAGGAAAACTATACAGAAAGCAGGGACTTTTCAGGTCTTGACCAGTGGCAGGAAATTAAATGACCTTTCCAAAAGCTGATATTACAGCTCCACACTGTTGGTACCAGTGACACTTTCTGTGTTGCATCTGTCTTTGTGACTATTTCTATATTACCTTTCCCTGCACATTTTCTGCTGTTGGAAGAGGGAGACATTTCTGAATGCATCACTGCAAGAGGCTCAGATACTCCCATGACAAATGTTATATTGGAATGTGTACAGAATTAAACAGGATAAATAAACCTTAATGCCAGAATTTTAGCATGAGTGTGACTTTGTTTTGTTATATACAGCTATTGTCACATTGTGAACAGTTTTGGGAAAGTGGAAAAATTCTCAGATTATTAGTTTGGTCTTGGTACTCTGCCACAAGACTGATGGGAATTAGGGGGCTTTGTTCTGGGAACGGGAATGGTGGGCAGGCGTAGGAGTATAATATGAGGAATCAAGGCTTATTGCTTGAAAGACAGAGATTAAGATTAGAGGTTTATGACAGATGACGAATCTCAGCAACATTTTAATTTCTCTGTCTTTTTTTTGGTCATTATCAAAAGGACAAGAGCACCAAGAGGCTCACTAAGTGACCATCAAAATCTTCAGACCATTGCAATAGGGCTTGTGCAGAGGGTTACTGCAGACCCCCACAGGCTTCTGTGCTCATGTGGGTCCAGCTGCCCGAGATGCTGAGGGAAAGCACATAGCATCACTTGCATTCCCAAATGTGCTTAGCAGCTACCAAGCCTAGCCAGAGGCCTGGCCAGCCAGCCCCATGTGGGTGACAGCCCTGAGGACCACCAGCACCTTGAACTCAGAGTGTCAGATCAAGACAAACTGCACATGATGTGGTCGAGATCTGGCGTAGCATCCCCCAAGCTGGCACTTCTATCTGAAGACCTCAACAGCAAAAACGGAGGACTAACTGTACTGAGGACAAGCAGACATCATAGGGAACTTTTTCCTAACACAATGCCTGTTGTTTGACTCAGTTGCTCTGTGACCAGTAACATCTCCCTTGTTTTCATGGCTGACAGACAAAAGAGCAGCAGCTCCAAAGATTTCTCAAGGCGATTTTTTTCAGACTAAGCCGACACAGGACCCAAGTAATCATCCTCAGAGGTTTACGTCATCCCTCTGGTGTCTTGCCCATCAAAATAGAGCCTGCTTCAAAGAAATGACATAGCCCCCTCGATGGCAAAGTGCATGCACTGGGAGAGAGCTCTTGGATTTCTGACTGCTTCAAAGCACACGTCCTTGACACAGAAAGTTTCAAGCTTACCAGAAGTTCTTCAACTATTTTTTGTTTCATTTTCCCAGTGCCCACCAGATTAGAACACAGCTTGGCAGTGTCACTAGAAGAAAGAGAGAGAAGAAAATGACAAAAAAACCAGCGGCCAGTGTTTCAACTACAAACACTGTTCGAAGAGTTTGTGAAACATGCCATAAAAGTACTACAGACAGAAATGTTCTTTTCTTTGTATGATTTTTGGAAAGTTTCAAACTTCAACTGGTACTGTGCACAAAATCAACAGGTCTGTGCAAATACATCTGGGTCAAGATTGACAGGTGGGAAAACTTGCAAGACCCTGTCAGAGCCAAAGAGGTCTCTGCTGTGTGTGTGCCAATGGAAGAACTCCCACTCTTGCTTCTCAAAGATAAGGGTCTTTTATAGTAAAATGAAAACAAGGAATCAAAGGGTAAGAATCAGTCCTCTAGTATCTCATCCTGTGTGTTACTTGATCAAGGGATAGTCATGGCTCCCAGCATCATAGACAGGATGAGAAGGGAAAGTGTGGGATGCTCATTTTTTCCCTTGCTGCTGCCTGTAGGCCTGAGATGAACTTTAATGGACACCCACAATTTAACAGAGAATGGTGCTAAGCATTATGATATTTCTAACCTCAAATTGTGACATTCTCTTAAGCACCAGGATATTTTTAAGTATTGTTAGAATCGTCGTGTTCCCCTGCATCCTGATGCAGCAGCCCACAGGAGCATATATTCAAGATTTCCATTGCAAGAATGAAGATGGAAAAGCTGATATTGTCATAAAATCACATGATTCTGGGAGGCACAGCTGTAAGAACTAAAAACAGAGTCTAACATGAGTTTTGATTTGACTGGAAGAATAGACAGAGTTTGCACTGCATACTTGCAGTAATGTTTGTACTTATTCTATCTTGAACAGAGAGATATCTAGACCTACAAATTTCTACATGTTTCTAACTTAGCCTAGTTGTTGTTCTTCTAAGGCTCATCATAAAACTTAAGTACATGGAGACATCTATGTCAAACAGGCAAAGTTGTTAGCTCTTTTCTGTTCCTCTAAACAAAAATTACTTGCATCAAGTGGCTGTAAAGTTATGTCCTATGCATAATATTGTACCTATGGTTTGGCAGTGATTTTTGACTGAAGAAAGACTGACAGAAGGACTGTGTAATGCTCATCAGGAAAAAAAAAAAAATTTAAATCTTTTCTGGACTTTCAGGAGAGGAGCACTCAAGAGACACTTGCTCACACTCAGTTGTACGTGACTAAATTTGTTCTTTGGTGTGTTCTAGTGGTTTCCAGAGAGAAACACGTATCCATGTCTGCTCAGACTCCAAGCTGGTCATTTCCTTCTATTTCTGTTCTGGCTCTGGGTCTCCATCATCCTCCACCCCTTGTTCCTGTCCATCTGTAAAACTCATAAGGCCAGATTTAAACACAGTAGTGTACACAAGCAAATGATGATTTGGAAGTGCTTGAAGGAAGGGATGTGTTTCATGATTCAAGTGTTTGTGTCATTTCAGCAGAAAACTCTGACAATAAGAGTCCTACACATGGAAAAAAGCTGTCAGCTTTTCCACAGAAAAATATAATCTCTTGTGTTATCACCTTTAGAATAAAATTTAGAAAATCCTGTGGAGGCTTCACTTCAGTATGTTGACTGAGCCATATTTTTTAAAAGTCTATAAGCAAAGCCTGAATTTTTAAAAGATTAGTGAGCTTTCCATCAAAATGAGGCAAACAGCACAGTGAACTTCACAAATGTCACATCAAGCCTTAGAAATATTTTGAAAATTTTATTTTTATAACCAGTGACAACCTGAATTAGGAAGAAAATTTAGCTACTTCCACAGTACAGAGGTGGGGAGAAAAAAAGGCGTACTTGCCCAGTGGTTATGGAGCTGGCCTAAGGAAGCAGAACGAAGGTCTAGTGCTTGGTACAAGAAATCCTCAACATAAAAATGCCTAAATATCCAGAGTGATAACACAAACATGGTTCTACTTCTGTTGTCACTGCCCTAAAGCTATCCAAAAAAGGACAGTCTTTAGAAAATGGCCCTCTTCTTTTAGATTAACTTAGGGTCTTTCCCTTTTAAGCCATGGCTTAAACTCTAAATGTGCAGAGCTTAAATCAAAGTCCTCCGTTGGATATTTTTCCTGACTATGGGAAATAGCCAGAATTGAGATGCTGAACAGCAGCATACAGATGCTGTAGGTGCCTAACTTTGGGCTATAGATATACCTAAATCTCAGTGGATTCTTAGCCAGCAGCTAAGCCACAAGCCACCTTCTCAATGTCTCCCAACAAGGGTCTTAGAATCATGGCATTTGACCAGTTAGCCATAAATACAGGTCTTTTATTTCACAGTTACTGTTGTGGGTCCTGTCCCCTGATTTGAGGTTGTTCATCTCATCACAGCTTCACCCTTGGTAAAGGGTGACCTGCAACTTCTGAGGAGAACTAGAAAAGGGATATAGAGGCTGTAGCCATAATCCTGATAAATTGGGTTTTTTAAAAATTATTCTATTATTTTAAGTAACTTAATCTTCACCAAGAGATTTGGGAATGGTAACATTATAACCCATCATCTTCCTCACACTCATTATTGTACCTACCAGCTACACCCAATCATCACTAGGCTGAGATGAAGCTCTTAACAACTTCTCTCAAAAAATCATTTCTTAACAACTTCTCTCAAAAAATCATTTCCAAAGGTAATTTCTTTCTTCCTTACTAAGTATCAATTAATATGAAACCAACACAATATATAAAGCACATGGTGGGAGGATCAAGCCAATAGCTCCTAATTCGACACAATTTTCAGTCCTTGTCAAGAGGAAAGGTAATTTGTGGTTGTTTACATTACATGTGGCATTTTGGAAGTGTATAGGTGACTTTCTGATACAACCTGATACAACACTGGCCCTTTTGCATTTAGTACATCAAGCCACCTGATGGGGGTCATTCAGGAGATCTTGAAAGACTGTGCAAGGGGCACATTTTCTGACATTGTTATAAATACCAATTCTTTTTTTCCCCTCTTTCCTACTAGCAATTAGGTTGGCAGATCAGCTCTTTCTGGGTGAACGGTATGGGTTCAGTCTGCTGGAAAATGTAGTCTTTGCCACTGCTGTTTTCTGCTCTCAATATTTCTGTGAGTTCCATAATGAAAATGGACAACCTTGCCTAACCTAGTCAAAGTCAGGCAGAGTTTGCTTCACCCTTTCTGGTTTCCAGTAAGACCTCAGTGATCCACAAGGGAATAATCACACAAAAATTGAGTCTGAATGAAATGGACCCCAAAACTTCCAAGACGGGGACGCCTCCTTGGAGCTGCTGGATGATTAAATGTGTTCAGTTGCGCACACTGGGATTACATGGATGTGAGGGAATGCCCTGCTGTACGGGAAACAGCAACGCCCAGAGGAAAACTGAGATGGTGCCTTCCTGCCTGGCACTCGTCTCCTCAGGCAAAGAGTGATGTCGCTGCTGATAGCAGCGTACCTGCGTGAAAGCATAAGTTTATCGTCACCCTATTCAGGCCACCAAAATGCGCAGCCCAGTGGGAAGTATCTGCCTCCTGCATGAGAAGGCTGCTTTGCTTATTTCCACGGGGGCAGGGGAGGAGGGGTGGGAAAGGAGCCCCGGGGGAGCCGCGAATAATAAATAACCATTTCAGCTGTTGCAGCAACAGCAGAATAGAAGCAGGGAGGACAGTCGGGGCGGAGGAGGGGGCTGACAAGCATGCGGCTGGGTTTCGGCGGCCGCCTGGCTCCCCTGTGGCCGGGCTCGGGGGGCCGCAGGACACGAGTGTCCCCCGCGCTCCGTGGGCCGCGCCGGGCGCTCCGGGCCAGCGCCGCCGGGCCCGCGGCGCTCCTGTTGTTGTTGGGCCGCTGCAGGAACTTGGCAGGGGCGCTGAGCCGGTCCCCGCTTCGGGTCCCACAGGCAGGAAAAGTCTCCCAGCCTGCGGAGGAGACAGCCTGGCTGAAAGAGCCCCGCCAGCTCTGCTGCAGATAAGTTAATGTACACAGAAGGGACGTAAATTACCACGACCCTCAGCAGCAGGACATTGGCCAGGGCCTGTCAGGAGGAGGACAAGCGCCGGCGAGCTCCGCGCCTCGCTGACATTTACCTCCAGATAGAGCCGCCGCTGCCCGGCGAGGAAGGACCTGGTGGAGCCAGGGCTTCCTTGAAAACAGCTGCCTGTCCCTGACACCTACAAACTAATGCGGTTTTAATCAGGGGAATTAACGGAGGGCGGTGCACTGTTTTCCCAAACGATTTGCATGGGGACGGCAGCCTTTCCTCCCCTCCGCCGCCTCCTCTGTGGCTCCACTGCCATTTCCCTTACGTTTCTTTATCTGAGCTGATTTTTTTTCCTGCCCCCCCTCCGGGGAGCCAGACGTGCCTTCATCTCCACCCCCCGAGTCCTGACGACACTCACCTCCCTGTTTACACACTGACATCACACTGCAGCCTCTCTCCAGCCCAGAAATAACCCCTGGGAATAAAGCAAACAGGAAAAAAGGCCACTGCCGCTGCCTCCTTCGCAGCTACGGCCACATCAGCCCTTTCAGGGACGGCACCCGCAGGGAGCGATGCACGGGCAGTGGGATCCTGGGAGATGCTGTCCAGCGCCGTGTCACCACTGTGACATGAAATCGCACAAGATGCCCGACTGACAGGCTGTGCCTGGCAGGGGGATGGCAGAGACGAGATGGGATAACTGCATCCAGATAACAGGAGTCAGTGGGACACCAAGGCTGGACACCAAGTCTTCTGCTTCAGCCATTACGCCGTGCTTCTCCACAAAAATATGTTTTCCTCTCTCTCCTTCCCTGTGTTTCATTTCCTTCATGAAGGGACAGTTAAACTAAAAGCCAGGTATACTGAATGGACAATGGGAGCAACAATGGGAAAATGTCTGCGAGGTCACCCTCAGTTATTCCAAATAGCATCTTGTAATTCACACACAGCCCATTCATTTCAGCAGGACTCCTTGTGTGGTAAGCTCCTACCCAAGATGTGTGTGGGAGGCTCATTTGGGCCCATGGAGATTTCATTATTATTGTAAGCTCCAGCTTTAGAAGGCTCCGGGGGACAGCGCTTTGCTCTCGCTCTTAGGGAAGAGCCAGGCTTAGTCAGGCTGATTTCTGTCTTTAACATACTGCCTGCCCTTGCTTTCATGATCTCTGC
Organism: Pseudopodoces humilis; assembly: GCF_049639895.1. Taxonomy (NCBI): domain Eukaryota; kingdom Metazoa; phylum Chordata; class Aves; order Passeriformes; family Paridae; genus Pseudopodoces; species Pseudopodoces humilis. Next base: position 46,524,840 of record NC_142200.1, read on the forward strand.
TCTCTTGTGTTTGTTAATTACTCTGTCTGGACACCTGGCAGCAGTCACTACCATGGCTGTGCTTGCTAGAATTATGCTGGATTGTTTAGGTTGCGTAAGTGTCCCTAAATGCATAACTTATTTTCTCTGGCTTTAGAAAGGCAATTGCGTAGCAGCAAGGAATGGGTAACTTTAGGGAGGCCAGAGAGCAGGTGCTGTGCCCAAAAAGACCTTTTTGCTTTTGAGTTTTCCCCCAGAGATGCTGGGTACAGCATGATGCTCTTGGACCAGCCTATCTGAATCCATTATGGTTTTATGCAGTTGGTATCACAGGCGTATTTGGACATGGAGTTGGAGAGAGCACAGGAGGCTCTCTCCAAGAGCCTCCTGTATGTACCAAGATCACACAAAAACACTGCTTTTCTGATAGTTGGGTTGTTTGGGTTTTTTTAAAATATATTTACTGAGGACAGGATTCCAGTGGTTTCTCATAAGCACCACCATTCCCATCCACTTTTTGAGAGACAGAGTCTGTGCATAATTGTGGCTGTATCCTATGGAGTGACCTGGGAACATTGCTGGGACATCCATTTTCCCAAAGCAGTCTCTTCCACTCTGCCACCACAGCCTGCTAATGCCATACAACCTCTCAGTGACACAGTGTGGGGGACAGACTCTCCAAGCTAAAGCAATTTGTTGGGGCCCTCTGCCATTGCCTTTTCATTCTGGCAAGGGGTGACAGGAGAGCTGCAGCCCACCACATGCCTTCTGCTTCCCTCTCAAAAGAACTATGAAGAACAACAAAAGTTGTCTGAGGAAGGCTAATGACATTCAAAATACATGGGCTGTATGGAAGAAAAAACTCAGGTTGCAAGCACTTTACAATATGACTAGTTTTGGAATACTCTGGGATTAAAGAAGCTGTGTAAGTAGCATGGATAGTAAAAGAGGTGATGTGCCTACCATCCTCAGTGAAAATATTCTCTAAACAGGTTGCTTACTACCCTGCATATCATTATGGCTTGAAAAAAGTAATGACTTTTAATCAAGGAACTAGTCAGAGGATTGATTCTCTTTCATGTAAGTGCAGTACCTCATGATATCTCTTGGAAAAGAACACTGCTCCAGTGGATGTATGCTTTTTTCTTTTTGTTTGGGTTTGGTTGGGGATTTTTATATTACTACTACTACTATTATTATTATTATTATTATTATTATGATTATTATGATTATTATTATTTTGGTCTTGTTTAGTTTTATTCTTTTTTTCTGGTGTGTGTTTTAATTTTTTCTGCACTATAAATAAAAGAAAAACTAGCAATAAGATGTAGAAATAGGTTGATAACCAGGTATGTGTTTAACAGAGAGCAATGACCTCTCTGCCCTTCCAACTTGCCCATGCTGGGCAAGGGACAGAAATATCCTTGACCTTGATGGAATTATTCCAGCATCAGCTGTTCTAATGTCTTTTCTAGGGTTGTTACAGGGTCAAGGTGTGACCAGCGTGTAAGGGTTAGGTTGTGACAACACCCTTTCTGCTCAGTAGAGGATGAGAGTAGGTTGGTCCCACGAGAGTCTGGGAGTGCAACACGGCCAGATGGCCAAATCCTCTCCGACCTCCAGGAACTGTTCAGCATCCATCCCTGGAAAAGTGAAGGGGCTGGGGTCTGTTCTCTTGTGTGTTCCTTCAGCTTCTAGAGAGCAGAGGAATACAGACTGCTCTCCTGCAAGACAAAGTGAATAAAGCAGCAGCCATTCCCTCTGTGTGTGTGCCAAGGACAGGACCCTCCAGTGCCTCCGTCGCTCTGTCTGAAGACGTGGCTTCCCCAGAGAGCTGGCGTGTGTGAGCTGTGGCACTGGTGGGCTCCACAACCTGATGCATGTTTTAATCTCTTCCTGCACAGAATGCCCCCCATGTTTTCTTCCAAAATACATCCACGTTCCTGGCACTGGAAATCTTTTATCTTTATGTGTTGTTTTGAGCACACCCACTGCTTCCTGACTTAAAGCAGTTACAGCATAGACAGAGATTTACTGACATCAGATAGTGGTTTTCTTAAAGCTGCTTTAAGCCAGATTGTCCTTTTGGTGGACATGAGACAACTGGGCTTCATTTAGATGGAAAATAAAGATCAGTTTTCCCAAAGTGAACATGTTTGGAGCAGGAAGCTAAGCTACGAATGAATGCATCTCGAATGCTGACAGGCTAATGGGAAGGACTGGCGCAATTGTGGTTTGAGCAAATGTTGGTTTTGATTCCAGAGGGGCTACAATCTGATTCTAATTTGGGGGAACATGCCTAGCTTCATGGCAGGTGCCAGTGACTTCAAACCAGGACCATAGCCATGCAAAACACACGCAGAAATAGTTCCAAATGGCCCTTTCTCAGTCCATCCACAACATCAAAAGTGAGGAGGAGGACAGATAGAAACAGAAGACGTTTCCTTTTGGGTCCAGCTCCTACAACTGCTTCACTCTTTCTCCTGTGCTCAGTCAGGATCATCCCCCCCACACTGCAGCCCAGCAGGACTTCTGAGGCCTGGAGAATCCAGCCTCACATTTTTTGGTGATCTGTTGCTGTGTTCATGTATTTTCAGTGCACTTTATTTCAAAACTCTGTTCTTTCTTGTTTTCAAATGGGACTTCTGTAGTGAGTCACCCCTAAAATACCCAGTGGTATGTAAACATGCCCAAGCTCTCCTGAAAGAAGAAATCCCAGCTTTTAATGATGCAACAGACACCCTGATGAGATGCTGGCCCATCTGTGTGCCTAAATGCCCAGGCATTTTTCTTCAGGATGCAGAGGCCAGAGTTTATTTTTCCACTAATTTAAGTGCACATTTTGACACACAGGTGCTGAGGGATTTGGGGAGGTATCTCTGATTCATTAAAAAAAAAAAAAAAAAAAGTTGTTTGACTGTACATAGATTGTCTCTGGCTTCCTTCAGGGATGCTCCCCCTTTCCCCCAGGCTTGCACTTTGAATAAGCATCCAGAGGCTTGGAAGCTTATCCAGACTTATCCAAATCTCTTTGAAGCAATGGATTAAGGCAGGAACCCTGGGACCCAGGCCAAGAAACCTCAACAGCACAAGTCAGTGAGAAACCAAGAGTCTGTCCAGGGGAGCTGGCTAAGGAAAAATGAAGAAGTCCATCCCAGGGAGGCGACAGGAAGAGATCATCTCTCTGGGGAAGAAGGGCTCCATGGGGAGCTGAGCGAGGGGAATGAGAGAGGGGGAAGGGCACAAGCCAGACTGGGAGGGCTGGGAGAAGGCTCACTGTGGTAGGCGCAGGCCCCAGTTGCCTTAAGCCAAGCCTGCCTTATGGGTCTGTGACCCTGGCTGCAAATCTTGCACAAAGGAATTATGACAGGAGGCTTCTGGTGCTCTCTGGCAGTGGCTGCATCAGCAACACTGATGGAGCAGCCTGTTATCCCAGCACAGATTGCCTTGTGGGAGACATAAATAAGGGGAGACATGACAAAATCCTATGGAATAATAAATGGTCCTAAAGAAGAGCAGAAGGTTTCTATTCACCTTGTTCCATGGCAAAGGATAAGAGGACATTTAATGAAATACTAATATATGGCAAAATAAGAACTGATGAAAGGAAATCGTTATAGATACAGCATAGTCTAACCTGGTGTCATTCTTTGGTACAAGACACCACTTTGTCTACAAGTCTTGAGGGACTGAACAGAGAGTGAGATATATGGACAAGTAGCAGGGTTTTACCAATCCATTGTATAAAGATCAATAAAGGGGATAGGAATGCCTGAGAGTTTGTTATAGTTTTTGCTGCTGTTTTTTGTTCTGGGTGGATCAAAATATTGTCAGCAGACCAGTGTCTGAACCGAGAAAGGCAGATTGAACAAACCTAAGACGTGGTGAGGGCATAAGTTGAGTAAGAAGGGCAGAGGGGAGGCAGAAGAAAGGGGACTAGTGGTCACCTCTGTTGTCCTGGGACCCATGTCTTGCTGTGGCCTGAAACAGAACCTCGACCACCCAGAATGTCTCCCAGAGCAGGAGTTACCCTTTTCCAGACACCTAGTTTGTTGTTGTCAATGTTTGTTTGGCCTTGGATTTATCTTAGCTGTTTCATTCATCTTTACTTCTGGTGGTTTGTTTTTGCTACTGAAATTAACCAAACAACAGGCAATTAGGCTATTTTACTGAGTAAAATATATGCATGTCCCATGTCCTGGGCTTCCAAAAATGGGTGGGAGCAGAAGTAATATTATTGATTTACAGATTTTTTCCTAACAGTTGATGTTGTTGTGACTGAGGCTGGCAACTGCCTTAAAGCAGAAAAACTGAAGCATTTTCAGAGCAGAGTTGCAGCTCACAAGCTGCAAGTGTGTTTCCACATAAGAAAGATAAATTGATACACAGGTAAAATAGACACTCAGCTTTGTAAGTAGAGACTGTTTTTCATTTTTTACACATTTCTTAACTGATAAGAAGACTTTTGAACTACCAAAGGTGCACAACACCTATCACGCTGTAGCATAAATCTCAACTTGTTAATTGTTCCCAAGTGAAGTTTATGGGTCATGGAGGAAAAAGACATCTGCTAAAATCAGCACTTCAAACTCCTATGGTATTTTTGAAACTTGGGCAACCCCTCAACCTGTTCCCCTCTTTATCCATTATTTTTTTCTTTTTCTCCACACCCCATGTGCAACAAGGAGTAGAAGAAGGAACACAGAGCTGATAGGCTTCTCTGTAGTGCACTTCTTGGGAGATGAGAAAGCCTAGAAATTGCTAATGAAAAGCTGGTTAGGCAAGAGCTTGCAGCCAGCTCAAAGATGCATGTGATTTATTTTGAGCAAAGAGGAGGCTATCACCTGGTGGTACAGTGCTTATTGCATCTACCAAGTATCAGGAACAGCAGCACAATAGTAATATGAGGGGAGGGAGGGTGCCACGAGAGGAAGTGACAAGTTACTTCCAAATATGAAGAAAAAACATTCAAAATGTTTGTCTTAGAACTATTTTTCTGGTTAATGTTTAAGCTTTCACTTTTCCAAAGTAATGTTCTTGTTATCAGTTCCATTGCTGAAGGTCACATATAGAATAAAAGTCATATCTTAAATGTGAATAAATAACACAAGCAGAAATTAATTGAGTGCAAGTGACTCATGTGACATTTAAGGTTTTCTTTACCTACCAATGTAAGCAAATGGTGTAAGCTTGTCCCTTTTTGTCCCATGAGCTGAAAAGAAAGCAAGTGAGCCAGAAATGACCTATTGTGCCACAAATGCACTCGAGCTCCATTAGGAAGGCTCTCGTCCTCAGATCAAGCTATTCTGGGAAGCAAACAACTGTAGGACGAAGGGGATATCAGTGCCCTGGAAGGGGACATGCTTGGAGGGCAGGGAACATGCTTGGAGGGCAAGGGAAGGCTCTGCACTAACAGGGAGCACCGGGAGGGTTTTTGAGTTGCATTTCACTGTAGCAAATGACAGCTGTGATTTTGACTGATCTTGGGAGCTCTCTGATAGGAATCCAGGGGATAAAAACAAATGTTTTTGAGGAATTTGGGACCAATAAACCAATCATTTCATTAAAGCAAACAAACATGATGTATATGGTTTGTCTCCTGTGTCCAGGAATCTCAAGAGCTTTACATGCGCAGAGGGGTCATCCATTACGGGGATTTGTTCATGTAAAGGGGAAGTTAAGTGGAAATAGCAAAGAGTGTCCTTCAGATTTCCTTTATGGTAAATCCCTAACAGTGTCTATTTATGGGCCAAAGTAGCCCTACTGTTTCATAAAGGAGAAATAGGGATAGAAAAGGAGCAAATACAGCCACATGAGGATTTGCAACATAGTCGCCTGGGTCACTAATGTGGTTCATAAATACATGTTTGAATTGCATAGTCTGGAAGCATCAAATATTGAGAAGCTTCTCTTTCATTGCAAAGATATTAATTTCTCATCCAAGATCCAGAAATTGAGAAGGAAAAGACCTGATTTACAATGCCCAGGGTGTAATACTCAAGATTTTTTTCAATTATTTGTACATTCCAGAGCAAATCCTCTGTTGCTGAGCAGTTGTTTCCTGTAGAAAGCATAGAAGCAGCAACCACTTGTCTTGTAGATTTCAGTGAATCCAAACCTTTTCTAAGATTCCTGCTGAGAAAATTCCTGAGATGGCTGTAAATAATTAGACAGGATTTATTTATCCAGGTCCTTTGGTACTCTTTATTGTGCTCTACTCTGTTGATAAAACCAGATGGTTTTAAGGAAGAAGAGAATGCAGAAAGCAGTACTATCAACCAATCTGCTTTCTGGATAATTTATGAACTACTGTCCTCACAGTACAATAGAATCATAGAATTGTTTAGGTTGGAAAGAACCTCTAAAATCATCAAGTCCAGCTGTTAACCCAGTACTCCAAAGCCCACCATTAAACCATGCACTTAAGCACCACTTCTATGTGACCTATAAATAGCTCTAGGGGTGGTGATTCCACCACTGCTCTGAGCAGCCTGTTCCAGCTACGTTTTGATGGTCTTACCCTCATTTAGGTTGGCTTGCAGGGGGTCTGTGGCTGATAAAGCATTTGCCTGAAACAAATGCAAATCCTTGTGTGTTGTGTGTTGTGTGTTGTGTGTTGTGTGTTGTGTGTTGTGTGTTGTGTGTTGTGTGTTGTGTCTTGTGTCTTGTGTCTTGTGTCTTGTGTCTTGTGTCTTGTGTCTTGTGTCTTGTGTCTTGTGTCTTGTGTCTTGTGTGTTGGGGATCCCAGCTCATGGAGAGCCAGCAGAGCAAAAGTCAGTGGCTAGAAGAGAGGTCATTCTGGGCACATCTCTCATTTTAGGGACCACTGCTTTTCCCACACCTGGGAAACAGGAGCATAACTTGCTTTGCTGCTGGGATGAAGACTACTCCCACAGGTACAATGCAGTTATGGCCCAGCCTTCACATCTCCCAAAGGGTAGGATGGAACTTCAGGAGTTTTGAAGGGCCTATCCTGAGGGGCGTGGAAATGGATTGTCAGTGCGTTCAAATGACCCATACACTTCATAGCAATTATCATTTTTCTGAAGGAGTCTCATTTTACTCTGCGCTCTGCAAAGTTTAGTCAATAAATTAGAATCCAGCTTTGATGTCAAAGAGTTGTGGTATACTCCTGAAAAGGAAAGCAGCTGTCACAAACAGATTTTTTTATTATTTTTTTTTTTTTTAGGAAATAAACATTGGCAAAGAGACAAATGAGTTGCTCTATTTCTCCTAATCTGAGTCAAGTTTAATTTTTAAGCTGATAATAGTAATACTGCTGTAAAGTTTCAGAAACATAAACTCCAAAGAAATGAGAGCACTTTCTTCAGCAGTAGATCTCACCACATCATAGACAGCACTTGGATCCCTGCAAGAAACTTGCAGTTTGGAGGATTGGAGATGGGGGCTTCTTTGCTTTTCTGAGACCATTAGCACTAGCCTGTGCTAATGCACAGAGAGCTACCCTCAGCATCATGGCAGTATTTCTTTTTCTGAACAGGAAATTCAGTATATTTTTTTGCCTACCCCAGCTCTCAGGCAAGTTTTATTTCCCCACTCTTGCAAGAATTATGTGTGTTTTCTAGACCAGTATCTAGAAACAGCTTCTTTTGGCATAGACTCTGATTTCTGAAGAGAAAGGGGCTGTTCAGAGCTGATGTTGTGGTCCAAGTCACTGTCTATCACACTTCCCTGCTCTATTTTCACTTTTCTCATGTAACATCACATCATCTCACTTAATACATTTGTTTCTGATTACAGGCTGTGTATAATGGCCCAGCACAATGCCTTACAGTATGCTATGGCTTCATGCCATGGGAAAACATATTCGTAATTTTTATGACCCCAGTGCAGCAGTGATGCATTTTTTAAAAAACAGAAGAACATATAAAGGAATTATTTTGCAGCAGGATTAAGCATCATTACTCACAGCAGACATACACATTGGAACTCATTAAGCCTGTGCTTTGTTATTCTTGGTATTTCAGAACATTTGCTCTAAGTGTCTCTTGGTTCTTTCCAATTCTGCTATATAAAATCCCTTAAATTAGGCAGGACTAGGCCATAAAGCTCTTGATGTCAGATGTTGGGGCCAGATTTTCCCCTCCCTGTCAATTTAGAGTGAATCTGCAGGCAAGTGATTTATTTCTTTTTTCAGCTTCAGATGGTCCAAAAAATGCTGAAGGAATGATAAGAAAGGTGACAAGGAACAGCAGAACAGCAGAATGGGTGGGTTACAGCAAATGAGTACCCACAGCCTACAGTTCCCATTCCCATTCCATACTATTAAAAAATTAAAAAACAAAACTGAGAAGAAGAGCCTGGGTGGACACAAGGATGGGGTGGGGAAGAAAATGTCAGAGCAAGCCCCTGGCTATTTCTCATTTCATTTCACTCAGTGGAAATATGTCAAAATCAGGGAGAAGAAAAGGGAACATTGAAATTTGAGGGAGAGGGAGGATGTGTGTGAAAAATTCCATAAAATGTGTTTCCATTTTAAAGTCTTCTGTACAGAAACAACTGCAACATTTTCATGGGTTCTTCTCCTTATTTTTCAGTCCTTTTTCTTTGCTCTCAGAGGAAACAGGCTGAGACCAGAGCAGTGCAAATGCTTCTCAGAGTTGTGCTACCCAGGGTCTAACTCCAGAAAACCTTCTGGCAATGAGACATGAGGATCAACATCAGCCTTGATGTAACTCCACTGACATCACCGGGACCATGCTACGGCAGAAGTTATTCCTCTGAGAGGAAGTTCTCTGTTTTAAGATGAAGAAGATACAGAAGCAAAACGAGAAGCAGAATCCAGTGAATGGGTCCATTCATGAGGATGGAAAGTTTTGGTAGGGTGGACTGAATCCTGAACTGTCATTGCTACTTTTTCTCCTCGGCCTTTGACTTGGAGAGGTTTTGTAAGAAGATGTCATTCCATACACACAGACTAATTCCCCACTCAACATACCAGTGGCATTACCCGCCTCTGGCCTCCCACACGCTGTCATACCCTTATCGGGACACTCACACACATGCTAGTGCCAGGACCCTTTGGTAGCTTCATAAAAAAGCAAAGCCAGTCTTATGAGTCAGGATCTGGTAACGCTAAGTGCTGGAGAAAATGTGCACAAACAGATAAGCACAAGGCTAAGGATAGTGCCTGCCTTCTGGGACTGCCTCTGCTTTAATGTTATCCAGAAGACAAAGCTGAGAACATGAAGACCTCTGTAGGCTCCTATTACTGATTTGAAAATTCCTAGGACTTTATAGGATGACTGGGATGGAAGTTTTGAACCTGATCTTCCCAGCAGATCTTCCCCATATTTCTTGAAACACCTCCATATTTAAGAGTGTCATATCTTCTTTACATACAAATGGACATTTGTTTGCTCAAAAGTCCATTCAGTGAAAACCATGCTTCCCATGTGGTGAGGGAAAATCAGATGCATTCAACCACACTTCTGCTCCATCCACTTCTGCTTCTCTTGATTCTCACCTTAGCATGTCAACCACTTCATACATAACTCAGCTGTTCCAGCACTCAGCTATTTCACATATCCTAGGTCCAATCTGCTCTGTGGGTAGGGGTTTTCAGGTAAAAAACTGTAAGTGAAAGCTTGAAGGTTAGCTCTGGAGATTTAGCCCAGGAAAAAGGATTCTGTCCTAACTGAGCTGTCTTAGCCAGAATGAGAAGGAGAGTTTCTTTTGCACTCTTGTCTGACAAAACAGTTTTTCCTGAGAATGGAAGTCCTCTGCAGAGGTTCACACAGTGAATGTGATTTGGGCAGACAAATAATATTCTGATACAATCATTGCCTCTTGTGTCCTAAAAAATGAAAATACTGGATAAGATCCCACCTCCTGGATTTGTGCCTGTCAAGAATAGGATCTATTAGTCTTGAAAAGAAATAATAATAATAACACATAGTAGCCAAAGAGAGCTATGTGAACTGGCATCTAATCAATTTTTCATGGAGGGGTTCTGGCTTTTTTTCCACTTCTTTCTTTTTTTCTAATTCTCAGAATTGTCCAAGCTTTCCTTGCCTTTTCATGCAGGGATGCTCCAGTTTTCTGGGCAGATTTTCTTTCTTCCTTTAGGATAATTTCTGTATCATACCAAAGACAGACTCCCAGAGCAGCAGCACACAAGAACTATGAAGCCTTCTTGCCATCACTAGAAAGCTGGAGTAGTGACAGCCCCTCGGATTTTCTGTCTTTAAAATCAGCTCTCTGCCTTCTACTGCTCTTACAAATGTGTGACCAGCTCCACCTTGGCCAGCACCACCAGGTACTACCCCTCAGTTGCCTCACGTCTGATGTAGGCATTTTACAATTCTGTCAGGTGTTTTACATTTTTTTCCACCTGTTTGCAGCAGTGTAAACTTCTACATGAGGTGATGAGAAAGCTCTGATTTCTGTGATTTCCAGTGATGGCATGAACTTTAGTTTTAGACTATTCCTGGACTTTTAGAGTTCAGAAAATCGTGTCCCCCAGGTTCATGTATTTTCAGTCCAAATTTGGGGTATCAGGTACTCCTGCATGGCACACTTGGAACAATATTCAAATAGTTTGCCTTTTCCATCTAGCTAGAGTAGCGTGGCAGCAAAGAGGCTGCCAGAGTGTCTCAGGCAAGCTCTAGCCATTACATATGTGGTGCTGTGCTCATGGGCTGGCTCTAACAGCACAGTAAACCCTGTCATGCCATGGGGACAGATGTGGCTGGCACCTCTTCCTGCTCTCTGCGTCCTCTGGCATTTCCCACATGGGGACAAGAGGTTTGTTTTGTGTGCAGCCTCTTGCACCAGATCTGGCCTGATATTGTTCCAGCCCAACATACCTGCAGCCAAATCCTCAAGATCTACCATAGTTTGGAAAGCCACTTAGGGCCAGAGCTGTGTTACCATGTGTGAACTGACAGTGTCACTATCAGTGTACATAACTCCTAAAAAAAGCAGAAATCAATTTTATTCTGGGTAAGAGCCAGGTTTCTGACTGTTTTTATTTGCGTGTGCCTAATTTCGTTGCTGTTGCTGCTGATAATTTTAGTATTTTGATAGATAATACTTTACCTGACCTCCAAGAAAGAGTATGTTTCTTCAAGAGCCTGGAATACCATATATTCCAAGGAAAATATTACATTATAGCCACAAAAGCCTATTTTGTTTGCCTAGAAGCAGCTGATGCAGCTATTTCCCCTCCACATGATCTAGGGGCATCTGTTGGATTATTGGAAATGAAAACACGAAAGAGTACGGCAGAGAAGCAAATTGCCCCTTCAAGCCTTCACACACTGGCTCTAGAAAAGAGTGTGAGAATTCATTTGTGTGCCTAGAGATATGTATTCTATGTGTATATGTGAGTGTTCTGTATATATTTGTGCTTGGCATCTATATATAACAGACCTATAAATGCTTATGTGTGTACAAGAGGGAAGAGGAAAGAACAGAGGAGCTCCAGTGTTTGTCCTCTATTAACCAGATCATCTTTCAGACAAGAAAAAATGCTATAACCAAGCCAAGGCTGCTGCTCAATGAATTAATGCAAAGCCAGAAAATTATGGCAGTAACTGCTGTCTGAGCATGACCAGAATTTGAACTGCTTAATATGTGTGCATTGCGGTACACTCCATTTCCAAATAAGCTACATTTGTAGTTGTGGGTATGGCAGTGAAGAATGGGTTTGCTTGAAGTCCTGAGCCATCAAATTACTTTTTTTTATCTTTAAACTGATGATAAGTATCTGGAAGATTAAAAAAAGCAACCTAAAATGCCTTAATATTTTTTCAGCGCAGAAAAATGTTATATGACATCAGAATGTAATCCACATGGTGAAGGGTAATAACAGAGAAGGAAACAATAATAAGATGGTGAAATGTCACACTTAATCAATGATTTGAAATGGTTAAAGTAAAAATGGGTAAATCCTAAGCAGAGTCCTTTAGTTGGTTGCTTGAAGGCAGCAGTTTTTTCTGGAGACAACGGGCTGAGGTCATTTCAAACCTTTGCATACCCATATCTCATTTCTGTGCAAGAAGATCCCTTTGCAAGGGTCCTCCTGCAATGATAATCATAGGAATCATCATCATCATCAGATCCTCCACACTGAGGAGCAGAAGTCTTGTTCTCCTTGAGTCAGTTTTCTGAGTCTCCCATCACTCTTCCCAAAAGCCTATCTCTCCTCCAGCATAAGCAGATACAGCATTGCCTTCTTCCTGATCCATGATCCCTAAGCTAGACCTCCTGCTGAGGTTGTTCTCTCCCCAAAGTGCCATCCAAAAGGTCTTTCATCATGCTCAGAGAAGGATGGTTAGTTGGCTCAGACTTAGATGCACTATGCTCATATGGCCTAGCTGTGTTAGCAGTTAGGAAACCAGGGAATAGACACAATACATGGTGTGGAAGCAAAGACTTTTTTTTCTCTGACATACTTCCATACCTACCTTAATGTCTTCCTGAGCTGTTTTCCAGCTTCTCTGTTAACCAGTAAACTTCCGTCTTCAACACTTGTCAATGAACTGAGTTACTTTCCTTTGATACTTCACACGTGGGCCCTTATGTGACTCCTCCAAATTGTTCTTCGGTAATCTTCCATCTTCAATACACATACTAAAAATACAGTTTGTAATTCTTTTGATAGCTTTCTCCCAATCCTGCCCCTCATTACCTGCTTGTTTATCTTCTCTGCTGGCTGATTAGTACTGGTGTTGTTGTTTGTTAGTTAGCTGCCCAAGTTAAGCACTGTACCTTTATATATCTAAGGGCTTATAAAATTTGCAAGGAGACTGGTCAGAAAATAACAACCCTGTCCCATGTTGTCTATTGTGTCCAAATATATTTTCCAAGCAAGGAAGACTGAGATGGAAACTCTATCACAGGACTTCTGAAGGAGTTGCCGTGTTACGCCATGTCAAATTCATTGCTCAGAACCCATGGTGGTAAATTGGCAGAAAGTGCTTTTGAAAGAAGATTGCAGGGTTATGGCATTGAAGATATGACTCAAGCTTTGAACAGCCCCTTAGAAGAAAACAGAAATGTTGGGCATCAAAATGATAATTGCAGACACTGAAATCTCAATATGCAGTTCTCAGGCCTGTTTTGCCAAGGAAAAACAGAAACTAATCCCTGGCAGGCTTCATGAAGAACATCTTTTCTTGTTAGCTAAAATAAACTCTACTTCAGAGCAATTTCAGAGGAAAAATATTTATCTGTGCGGCAAAAAAGTGATGCTTCTCTCCAAATCATTTTTAAGATGACAGATATATGTAAACTCAAGCACCAAGTATAATAAAAAACAACAAACAGCCTGTAAGTGGTCCAGGACTCTGGTTAACTTTGCAGACAAGAAGTGTATGCAGTAGGGTCTGGATAGGATGAAGGAAAGGCAGAGAAGAGAGGTACAGTTTGGAAGTGAGGTTTTTTGTTGGTTTTTTTTTAACTCTAGGTCAAACCAAGAGTGTGGAGATCTCAAGGCCAAATTCTTGATTGATATAAAAGCAGAGTAAGCTACATGTCAGGCTTGAGTAGATCAGAGAGTTGGCCTGAGTCTACTTTCCCTGCACTGATATGGAGCAGGACTAACTACCCTGTAGCCAGTAAATAGGTTTTGTAAGAGTGTCAGAGCAGTGCCTCCAGAGCTGAGATTGTTTAAGGGATAATGAGTCTTGGAGCAATTTCGGCTCTGGTAGCTGTGCAGTGTGATGGTAGCCTGCATGTCAAAAGGACAAAAGCAATGGTGTACTGAGAAAGCAGTTAACAGTAGGGAATAAAATAAAGTAATGGGAGGACCAGCTTCATTCTGAGCTCCCCTTTTGTCCACACTCAGGACAAATTACACTTGCTTTTCCTTTCCAGTGACTGCTGTGTTAATGTACGTAGCATCAGCAGCGGTACATGAACTTGGAACATCAGTAGTGGCGTAAGCACTGTTTGCTTTGGCCCAAATTACAGGACATTGAAAAGCAAAGCAAAAAGGAAGAACCTTTTTTTTTTTTTTTTTTTAATGCAGTATTAATTGCTTTCCCCTCCAGTACGTTTTAGAGAGTCCCTCTTGCAGAGCCCAGGATTAAATTTCATGTTCACAGTTGTCCTAAACTGAGATACTGCCTTTGGACTTTTATATTTTTTATTTTTGCTGGACATATCAAAGCATTTTGATCAGGCCAAGTCATTGAACTGAGGAGTGCCAAAGTAAATAGAAAAGTTTAAATTACTGCAGCAAAGGGACCAAAATTTCAGCCAGGACCTTACTTATGGGGATTTCCAAGCTATTCTATAGGGCTTCAGTATATAAATTTTCTAGATTTGACTTACCCATCAATTTTGATTATCCTGCTGATTTATTGCTGATTACCAAGGTCATCTCCACATTCAAAATGCAGTTTATCTTGTCAGAAATGTATGTTAGTGGTGGGGTTTTTCAGAGATTCGGGCCAGCCTCCAGCTCTCAAAGTTTTGGAGCTGTTGGAGGGGAGCCCACTGGCCCTGCCACAGCAGGCAAATACCCAGGGGTCCTCTGGGACCCGTGGATGCAGACTAAAACCCTGTTCTCTCAAGTCACCTCACAGGCTGGTGGCTGCTAAAAATCGGTGGACAGCACTGGGTGCAGCCCCTGCTACGCACACCATAACTCCCTGAAGTGAACCTGGGGGTGAAAGCAAAGCTGAATCCATCCCATCCACTTGGAGCTGTGTGACAAAGACTTGCACATTATTCCCTCCTGACTGGCCAAGATGTTCTTGTTTTGCACCAAAACATTCATTATATGACATAGAATAGTCAAGGTTTAGCTTATTTGTTGCCTCACGCTTCAAGCCACAGGCTTTTTATCTGAATGTGCTCATTACCCGAGCTAATAAATATTTTTAACATAAAGTATTACCTCCTTTGGATTTTTGGAAACCAACCAAAAACTAAACACATCCGTTTCCTATTGTTGGTTTGGAGATATTTTAGGGCCCCATCTTTATTTTTAACCCTGACTTTTTTCCCCTTATCCAGCAATGGAAAAAAATTAGGAGTCAACAAGAAAGCACAGGCAAGAGCAAGGGAACTTCTGGTTTTTTGAACTGCACTTCTCTCTAGGTGATAAATTGTAGGCAAACAAACAAAAACAAAACCCAAGCCATAGCTGAAAAACCAACCATTTACTTGCTAAAGGAAAAAATCTCAAACAACAAAAATCACAAGAACATTTTGAAATAATTTTTTTTTTTCTAAAAAATATCTGTAAGAAAGACTGAAAACCCTTGGGACAGAAATATTTAGGAGCAAAGATACCCTGAGAATCAGAAAAAAAGTCTGGGTTTGGAGGTATTTACTGCCTGCATATGAGCAACTAGAGTTTTGCCCGTACATGGAGGTTATGGAGGCATTTCTTCAGGCACATTTTCAGTTCATAAATGCACCTGTAGATACAGATGTAAAGATGGAATTGTGCTTCCCACAAAACCCAGTCACTCTCTGAAGAGTCGAGGTCACTCCCACAGGACAGAAAAGAAATGCCTGAACTGGGCAAACCAGGAAATTATCAATTGCTGTGACAGGGAAAACTCCCATATGCAATGTCAGCCCAGATGTTGTGAGGCATGTTTACAACAAGCTGAACTGCAGGTGGGCATGAAGAGGAGCAAGCACTTGTGAACAAGTGGTGGTAACTGGCCAGACACTGAGGAATTGTCCTGGAAGAAGAAGAGAATGAAACAGGAGCCATAGCCACTGATGTGGTCTTTGTCTCTTGCACTGAAAGTGCAGCAGAGCCAGCAAACCCTGACCCAAATGCCACCCTCTGCATAAACAGGGATGGGAGAGGCTGGAGGAGAGGGACGGATGGACTTTGTATCCCTCTCTCATGTCTTAGGAGCAACATTCAGAGAAATATAAAATGCCTGCATGGCTGCAGAGATGGTTGAAAACAAGCTTGAAAATACCCTTTGGTAAGGAATAGGCAGAATAAGAGCTATTTGTTCTGATAATTAGTTGTGTCCCCATTTGCCCAGTTGCAGCTCAATTTGTGGGTTTGGCAAGATTGTTGCAGGGCTGGCCCTTTGCTCTGCCTGACTACAAGGGATTTTCCCTGCTTTTAGGAAGAACACTGGACTTTAAAACTACTTGAATAGATAATGCTTTAAAATTGTTTTTTTTTTCTTTTCTTCTAATGTTGTGTGTGTTTCTTCCTTCCCTGTTTTTTGTTCTTTGAATGCCTGTGGACTAAGCCAGAGGAGGTTACTGGCAAAGGGTGAAGGGCACTGGCCCTGCAGTTTGCACAATTTCCCACTTTGTCTTTAGAGAAGAGGGGCTGATATTTGAGCCCAGCTTCCTCACAAGGATTTCCAATAGCATTTCAGGACCTTCATCCCCACAAGCACTAAGGGTTTCAAGACCTTTCCCCGTTGCACAAGTCCGATTTTCCTTTCCTGAAGGACAGTCCTAATTTCTAGCCCCTGAATGCTTTTGAATCGTGTGTGCCATTTGAAGATCACAAAGAACCTGAAGGCTGATGGGGAACTGAGATGATAAACTCAATCTTGTTTCATTGGGAAATTGGGATGCATTGCCCCTATCAGTACAATGCAATACCTCTTCATGCCTCTATTTAGAGTGTCAAAGAGCAAGAGAGATCAAGTGAGTAAGCAAGTGAGAGGGAGATTAAGGAAAACAATATACAGGAGCCTAAATTGAAACATCATTTTTCACAGGAAGAAGTCCTTGGCAGGGCTCATGCTGTTTCTGATGTAGTGTCTCCAGTCGGCCCCAGGAAAAGTTGGCTGCAGTTTCTCAGAACCTGCCTTTTGAGACTCAGTGACTGCTTTTCTTCCCACAGATCTGATTAAGCTAATTGCACATTTTCTTTAATTAGAAGAACAGAGGTCATTTATCTGCAAATGGCCTGAAAAAAAAATGTTTTTTTTAATGTGGCTTTTTTCCCCCCTCTTAATCCTTGCTTTTACTAAGGTGTTTGGCTTCTTTTCACTCTGCTGCTTTCAGCTACCCCATTTTGTGAGGGCTAG
The DNA here is from genome assembly GCF_049639895.1 of Pseudopodoces humilis. Classification (NCBI taxonomy): domain Eukaryota; kingdom Metazoa; phylum Chordata; class Aves; order Passeriformes; family Paridae; genus Pseudopodoces; species Pseudopodoces humilis. The sequence continues at coordinate 46,541,816 of NC_142200.1, forward strand.
GCATGCCAGACCTGGCATCCCGACAAATTCTTCGGGAGCTTATGAGACTGTTTTATGGGATCCAGTCACGGGGATTTATTCTGTGAGGAAAACCTAGAGCTGAAGAGATCCTCCTCCAGCCACAGTCTGAACTGAAGTGTAAGTGAACTGAGACTGGATTTGTGTTTTTTTTAAAATTCTCTGTTAAGCCTGGCCTGCTTAACAGAGCACACAAGTGCCGTGTCAGAAGGACCTGTAGGATAAAAATGGGGTGGTGAGGGCACAGATTAGGGGTGCCCACCAGGCTGCAGGGACTTCAAGTTGAAATGTGAACAACAGGGGAAAATTCACTACCAATATTTGACATAGTAAAGCCTCCCCAAAACAAGGTAAATAACAGCATCTTCAAACTCTTGCTAATGCCTCAAGCCAAATTAAAATGATTTATGCTCTCAAATCTACCTTAAAGACAAGCTGCTATACCCAGATGTTTTGCAGAGTTGGATGTGGGAATCACAGAGCTATGTATGAGACAGCAGCAGGAGTATAGGAAAAAAAAGTACATTTCAGTGATTCCTCAACTTCTGTGCTGCCAAAATATCAATTTCAAGAAGGCTGTCAAGAGCACATCTTCCATCACACTATCCCTATTTATTCTGTAAACCAAATAAAGAGGGCACACTGGCCATTCAGAGCAAAAAGTTCCTCTCATCACTCAAGTCAGTGCAAAATGCTCAAAAAAGGCAAGGAATTAATGCGGGGTGGGGGTGAGATGGGTGAGGAGAAGTGAAGCTGCTAGAAATGTAGTTTTGGGGGTTTCCTTGAGCAATGGACAATTCATCTGGACCTTTGCAATGTCTGGTATGTGCTCCATCTCCTGCAAACTGCAGTGACTTTGAAGACTTGAACAAAGGGAGCAATCAGTACCACCTTGTGCTAGTACCACCATGGCTCTGTACCTGCTGCTGCTGAACACCACAGAGTATTTATTTAGGGTTCAAAATGACACATTTTCCTAGGTTCATTTGCTCTCCATCCCACTGAGGTGTCAATGTGGCAAAGAACAAGCACAGTGAAGACTTTTAATTTTGTCTTGGAAGGCAGCAATGAATACTTTGTTAGTCTCCTCCCTCCCTACCATGAGATGTTTATTACTGGTTGCCTAGCAAGTGATCAAAGTGAAGACCCCACCAGGCTCATGGATATTAAAAAGGAGGGATGAGAAGGAAGCTGATTTGGATGGTCACACAGCAGCAGCACCTGATGGCCCTCACCTCCCCACTCACTGCTAGGGACCCTTGTACAACAGTCCCCACTTTCCTCTTTCCAAAGAAGATGTTGAGATTTTAATACTCCAAAGTTGTACCTAACAGCTAAATAAATGGTGTCTATCATACAGGGCTTGCCACGAAGCAAAGTGGAGACCTCTGTCATCAGTCTCTGCTGACAGTCACTGCTGCATCTGGTGCCTCCCAGTACAATCAGAGCAGCTGTCCCAGAGCAAGATACCATGCTGAGCTGGACAAGGAAAGTCCTAGCATTGGCCAGTGGGATTAACCCACGAGGGTTTACTCACCCCTTGGTGAGGTCTTGCCTGGCGCTGTGTGAATGGGCTGTGAAGAGTTACGGTGCAGTCATGGCCACAGCCTGGCTGTGTCCACCCTGTGTGGTGTCAGATGGTGCTTCCATGTGGATAAAGCATCACTCACCTCCACAGCCTGTCCATAATCTCTGTGGCCCTGGTGCCTCCTGTCAGATGTTAGTCTGGCTGAGATATATTGTGAGGTTGTTGCATTTTCATACATATCTGGCCTGGAGAAGTGTGGTAGGCTAAGCACACACATCTGAACCCATTCCTATTCATAGTGTCCTCTCTTTTCCCCCTCACCATGATCTCCCACAGCCATACGCTTTTCTGACCAACTTTTGCAAAGGTGCTCAGCAAAATTAAATGAGCCCCCCCACCCATGAAAGGCAGAAACAATATCCTGCAGCAGCCAGATTTTCCAGGTGAGGCAAGTTTTAGCAAGCAGGCAGGGAACTGAAGCTGTGCTGGCATTTCTGTTTTGTGCCTGGTGTGTGTGATGGGCACCAAGCCCCTCCGGAATGCATTCTGTTGGGAAGGCTGACATGGCAGAGGGCTTCCCAATGGGCTGGGAAAAGGTTAATCACAGAGCCGGGCAGAAGAGGCCAGTGGGCAAAAGATGTTGCTGGCTCATGTCTGGATGTTTTAGCGTAGAGCTGTCGTGAAGCCTCCCAGAGCTGAAGGGTCCCTCAGTGGTTCCTATGGCTTTAAAGTACCCGGGATGATTTAGTGGAGGGGAGGGATTCCTGATCAGAGAAGTGCCTTTTACACTTTTTTTTTTCCTTTTTTTTTTAAAAAACATGTCACTGATCAAAGCGGTGCCAGGGAGGCTAGGAAGAGCAGGATCCTAATGGATCAGCTGTGTAAAACATGTCAGCAGACAAGCCCCAGTTCTCAATGTGTCTCTCAGGGAACAGCTAGAAGATTAGAAAGAAAACACACACACACACACACACATATGCATGAACACTCCGAACCCTCTTGCTGACCTCGTGTCAAGGAGTTAAGTGTTATTTGGAAGTGATTGCAATCAGCTTCTTTTTTTTTCTCTTTTCTTTTTTTCTTCAATATAAAAAGCCAAAAATATTTTTCCCAAATATCCAACAATAATTCAAGAAACGATGGAAAGATTTATACAAGTTAGACAATGACTTATTTGAGACAAACTAAAAACATTTGGTAGAAAAGGGCAGTGGACTCTATTGTTATCCAAATGAATCATACCCCCCACTTACAGACAAGCTTCTCTCCCCACTACCCTTACAGCCATGACATATCTGGATTTACATGACCCTGTCACTGTTTCATTTTGGACAACTGTTGGCAAGGTGTGGAAAAATATTTTATATTTTTTTTTGGTAGGCAACCCACTAAAAAAGAAGCCTCTTGTTTTAGAGGGGGAAAAAGAAAATGGGAAAATTATGTTTAAATCAGAAACAGAAAGAAGTATTTTTGAGTAAGTGGGGCAGTAAGTGGTGATTAGATAAATATACACATGAAAGGTGATTTTACATAAATGTTGATAAAAATGGCGTGAGATTGGCTTGATAGTTCTGCTAATCCCTTGTTTAAAATAGGCTGCAGAGTTCTGCAGGAATTAGACTTGTTGCATAGAGAACTTATAATACTTTCCCTTCTGACCTGAATGGAAAGGATGTGTGTGTTATCTTGGTGGGCAGTGTGAACCAGAAATGCTCACTGAGCTCAGAACATCTCTTCTGTTGTTTTGGCCCATGGCACTCACCCCATCCTTAATTATGGGTCACATTGGGCTGAATCCAGCAGGGTTGTGAACAGAGTGTGACAGGATGCATATGGGAGGATGGCCAGTGTTTTGGGCCACTTTCAGCAACACAGGTGTTCTGGTTGCTTTCTGCTTGTCCTCCTTTCCAGTGCATTAGTGATGTGGTGGCAAAGAAAAGCAAAGTCTCCACCTCAGCCACTGCAAAGATGTGGAAGTGAAAACTTCTCCTGCTTCGGGAGGTCATGTTGTGCTACAACACAAGGTAGAGAGAAGAAGGTGAGTATAGAATGGCTTGGTTGGAAGGGACCTACAACCTTTATCTCGTCAAACTGCCTGACTGCTTCAGGCCCAACCAAATATTATAGCATATTAGTAAAGAAATCTTTATCTTTTCAGAGAGAAAGCATTGCACAAATAAAAGTCTTTAACTCCCACTTTCCCTCTTCCTCCTTTATGAAACATCTATCCCACAGACCAACAGCACAGTTTTCCACCTTTAGAGACAGGAACCCTCACAGGACAGTTTTGCTGCTTTAATATCCCCTTAACCACATGCTTGTTGTATCATCCTGACTGTAACGAGAGCTGAGGAACACAGTTAATGTTTTCTGTCAGCCAGCAAATACGAGAGGTAGTTACTTGATAAAGTAGCTGAAAACCTGGGGTTACATAAACAAAGAAAGAGTTCACTTCACACAAACATCAGCATTTCCACTAGAATAAATCTGTGATGCTAGCTTTAATCTCAGGCTGAGAGAAAAAAAAATCCAAACCAAAACAGCCTGAAGGGATACACAGTTATATATATTTATTTGCTTCATATTTTGTACACATTAAATATAGGAAGATTTCTTATGAGGTGTATATTGATTTATGGTTGCATCTTTCAGTGTATCTTGTATCTGCATACAGTTTATAGGGTTCTTTTTTTACAGCTTTCCTGTAATTCAGTATATTTTGATGAATTATGAACTCAGTTTTATCTGAGGAATGTTTTCCAAGGAGCACAAGAGGCAAATATCCTTCTCTGCCTGCACAGTCTGGCTGCAGCAGCTGGGACCCTGCACCAGGTGGCCATTCTGTAGGGTAGAAAAGGCTCCTCTGGAGCTTCAGTTTTCAGCAGCAAGGCCTTGGCTGTAATGTGAGAGTCTGAAACCCTGAACAAATGCTGGAGGTGGGGATGGCTGATGTATCTGTGTGTGCTGGTGCCTCTTTGAGGGCAGCTTTGGCCACACCAAGGGAAGGAATAAAGGGCTGGTGGCATGGCAGTCCCCAGGTACCTGGGCCACCCTCTAAGAGGAACTTGATGGGATGGGTTGGCAAAATCTTGGGAAGCTTCAGCAGCAGCATGGGGAAGAGGATGTAGCTTGGCCAACAGGCTTGTGCTTTAATCTTTCGGATCTTTTGGAAAATTTGATCCTTAGGAAAGTTTGAATGTGGAGCTGGACAGTGATGACCACCTGTGGTTCAAGGAAGTGATCAATGACATCTCTTCTGCCTCTGCCTTTCTCCTCCACTGATGGGTATTTGGGCCCCCACTGAAGAGGAGATGAAACTCTATAAAAGAGTTTGGTTAGGGTTTTCTCCAGGAGAAAAGATTTTCCTGTCATTTTAATGATCTACATTTGATGCAATAATTGACACTGTGTGCTATAAGTGAACAACATTGTATTCTTAACAATGAGACCAAGTAATCAAACACAAATCTCTATTTAAAATGCAGCTTTATCATAATAGAAAAATATTGACTATAAGTGATCACAATGAACAAAAAATGAGAAGACAGATGCTCCCTCTTTCATCCCTCTCCAGTCCTGTTTACACTTTAACCATTTTCCCACTTGATCTTCAACCTTGGAATAACCATGCTAACCTCAGTATTTCCTACTCAGCTAAAAATAAAGCCACACGCCTTTCTAGTGTGTATAATACTAATGATTTCTTTCTGCATTCAGATAAAGCATTTGCCAAAACGTCTTCCATTTATCAAAAGGCTGGCTGAATCCATTGCTCCAATAAAAGGTGATGTGGTGGCCCTACTCCCAAGTAGAATCTAGCAAAGGGCAAGTCCATAAAATTCAGTGAATTTGGTTTGGAGAGATCATAGAATCACAGAATCTTCTAAGTTGGAAAAGACCTATATAAGGTCATCAAGTCCAATTGTTAACCCAGCACTGCCAAGTTCACTAAACCATGTCCCCAAGTGTCACATCTACACATCTTTTAAATACTTCCAGGAATGGTGACTCAACCACCTCTCTATGCAGCCTCTTCCAGTGCTTGACAAGGTGATGAAAGGAAAAGTTCAAATGAGGAGCTGGCTTTGACTTTGGCCTTTGGAGATGGCACAGTTAGCTTAGAGGCTCAGGTTGTGGTGAGGAAGACACTACTTCTGCGGCAGTCCCTCTGCCTCTGGGAACTGGCCTTTCCTTTCTGAGGTGATGTCAGTGATTGCAGCAGAGTCAGCAGTGATTTACAGCAGCCTGTGTGAGAACAAGGATATGCATCTGCAAATAAACGCTAATGAGATGTTAAGATTATGAAAAGCCAGGAAATTCCAGAAGCTGGGGCTGCTGCAGCAGCATTAGATCTCCTGCAGCACTGTCTGTATCTAGCAGGGAACATGGAGAAGATACTGGGGGTGCTCCCAGACAGGCTAGTGCCACCAAGCTAGAGGCAGTATGCCTGTGTGATTGATAGGTTCCCTGTAACTGAAGGAATTACCCCTGTGCTGGGCAAAATGACACCTCTCAGAGGACAAAGCTGGGGTGCTGGGGAAGTAGAGGCTGTACATCACCCCAGAGGCAGTGCCAGGAAGCTGTGTGGCTGCCAGCCACTGGGGGATGAGGTAAACAGCAGCCTCTGCCTCATCTTCAAAAGGCCTTAATCAAAATCTCATTGGCTGTGATCCCTATCATCACAGAACTGCATCAGCAGCCAAATTGTCATTGCTTTCAGCATGTGATGCCTTGGGTAGGGAGTATAAAGGGAGAAGGAAGGTCTATGTCAAGTCATGACAGTGATTGAAGCAAAGAAAGAATGTACTGGCTGTGTTCAATGTTGGGCAGGGGCAAATAGGGCACATGCCACGCTCAGTGGCACTGTTTTGGATGGTGGTGAAACTGGTCTTGGGGCTGCAAAAGTTGGCCTGTGGGGACGAGAGTTGGAGACATGGTGACTGACTAGGTCAAGAGCTCTCTTGATTCCTTTTCCCATGTAATGAAACAGCCCTAGATGTGGCTGGTTTATAGCCCAGCACGTTCTTTGACCTGTACAGACATAGCAAGGAAGGTTTTGGTTTCAAAATCCAGCCAGCACTGAATGGCAGCAGCCTGGGTGAAGGGTCTAAAATACTCAGCCTCGGCCAATGGTCCCCCCAGCAGGGACTGAGGACGGTGCAAAGACACAGCCTCAGGACATAACCTCCTTCTTCTCTGGTTCCACATAGTCTCTTAGCAAAGAATTATTGCATCCTACAAGACCTTCCCCTGACTTTCTGTTAACCTGTTACCCAGGCTTGGTTGAAGACCAAATTCATGTCTAGAAAGAGAAATGGCTCAGCAGCCAGAGGGGTGTCTGCTCTCTGTGAAGCACTGAATGGAAATATTTGACTTAACCTGACCCACAAATTGAAAGAGCATCCTGAAAACAAAAGCTGGAACTAAAAATATGCAATCGCATTGATACCCTATTTTTCTCCATGTACATGAGAAATTATGTGCATCCTGAGCTGTTGCTTTCTGAGTTGGGATAATTTGTTCATATAGGCTGGGGGAGGAGCATGTGCATGTAATAAAATTCCAAACCCCCCCCCCCTTCTTTTTTTTTGTAAATAAACATAAATGGCAGATGAAGGACTGAAGGATGTATGTAAGAATATTTCTATTGGCAGAGATTACTGACACATTGCAGAGCTGGATATTTTACAATGTTTGTTCAAACCAGTTCAGCCCCTGGTGTGAACTGACTCCACTCTACAGACAGGGACAGGACTGCACCACAACTAGGGAAACATTACCACCACTCAGTTTTAGAGCACTAGGGATTACTCTCTAAAAAACCTTAGAAATAGCTGCTCTAAACTGCCAAACACAGTCCTCTGGGATATGTAGGCAGTGTCCCTTCCTAAGCACTTGATCCACAGCACACCAGACAGTAAACTGCCCATGGAAACATCATGGGCATTGGGTTAAGGGGAGCAAGTGTCATTTCAAAGACTAGGTGATGCTCTTGTATAGATAAAATAATACTGATGCCTTTTTATTAACATGGGAATAAGCACAGGACTTGGGTTTAGGATGATCTGGCCTCCTAGTCCTAGTAAATATTGTAGCAGCATAGGAGAAGGTATAAAGACAGTGAGAGGCTGGAAGTAAAATACCACTCAGACACGAAACAGGATCATAAGAACTATTAAGGTTGCACAGAGAAACAAGACCCAAAGAGAGGCTAATGAAATATTGCAGCAGAAACCTGACAAAGAGTTTCTCTTAAGATATTAACAACTGAATGTACTAATTAATTAAGAAGAAATATCTTAATAGGAAGGTCAAAGGAGATTTAAGCCAGTACAAATTATTTAATCATTCATGATTGAATGCTGTTAGGAGCAAAAAAGTTACATTTGCAGAGGCTACAATGAAGAGCTGTAGGGAAAACAGGATTAACAGACCCCTTTTCCCTGGGGTTTTGGGCTGGAAAGATGCCCATACACCATACATGAGTGACCAGGGAATGGTCAGTGTTTTCCAAATGAAATCCTCAACTAAGCCCCCTGCAAGGTGGGGTACCACAGCAGCTCCAGCAGGACCCATCAGGGTAGAAGAGAAACGGACTCTGTGTACCTAAAAATGCTGAGGAACCAGCCTTCAGACAGACCTTCACCCCTCCATACCCTACCCACTCCTCCCCCTTTCCCAGCTCCCATCTGTCCCTGAGTTATTCACGTCCAACAAGGCAAAAAGGCTCTGTTTGGCTGTGGCTCAGCAGATTACCACTACATTTAATAGCTGTCTTTGGTATGACACTGTTCACCTTATCTCCTTTCTCCTTTGACTCAGCCTTTGAACACTAATCCACCTTCTAGTGCTGCCTGCACCCCTGCTTGATCTTTGTTTGCCATGATTGTGTACGGCTCCAAGGATTTTAGGGGCGGTGTTTTTGCTGCTTGGGCCCATGCTGTTTCAGCGCTGAAGACACGTGTGGATCTGCTAGCTCCGTAGCTTACTCGTGGGCTTTCCCATGGAATGAGTCAGGTTTCTCATTCCAAGACCCAAATATTGGCTTTGATTCAGACCCTTTTTTAAATTTTTTCATTAATTTTATACATGTATAGCTATTTTCAAGGCAGTGCAGTGCCTGAAAGTACTAGATAACATTAAAATCTTTCCATGCTACTCCAAAACATGCATTTTTATTCTCCCCTTGCACATGCACATATACACACAGGAGCAGAGCTCAATAGCCCAGTCCTACCAGTGTTTAAAGTGACTAGGCCTCTTTTAAGCCTTTAAATAAAATCTGTTGTGTGCATGTGTGGTTGGTGTTTTTTTTTTCCTTTACCCCACTTCTTAGGAAGGAAAGCAAATGTTTCTGGCACTCCGCTGCTGGATTGCTCACATATTTGCTTGAGGAAAAAAAAATTATAAAAGATGTTTGGCATAGTTTTCATTCAAAAAGGAATCCAGTGCCAGATCCAAGCATTGAAAACAAATGTGTGGCTTAACTGTCATTTACTCCAGGATCATGGGAACTGCTGCCTGGTTTTCCAGACGAGCAGCAGCTAACGTGCTCTCCCGCAGTATCTGAGGCTGGCTGACTCCACTGGCTCGGTACAGCTTGAACATCACCGCTGCGCCTCCGGGTGACAACCTGGGCACTCATGTCAGCAGGGCCACATCTCCGCTCCTGCCATCCCTGCCCACGAGCTGTCACACACGTCTTGAGCTGCTGAGAAACCCTCCCCTCGCCTTTTGATGTGTTGTGACCGGACAACATGTATTTGTCCTAAAAATAATGTGAATGTGAATTTCAGTGTGAAGAGCTCTCCTGGCCAATGGCGCTGCTGGAGTGTCATCCTGTTGCTGTGGGCATTTGGCTGGAAAATCGCTTTCAGGGTGACAGAAGTGTTGGGAAATACTTGATGTCACCCAAATCCCCACCTCCTCCTGGTGTGCAGAAGTTCTCACAGTGCCTTTGGTGCCATCACCACTGGCCCCAGGCAGTGACATGGTTGGAAAGGAAGACCTGCACCATGCCCTCTTCCTGGAATAACACCTTTTGTGGTGGAGGGGAGAGGTCATCCCAGCCCATACCTGAAGGGCAATAAAAGGCAATTTTAGGGCATCTAAAACTGGGGTAAAAAGTGGCACCTTTTCTACCTTTATCTATAAAATGTGTCCAGGATCTGCTCAAAGCTCCAGTATTCAGGGTTATCTGCAGGGGCCTGGCCCCACGTTCCCAATGCAGCATCACTTCCAGAGGTACAGCCACAGAGACACCTGGCCAGGTGCACCCTGCAGCTCAGTGTCTGTCCAATGCACTTGAATAAAAGAAGGCTGCTCTGGATTTCACCAGCATTTTCGTAAAAGGAGAATTTGGTCTGCAAGATGTGCATGTAGTCCTCTGTCAGCCGTCAGCTCCGCTGTAATGCCCGGCTTTTATTGACTTATGTGCAGCCCTCGGCAAGGACCTGAGCTCTTATCCAAGGGCAGTGAAGCAGGAGCTAGCTTCAGAGACGTGGTGATAAAATAGAAAATTATGTACAAAGTAAAAGGGTCAAACCCCTAATCTGAAGTGTTCTAGTCAGCTTGCCATGCTGGGTGTTCCTCCCGGATCAGAGATAACCCCATTTCCAAAGAGTTTGGGAGAAGTCGTTCAGCTGAAAGGAAAAAAACTGGAAAAAAAAAAAGCAACCCATGAAAACAAAAACAGAGTCAGTGACTCCAGAAAACAGCTCTTAGTCTGTCTGTTCCAGTCTGAAATAAAGTCATCCCTCTTAATTCCCAGCGCATATTGTTCCTACCAAAGAGCAAAACCTTAGGAGGAAATCACATCAGTGAAGGGAACGCCAGCTCCTTTGTACTATTTTTCAACCCTGCCTTGGGAGCCAATAATCTGTCATCCCTTGAATAAACAAGCACCTTATCATATCACAAACATTTATTTAACCCTTTTCTCCTGAGCTTTTACCAGCCAAGCAAAGTGGCTGGGGAGGGGTGTGGGTAGCCCTATCCCTAGACTGCTCTGGCAGAAAGGACAAATTTCCTGTGTATTACACCCAATCTGTAAAGTGTCAGGCTGCCCTTCTTCAGCCTCCATGAGAAGCAGCAGCTTGAATCCCTGCATTTCACATAGCACAATCAAATTTTCCTGTCCCCCCCAGCTCCATCCCTCCCCCGGTACATTAACGCCTCCCTCCCTGGAGACATACTCTTGATTCCATCTGAGGGCCCATCCAAATGGAGCCAGATTTAATTTCTTGGAGGTTGGGGGGAAGAGGGGGGTGGCAAGAGAGAGTGTTTACATTTCTTCTTTTAACAAGAGACTGTGATGAACAGAGCTTTTGATTCCAAGTTGCCGAGGGCTTTTTTTTAAGAGATATTCTTTGACTCTGACATCATCAGAAAATGGAATCAGCAAAGTATGTGCATTTCCTCAGCTCCCACAATATCCATTTTCCCTCAGTGGATGTTTCTTGTTTTTCTTTTCCAGTGTTGCTCCCACACAATGGGGCCAATTTTTGTTCAGGACAAGGAAAATATAAACAGAGCATGGATTTGGAATATGAGCAAGTCCTCCAAGCGTACAGAACTCTTCAGCTGTGGGGAAGGGCTATGCTATCTTAACCATCTGGCAATAAAGCCTGGCTAACCAGGTGCTGGCCAGTGCCCCCAGCCACTTTGCTGTTGCCTCCAGAAGGCTGCAAATGCTGATGGACAAGACTGGCTCTATCAATGTTTTTCCTAATTAAGACTCCCTGGACTTCCTGAGCATTTGAAAAACATGCATTGCAGGTGAGCTTGGCTGACCACAGCAGGTGGGCAGGCAAAGCCTTTTCTCCTCTCTGCTGTAGGGTACTGTAAACATCAAATTCACCAGGCAAAATCCACCCATCAGAGGAGAGCAGCCCCACACAGAAGAAAGTCAATTACTGGAAAGTCAAACAGGCCTTCCTGTGGGTCCTGGCATGTTTGCTTTGAAAGGCAGATATTATTTATGCACATCAGCTATTTTTGCTCTCTATGGGTAAACCTCAGCAGGTGAAAGTGTCCCCGCATGGAGCTTGACGAGATCATGCTGGCCAGGACATTATCTCTGCTTCATGCACCCTTGGGACAGGGGCAGGAGCAGGTCCCCAAGCTCCCAGGACATCTGCATTCTCATGGGTGAGTCCCTGTGACAGCAAGTCACCCAGGTCTGCATAACATGACCATGCTAAGCTGTAACAAACTGGTTTACACTAGAGGAGTAATTTATGATGGGTGATATAAACCAACTGCAGTAAGGGCCTCATATCTCTGGGCTCACTGACTGCAGCTCAGAAGCTGCTGGAAAATGCCCTGTGAAACATTAGTCTAGATAAAATAATGTTCAGCCATCAGCAGATGAACTTCATTGACATCCTCTGAATACATGGCCTGACAGACCTTGAGCAGAGCAGCAGAGACTCACGTTGGTTCATAGGAGGAAGTCTACAGACAAACCCTGCCGCCACTAAAATTACTGGGCCTGTGGTTCAGTTTGTCTACTCTGGGTCTTCTCTGGTATTACAACCTTGTCTGCTGAGATCAGCAAATCTGGCATGAGAACCAACCCAGGGGAAAAAGAATGAATATGAGCGATCAGCATCTCAACTTCCAAAGGCTGCTTTTATTAACAATATAAAAATGATATTTTTTAGTTCTTCTCATTGCCTAACAATTAGCATGAGGATGAACTACTTGAAAGTTTCAATTTTGCCTGGAAGTCTTTGATTCAGATGTTTCACTTGTTAGCAAAATTAATATTCTTGCAGTCAAGCAAGACCCAGAGGAGCCCTCAGCAGAGGGCAAACAAAAGCTTCACTTGACAATTCACTTCACAATTAAGCTGGGTGCTTGCCCACAAAATGCATCCATAGGTTCCAAGATTGTTTTCCATGATTTTAGCACCATGGCAGCATTTATATTCATTGTTGCTTTTGAGTCAGCTGGCTCAAATATCTGACCGGCAAATACAAACATGGAGAGGAATTTTTAAAATATATCCTGTGAGGTCGTCAGATGACACAAAATATCAGTCCTAATGAAAAGAAAGAAAGCCTAGGGTGGAGTGAAGGTTTGGGTCTGGAGGAGAAATGGTAAGCAGAAGTTGCAGAAAGGCTGGGTGGAGTCTGAAAGCTGAGTTCTGCTCCTGAAATGCTGGCAATTTAAAGGAGAAATATGCTTCTTTTTCCACAGAAAACTACTCAGGTCTCAAAACTCCAGGGTGGCTTGTGATCACTAAACACTGCAACAGAGTCAATTCCAGAGCCAAATTCATGCTTAGCAAAATGCAAATTAATTTAACCTCATACTCCTAGGAATAAAGTCAACGCTTATAAGAGGCAGAAGGGATGCATTGGCTTGTCAGAGTGATTTCCCCACCTGCAGCAGGAAGAAGCCAGGGAAAACGTTCTGATGCTAAAAGAAAGGCAGAGAGGAGCGCCTGGCTGGCGGGCTGTGGTTTTACATCAGTTCTCACAGCCGTGCGGGCAGAGCCTCAGGATACACGGACTGGCTTCTTGCAGCCATGGGGAGAAAGGATAAATGGATTATTTTGGAGCGATATGCATGTAGAACTTATGCCACTGGAGAATGCAACCAGGCTATTTTTAATGTACTGTTTCATTTTGCACCTGCTACCATTACAGAGTTGTTTTTGTTTCCATTAGAGCCACTTGTCTTGAGGAGTTTATAACTCCTATGAAATGTGTAATTCTGGACTGGATCCTTGTCCTTAGCTAAGGAACAAAGACTTTTATCATTTGAAAACTGAAGAAGGTTAGTGTGATGGCATTAAGAGTGTATGGAGTGGAATTTTGAATAATTTTATGGGGTTTTTATAATTATACTTCCTGAAGGCCAGTTTAAAATAGCCTTTATCCATACTGAAATGGAGAACACAGGCTTACAAGGACCTGCCCCTAAGGAGCTTGCAAAACCAAAATTGCATGAAGAGCCATTCTCAAGTACTTTATCGGCCACATTATTTCAATAAAATTATGAAATACAAGATAAGAAAGCTCAGCCCTTTTTCCCACTCCCACCCTGCAGAGGGCCAAGTGGAGCTCAGCATCTCTTTGAAGGTAGGAGGCTGGTGCCTGGCGCGGCACTGTGTTGCCTTGGATCACACACTCCCAAATACCATCCCACCACCAGCAGTGCTGGGCAGGAAGAGTGCTTCAGCAGCCTGCCAGGCCCTGCGAGGAAGGCTGCTGTGGAAACAGCATTTTGTTTGCTGCTTGTCTTCTGCCACCATCTCTGAAAACACCTTCCATGCTATGGTTTAATTGTGCTCGTACTGCAGCGTGATCCCACTGAGAACACTGCAGTGGGCACATCAAAGCCCCTAAAACCTGGAGGTCTGTGGCCTTTTGTGGAGTCTCAGCTAACCTGAAGGCAAGGGGTCTGAAAATGCTCCCTGTGCCAAAAGTGCTCTGTGTTTAAACAACAGCCATCTGAGCAGAGCCATGCTTGCTCCACAAAGCATACACAGCAGTAAGAGGATTATTTGCAGGTGTTTTCTTCCTGTCAAAGAAAGCTGGTGGGCTGTCCAAAATGGCAAATGTCCAAAATGTCTGGGAGCTATGGCCAGCACCCACAAGACATCTGCAGTTCTGAAGAACACCCACCAGACCTGTTGGAGATCTGTGCTTTTCAGACTGGGCTCCCCAAAGACCCTTCTCAGCCTGAACCCTGGCAACACTGTCATGCTCAAGACCATTTGCCTGCTTTCCTTTAATGTTCAAGCTCTTGACTGGGCTGTTTTGCAGTCAGGATAATAATGGTGAAGGTCTTATATATCACCTTCATTATAAATGGTCCTTATGAAGTCTCCTCATCCCACACATTCTTGTGTAAAGCCAGGAACCAGGGAAGGCATGAAGCAGGCTAGCAGTTTGGAGCGGCTGCTCAGCCCTGCACCAACATCGACTGACTTCAAGGGGGAATCACACCCTGGGTTCCCATGAAAACAAGGTCTGGGGGTATTTTTTGCCAACAAGGTATAAGAGAAGTCAGAAATAATGGTGCAAAATTTCAGTATCAAGTATATTTAATATAATCAATCCAATGTCTTTATAAATCAAGCCAAATCCCTAAATCCAAAGCTTTCTGAATTCAAGTGAAGCATTTGAGTCCTTTATATATATTCATCTGGACAATAAAAATACATTATTTCCCCTCTGAATGTTAATTCAATTAATTCAGACTCCCAAACCAAATTTATTTTGACAGCCTTAGCACACTTTCTCCTTGGCTTTCTGCAAATTCCTGACCAGTGACTTTGCCGGCAGTCATCTTTTCTGGACCAGAAGCAGAAGTGCTTAACCAACTAATTGTAACAATTTCTGTCAGGAAATCACAATTAATTACATGGCCAATCGCAATTTGCACACTTCTGAAACTTGCAAACATTTTTTCCAAAAAGCATTAACCTAACGAGATGCCATGGATGCCTGCCAAAGGGGGCTTCAGGCTCTGCTCCCACTGTATCCTAGTAAGGGAATCCTCACACTGCAGCGGTCCCACTGGGAGGATCACACTCAGGCCACTGAGTCCTTCTTATCAAGGCTGCCTGCCAAATTCATCTTAGGAGTAAGTGTCACTTTGTGGTACCTCTATTTTCCTTCCCAATAAAATAATAATTTGGCAGTGCCTGAGATGATGATAGTAAATCAGTGTAAGACAGCAGAGGTTACCGATAAAATTCAACCTATTTATCAAGCCACGTCATTTTGCTGTGTTAGCTGCAAGCGGACGTGGGCTACTGTGCTCTTAAAGTAGATTGCTTCAGAAAATGAAGTCGGTAATGTTCTCTAGGAAAACAGGGAAACATAATCTCCCTTCATTCCAGGAGTGAATTACAGGGGGCTGGCCTGCCTCTGTTGTGTTAGCACTGCACACATTGACCCAGTCACCAGTGTGACCATCTCCAGGAGCAGCTACAGCCCAGAGCAGAAAGGGCAAACAACCTCCCCGCTCTTTCTGTTATAACAACGTATTTTGCACCCCCAACATGATCTGTTGCCCAGCACCCTGAGGCATTTCGAGTCTTTCAGAATTTAAGGGTTAAGTCAGTCTGAAAACCAGACAGTCTTGCCCAGAAGATCCTTCAGGTCTGAACTAGCAACTGGTTTCCCTGCTGTGCTACTGAAGGACTGCAAGGATGAGTGTCCCCAAAGGTCTTGGTCTCCATCTCCTTTTGTCATGTAGTGACATCCACCTAGTTGGTGCTGATCCCTCATTCCATAGTGGGATTGTGGCACTGTGATGAAGATCCTAATAAAGTTAACACATAAAGTCTAAATTATATGTGCAAATCGCCCCCTCTGTATGGATTTTACAGGGTAGGACAGCATGGTTTTCTTTGAATTTGGGATTACAATTTCAATACATATTCCCTTTCTTCCAGTTATAGCTTTCCTTTAGTTCTCCTTGCATTTTCCCACTGAATTGCAATACTTTTTAAAAGGGGAACTTACAGGTTATCTTAAGAACAGACCACAGACTTGAAATCTGCCCTCTGTTTTCACAAAAAAGAAAAGTTTTTAAGGAGGATAATCATATTCGGAAATGATGTGACTAAATGTTATCAGGTTGTCATGGTGATTGCAGTCTTTTAAAAAATGTCTGTATTGTGGTTCACTAATGAGCAATATATTAACTAAACCAAACACTATTTGTCTTTTCAAGTATTATTCATATGCACTACTGAATTAAATAACTTTTTCCCCCTGCTTTTGGAATACTGTTCTTTGTCTTATAAACACTGGAACTGAATTCAGGCAATAAACAAGGGCAGAGATAACTCTGTCACCTTTGCTATATTTCATACCACTGCATCAAGCTGAGCCTCACATTAAGCAGACTGCAGTAGCAGATACTGAGCATCACACTGCCAGCAAAATTACTTGTGTAAGGCAGCACTTCAGACTTGCAGTTTCTGTCACTGAATTTTAGACAGTCTCAATTCCAGTGTAATTCCAACCACATATCTCACTGGTGTGATGATTTATGTTTGTGTGATATGCAGAAGACAAGCTGAACCATTGAAGTGATGCACAAGTCAGACTAGTTCTGAGTTCAATCCAACCCTACTAGCTCAAACCTTCAAAATTCATTCTTCAAGTCTCCTAGACTTCACAAGGATTCTGAGGGAGCTTTCCCTTCTTCTAAATGGACATGGAAATGGTAGAGATGGAAGTACCTTTTAACTCTTACATACATGTCGAGGCAGGCTTTGCATTTCTTTGGACTTCAGCACTCTACCCAGTTCTGCTGACTTGAGCAGTTCCAGTAAAATCTCTCAGAGAATGAACCAGACAAAATCGAGGGGAACATGGTAGTTTTAGAGGTTGGTGAGATCATGCCAGAGGGGAGAAGATACATGGAGATACCTTAAGATAGACAGTGAAAAACTTTGGAAGTCTGGAAGACTTCCAATCCTGAAACTCTGCTATCCCAGGTTCAAGTTTGATTAAGACATTTGCTAGCCCCTGAGCACTCTCCAAACCCTGCACTGACACTGGAAGTAGCTTCAAATGATGCATGGGATTAGATAGAGCTGAGTCCTGTCAAGATGAACATCAGTCATAAATAACATATTTGCAAAAGTATTTCTGGCTGTACTCTGTTATTCTGATGAAACGAAATCAGTTTTTATGTTCCTGATTCTTTGACACAAGCTAAAATGAAAATCCCACATTCTTCAGTCTTCCACTGACCCTGTTCCTGCCCAAGATCTGCAGGAAGTCCTTGATTTTGACTATGTCTCCTTGCAAAGCAAGTTTGTCTACAAGATGAGAGAGCTGAAACCACATTGTTCAGCTCTTTCATGTTCTGTGGGGAAAAGATGACACAATCATGTACACTTAGCCCTTACACTTCATGCTCTTCCTCTGCAGTTCACACTAAGGTCCCTTTGGCATCCCATAAGTTTTTCAGGCCTGCTAGAGGAATACCACATGAGTGGAACATAATGCCTAGCAATTGAATTGGTTAAGTTTTCCCAGGCATTTTGCAATTTTTGTTTATAGAGTCGTTTTATATGACTCATTCACTTTATTTTTGTTCAATGAGTAATATTGGGTACTTACACGTGTTTTCTTTTTGTAACATGCACAGCTATGTAACACATCTTTTGGATACAGAATCTCTCGTGTTTCAACTTAGAGAGAATCTAAACACATAAACCCCGCTATTAAAACTCATCATTAATTAATTATGCCTAGCTGCTCTCAACATGGGTTTTGTGTACTAAGAGTACTCCTGGCTCTCCTCCTCCCTGCCATATTTCCCCTCCTTCCCCCCAGCCAGTGCAAGACTATATTTAGCTGGAGATTTAGGTTGATCTGCAATTCCCGAAGCAAATTCCTTTCCATCAGCAGCTACAGCCAGAAGGTCTGAATAAGGGAGTGGTTTGCACTTCAAGAGGCGTCCTGTTTCCCTGGATTTCCAGGTTTGCTACTGTTTGTAGAGTGAGGTTGGTACTGTACTCTGAAGACTAAGTGGCTGCTAACTCATCCCTGTCCCAGCACTGGCATGAGACCATCAAGTGCAAAGCATTGTCTGGTTGATGGACCTTCCAGAAATATAGGCAGCAAAAGCAAGGAAAGCATGTCTGATCCTGAAATATTTCTGGACCAAAGTGTCAGAGGATAATGCTGACAGGACTGGCAATCTCCCCGAGAAGGAGAATGAAGTAGAGGAGAGCAGTTTGTAAATCATT
Organism: Pseudopodoces humilis; assembly: GCF_049639895.1. Taxonomy (NCBI): domain Eukaryota; kingdom Metazoa; phylum Chordata; class Aves; order Passeriformes; family Paridae; genus Pseudopodoces; species Pseudopodoces humilis. The sequence continues at coordinate 46,560,094 of NC_142200.1, forward strand.
GGAGAGGAAAGTACAGCATGGGGAGAGCTCCACACACAGAGACATGAAACGCTCAACCCTGCTTCAAATGCAGGCAAGGAGAACAGAAAGAAAAATATTGCATACTTGTGCTAGGTTTTCTCTCAGATTTCCAGTAATTCTTTTTCCATAATTCCTGCCCTCCTGGCCTTGGTCATGTCCTACCCTGCAAGCTCCCTCTCTGCTGGCTTTAACCTAAAGTAAAAATAAGCAGTGAGACACAGCCTTCACTTCTTCCAGGATCCTCACTGCACAGTCTAGAATGAGAGCCTTGCTTGAGGACTTTGGAGACCTGGGTTCAACCACATACGTCCTGGGCAATGCCTGACACCTACAGATATTTTATTCACCATGCTTCTAGGATGTAGGATAAATGATTTAAAGCTCATGAGATCCTGCAATATTATGGTCCTGGGAAGATTGTAGTACTGGAAATTAGCTGGGTTTGCTACTGTATTCCTCTCATAAGATTTTCATTTTGCTATTTCGCTACAATTCACATTCAAGCTTTTACCCACTGTGCAAGTGTCAAAAAATAAACAGTCTGCATACTTTCAGTTTCAGCTGCATTTTAACACTTTAACATTTCTTAAAATGAAGCCAAACACTTGCCTACTGAGTTTGGATGATGTCAATATATGTGTAAAATGAACATAGTAGTGTAATATGGAGTATGTCCAATAATTGACTTTTTTGTCATCCAGGAGAAACAAGATGACTGCATAGCAAAGTTATCCCTAGAAGAAGAATCAAGGCTGAGATGCAGCAAAAAGATTAGCAGCACTTATTCGCCTGCAAAACCTTTGTGGTATTACATTCTTGTCAGTAATTGTAATAATGACTCTAAGCCTGAACAAAAGCCAGACAATGTTGATAAATGCTTTCATAGAGTTCAGCAGGCTCAGGAAGAAATTCTTGTGTTTAAATTTTTTTTGCCCTTGCTTAACATTTGCAGGTTTGAGGCCAAACTTCTCAGGTGTTTATCACAAGAAGCCAAATTTTCTATGAATGTCCCCAAGGAATATCCATGTTGTTGACCCAAAGGGTTCCCAGTACACAGGCCCAAGCAGGAAGGGCCCTTTGAAATGATGACTCCTAGTCTAAGACCTATCTTTTATTTTCTTAGTGTGTACAGACTAAACAGGTCTGCCTCTGGCTTTCATCTCTCTCTGTACTTTCTACTTTCTACCCCAGTTCTATTATCTTTTGGGTTGCCTGAAGTTGCCTATAATATATAGTTTATACCTCAAAGATGTGGTGTTGCCAGAGGGATAGATAGATAGATAGATAGATAGATAGATAGATAGATAGATAGATAACTAGAGATATAGTTACAGTCATTATACTAAATAAACAGTTTTGATAGAGATAATTTTAATTATATGCTTTCAAATATCAAGCAATATTTTCTCAAATGTCTTGTAGTTGCAACAAGTATAGCTAGTTGCCTATGCTTTTGTTTTGCCCCAAACTTCCTGCGTTAGCAGAATGTATTTATAGCGGCTACGCAGTAAGTGCACTGTGCTGATTGAAATGTTGGATGTGTTTCAGTTATTGTTTATGCTTTATTATTCCTTCTTATTTTATAAACTAGTGACTCTGTAGAGTGTTGGGGGTTCAGCCGGATGCAGCTACAGTGACTTCCTAATTTTAGTATGTCTGTACCTACTGCAAAGCTTAAAAGACCTAGTGACAGGCCCTTTCCAAAATGATGGAACCAAACACTTTTAAATTATGAAGAAATTTGGTCCGGATTCAAACTTCACAGCTTGGACTTATCTCCACACCCAACTGAACCAACACCCAAGATAAAACAGCCTTGAACTCAGATCACAGATAAGGATGCTGTGTGAAAATTCTTCCCTTAAAGCTCAGATTCACTATTTTTTCAAAAAGGGGCTTTCCTAAACTTAGGCTTTACTGCCTCTCTCCTTTTTTCCAGTGCCTTTGGATGGGAGGTTGCCATGCCCTCAGCTGAGCCAAATGAGCAGACTTGGTGCTGAGTCTTTGCTTCAGTGCAAAGTCAGCAAAGTCACTTTAGGGGATTGAGCCAAGCTGGTGTTTTTTTCCAGATGTGCTGTCCCTTTGCTCAATGTGGAAATGGTAACCCCCAGTGATCCCAGAAGATTGGAGCTTGTTTCATTAACTGCTTCAGTAGACCTGCAAGAACACCTCTGCCTCCATCCCTCCATAGTGCCCAAAACTGTGCAATTGATGTGCTCTAAAGCAGAATTTTGTCTTGTCTCTAAAGTGGCAGGGGACTGACTGACAAAGCCTGGTCTATTTGTATCCCTGAGTAGATTCGCACGGTTCCTTTGTGGATACTTTTTACATGAGTCAGTTTCTGCAAAAGAAAAAACACTGGTTTCAGCAAGAAAATGCAAAAGTTTGTTTTCAATACCATAAAATGTTGCTCCACTTAATTATTTCTGAAGAGATCAGATTAAAGGGCCTAATAAGGAGCTGCCATAGCTGGTATATCCCCAGGACTGCTCTTTATTTACAATTAAGTGAGTAGGATCAGGATGTGACCTGATGACATGACTGCTAGCATTCCTGTAAATTCCAGTTGCAATTCCTCTTTCACATGTAATATTGCTTTTCCCAAAGAAGGCTGTCTAGTGCTTTATTTTTGTGTTTGTGCACACTGGTGTGTTGACTCTGGCTCCTGAGGAATGCTGAGGTAGAACAGACAGGACATCAACTCTAGGGGAAAAAGAAATGGCCATTGCTTTGGCATAAGACTCCTGCCTTTCGTCAGCTAATGTCCTACCTCTGGTAAAGGGGAATTTTTTCCCACCCACTTTGGTCTTGATGGAAACTGAGGGAAAACACAATAGGTATGTACCTGGTCTGTACATCATCGTGTCCTTCCCATTCTTAGTAAATGTTTCTTTAATTGGCTTAGTTAGCCCCTCTCACCTTTCAGCACTTCAGGAATGACTCTTTGAAGAGAGCCATGTACAGAGATTTAGTTGACATTTAGTGACACTAGGCTCTGCAGTCTCCAAAATATGACTGATGTCACTTGTTATGTTCCCTTGGGTCTCTGGGGACAAAGTCACTCTTACCCTGAAGCGTGCATTGACAATCTCAAGATAACACTTCTTTGACAGAGTCAGGGGCCCTGCCAGGGTCTAATGTAATCTCTAGAAAGTTTCCAATCTGGGCATTGATTGTTATTTATATTTCATATCTGGGGTTTGTGCTTGCTTTGCTGTGGTTTTAATACGAAAGCTGCTAATAAGAACAAGAATTCATACCTTTTTCTGCTGGACGGGTATGTTGGCAGGTCTATGATCAATGGAAGAAACTTTCTTCAAGGTGAAAAAATTTCAAACAAACCTAAGAAAAAAAACCATAGCCTGTATTCTTATTCTGCAAATAAATCCACTGGCACTGAGTAAACTGGGGTGGAGGTGTGAATGAAACTGAATTTTATTCTAACTGAATGAATTGTTTAAGCCCAGCTTCACAGCAACAGGAGAGGAGTTTGAAAGCAGAGAGAGACACTCTTTGGTTTTTTTCCTTCACCCTGAAAGAAGGGCCGGCTTTATTACCAATTTATTTTGCTTTTATCCTATATTAATTCTATTTTCCTTTCTCAGACACAAACCGAGATGGGGCGGGAGAGAGCTGCTAATGATCTTTCCGGCAGGGAAAATGACTTTGATGCCAATCTCGTCTAGCTGGTGACCGGACTGGGACTCACCTCTAGGGAGGGCACCCGAAAGGGCGGGGGCTCGGGGACACGGGGACACGGGGACACGGGGACACGGGGGCTCGGGGACACGGGGACTTGGGGACACGGGGACATGGGGACACGGGGGCTCGGGGGCTTGGGGACACGGGGACATGGGGACACGGGGGCTCGGGGACACGGGGACACGGGGACACGGGGGCTCGGGGACACGGGGACACGGGGACACGGGGACACGGGGACACGGGGGCTCGGGGACACGGGGACACGGGGGCTCGGGGACACGGGGACGCGGAGCGGCGGGGCTCGGCCGGCACACGGGGGCGCTCGGAGCAGCCCCAGCCCCGACACGGCTCCCCCGCCCGCCGGGAGCTCAGCTGGCAGCGCTGGCACCGCGGCAAGGAGGGGATGCGCTATGGGGAAACCCTCGGGAAACAGGGGATGCTCAATGAGCAAACTGCGCGCCAGCGACTAGCCGGTCCTTACTGCTTTAGTGCACTCTTTTAGTTGTTAATTTAATCACCGGGGTTAATTTATTGGTGGCAGCGAGAACTTGAAGAGGGAGCACTAGAATTTTTTATCCTGCTGTTTGGTTTTGGTTTTTTTTTTTTCTGTTCTACCTTTGATGAAACTACAAGTTTGTAACTGCTATCCCTTGTCACTCTGTCCCCCGGGTTGTACCACAGCCTGAGTGCTCCCCTGTGGAAGCACGGCACGGAGCTCCAGTTTAGGAGGAATAATTAGTACCCTAAAACCACCGAGCTCTCAGCGAAACACCAGGGAGCAGCTGGAGGTCACTGAGAATCCACGGAGCAAAAAACTGAAATTCCCTCACTCTGTATGAATTTTTCAGACAAAAAGAGTATTGGAGCTGCTGGGATGGAGGGAGGGGTTTACATGGAAAAGGAAGACACTGAACAAAGTCTCCTTGCCTGTCCCAGAATAAAGGTTAAAATCGATTCTGTGTTGTAAAATATGAAATTAACTTATTTTCTGTCTCAGGACAGAAGTCCAAGGCATGCCTAAACCAGAATCTGAAGTAATGTGGGTAATTTGAAGTAGTGCTGACAGCTGAGAGCAAGTGCTAAAACTTGGTTCTTGTGCCTGCTGCCCAAGGGGCTCTGGTGGGCTGCAGTCAGGCAGGACATTCGGGCCATTGCTGTGCAGGGACCACATCCTATTTCCAGCTGAGTATCAGTCATACCTGGGCATGCTAATAAAGGCTTCCTGAGTGATCACAGACTGTTCACACGTGCTGGTTCCTCACTCAGCCCCCCAGGAAATTTTAGGAAAGACAGGAGCAGCTTGATCATGCCACCTTGTCTTGGAGGCTCCTCAGAGCCATGTGTTCGTGGTAAGGTCAATGTTTCCAAAATATGTTACACGTACAAATATAGGAAGGCTATTGCACTGTTTGTGGGGTGAAGGTCTGGACAGGTAACCATGGAAAATCCCTGCCACTGGATATGGAAAAGCTGATCACCACTATTTAAGGTCACATCAGGTGTGAAAAATAAGGTGTGTGCCTTGGATGACATGAAAACAAACAAAACTGGTGCAGATTCAGGGACACTGCAGTGTCTGTCCTGTTTACATTTGAGTTATGAATCAGTGCTTGGTGTCCCTGTGTAAAAAAGGAGACACACACACAGACATGCAATAGTTTTTGGAACAGACTCGAGTGTTTGCCTAAAAAGAGTAAAATGAAGTAAGAAGAGGGATGGGAGTGTATGATGTGGTTTATTTAGTCAGAGATGGTTCCTCCTCCATCTTGGATTCCCAAGGCAGATACCCCCTGTATTCTAAGCCTGGTCAGCTGCTTGCAAAAGACATCCCTCTTTTCCACCCTGTGAAGCAGAAATGAAAGGGGCAGAGCAGCTAATGTGACTGGATGCACTGGCTGAGGATACAGAAATCACCATCAATCTCTTAGAGTTTCTTCCAGGACAGCTTCTGCACGAAGGTGTTCTTGTGTCACCTGAAATGGAGCAAGACATAAGGGTCATCATGGCATCTAAAGGACCCAGAGACCTTCAGGGTTTGAGAGCAGCTTGGATGTAACAGTCTGTTGAGGTGCCGAGGTATTACCCATGGTACTGAAAAGACAGGTGGGTGTCTCAACACTTTTGCAGCTCAAGTTCTTAACTTCTCAAGTAAGTACTCCAATAATAATTCTGTCACAGAAGCAACTTATGTCTGCTTAGGATAATTCTGTGTGCCTAGTATTGCTTACTTCTTGGGATTGCCGTGGCTATCCATTCCCTGTCAGTTCACAAACACTAGGTTTGCATCACCCTTCTTTCAAAAGCACCCAGGCTCAACGTCTGGAGCTGGCATTGCATATGCATTACATATAACTGGCCATGGGTAGGTGAAAGTCCCTCTAATTTATAGGAATGTTAGATCTTTCTGAGCATGAGATGGACAGAAAATCCAGGCAAAGAAAATTTAATGAAAAAGGGTTTTCCACTGCAAAACTAGACTATTTTCACAAGGAATTCAGGGCTGCCTCTCCCAGAGAAAAATGCATAAACTGTGAACATTCTTTCACTTGCCTATTGCCACATCAAAGCAGCAGCAGGAATGAATTCCCAGTTTAGTTAAGTTAAATTAAAATACATTCCATTAAGGTGTTTCTATTCTATTGTACACCTATTTTGGGTGTAGCTTTTATTTTTAAGTTGCAGTGTTCTCAGTGTCACTGGAAAGACACTTTGCTCATAAATAGACTGTTTCCCAGCCTCGCTTCATTACTTTCTATGGACACAATTGCCAGGGATTGCATTCTGTTAGAAACACTCCTCTTATTACATTCTGTGGTTGTTTCTGGAGGAATCTGTTACTCACAGCATGTTGATCTTAGAAGGATTCTTCACATTTTCTGGTAAATACAGCACATGATTCTTGTATGATCCTGCAATTGCTGTTTGTAAATTGTCTGGGATACAGACCAAGCTGTCATTTTTAGGTGGTGTCACAGTAACAATCCATTATGTCAAAACACTGTCAATCTCTTGTCATGTACAAAGAGAAACTATGCAATAGTATGGATGTAAAGCTGTTTGCTATGCAGAACACCATCTACCTTGACTGTTTTTGAAGGGATGTTTGAAAAAAAGCCTTTTAACATTAGTTTTTGCAACACGTGATGGGTCAGCAGGATTTATGTAAAGACTTAGTGAAGTCGTGATCAGTCACCAACACTCATGTTAAAGGAAAGAAAGGGGATGCTGAAGGGCCAGAAGTCAGGAGCAGAGAGCTGGTGGTTGCTGCTGGTTTGGCAAAATCTACCATACACAGAGATGGGTGGGCAGGCTGGGAAGTGAGGAGAATCAGGACACACTTCATACCTGGGGGTTCAGCTGAGGCTCAAGCACTCAGTACATCTGGACTTAAAAATGGCTCTGAAGTTGATCCTATTATGTTGGGCTAGTCTGAGATACTTGGGGTCTGGTCCTACTTCCAAAGTGAGTAGCATTACCACTTACTCTGAAAATATATTCCTCTTTCATGGTACTTACCTTCTGCATTTATACATAAATGTTCCCCTTCTCAGAGCTCTCCTGCTCATCTAGGTAGGCTCCTTAAGTCTTCCCTCAGAAGAAGTGCTCTTTATTCCCTGATTTCCCTCTTTGCCTTTCTTTACCTTTCTTATTTTGAGTTCATCTTTCTGGCCCGGGAGAGGCAAAACACTTAGAAAGGACTATTCATTGAAGTCCTAAAGATACCTTGTTCAATAGCATTAATACTATATTTACTTGAAATTTGTCCCCAGTTGCAATCCAGAGGGCCAGTTGATATTTTCACATCTCCACCACAATCTCAATGCACCATCAGCCCAGAAGATCTACCAGTGTGGGCACTACATTCATACCCTTTGCCTTGATGCATAGATTTTATGCAGATCTGAGACTCTTCAGAAATTCAGTTTAATACTGGGTGCAGCTTTGCGTGATTCAAAAGTTAGTAAAGAAGAGCTGAATTTGAAAAATTCTCCACCTTGAGATGAAAATGAACTTGTGATTCCTGACAAGCATTCTGATAGAAATTCTAGACTCCTCTGAGAAGACAAAACAGTCCCTTAAATGCTGCTTTTGAAATTCAACCCATACATTAGCTTTGGGGAAAATCGGTTCAGTAAATGTCCAGTGCTGAAGATATAGAAGTCCTGCTTCCCTCTCTGTCTTCCTGGAGGAGGAGAGAAGGAACATGAGAGTGATGGAGGATGGAAGAGAGGTGAGCAGAAGTCCAGGAAAGCATCAATAAACTCCTGGCTTACTGCAGGACACTCACTATCCATGGTCAGAATGGGAATATCAAAAGTCTTGGTATCTCACCTCTCTGGTTCGTTCACCATGTTGGGGAATTTTAAAAGAAGGTGCAGCCATGGTCCAGATAGACAGTGTATGGTAAGAGGGAAAGGTGATGAGTACTCCTGGGCACTGTCCCCTGCAGCAAGCAAATCCTTTCAGGTGTTAACTCTATATTGAATGGAGGACTGACCTGGATTTGTCCCACAGTCGCTTTCTAAATATACTGTGCTGACAAGACTTTATTTTCAGTGTCTTATCTATGAGTAATTCATTTTCTGTGTCTTGGAAAAAGCATATTATTAATAGGCAACAATAGCGTGTGAGTGAATCATAGGGCACCAGACTAGGGCCAAGTTTGGACTATCAGCACTCTAGTCTCAGCTCTTAGTTCCTGCTCTACCCCAACACTGTCATGTAGGCAGGGGTATCCTGGAGAGAGCAATGCTGACAACTAGCTAGCTGAGGGACACTGAAAAGTGTCAGCTACACAAGTGGTGAGGGTAGACTTCAGAAGGAGCCAGAGCTTGTCATATCCCTTGCTTTTCGTTTTTGTTGCTGCCTGGGTCCACTCCATGTCACTGCATTTTGCTGGGTTTCATAGTAGTTGAGGTCAGTCCATGCACTGGAGGATGAAGATGTAAAGCCTGGTTGAGTTAAATTGTTTGAAAAAGGGAGAGTTACAGACCTAATATATCAAGCAGACTTGGACTTCCTCATCTGCACACTTTGAAAGTTGGTGGTTTCTTAGCATAGTCTTGAAGACTCAGAATGCTAAGGGTGATTGAGTCTGTTGTCTAAAATGGGCTTAGAAACACACCAAGCTAACAAGATGGACACACTAGGGCAGTTCATTTCACCAGAGACCAAAATTACAGCTGGTGTAAATTTATAAAACTTTATATCCTTCAGAAAAGGAGGAGTTTAAAAATAATTCAAGGATATATAGTTCTCCTAATGCATTTTTAATCATTAAACTTTGAAGTCTTGGCAAGTGGAAGACTGTTTGCCTGACAAACTAACAGATCTGTGACATCAGCAGGACCAAAGATATTCAATGAACTGGTCTATTGAAACACATTTATGGAGTTATGAATAACATGTTATATATTACTTGGCAGACTGGGCAGTAGAGTACAAAACCATGGGGGAGTGTCAGCTATTGAGGAAAATCAGCCAATGAGCAGGAGCCAGTAGAGACCTCGATTTGTGAAATAAGATAAATTCAGTCTCGGGAGCAAAAACTGGAGACAACAGAGAACCCAAGCAAGAATTTAGGACTCAGTGAGGAATTCCTCCATTTGGAGCTATACATAAGAAATTTTAAGTCCAGAAAACTTTGGAAGGCCACCAAGAAAACCAGGGGGAGTCATCAAATTTTAGATTCAAGTTGGGATCCCAAATTACAATTTAAGCTTGAATGGGAAGCAGCTGAACTAAGGAGAAATTTCCAATTTCCTGTTAACTGAATGGTTAACCAAATGCTAAGATCCGGGGGTGCTGGGAATTTTTCAGAATCTTTGGTTTCTTTGGTTCGGGGCTTGTTTGGGTTTTTAAGGTCCTGGAAGCACAACTTTGTTTGATTCTAAGGCTCTAAAGCACTAAATTAAAAGTTCATTATGTTCTTCAAGTAACCATCAAGACTACAGAGTGGAACAGAGCTAGGAGCATGTGTATGATGATGTTTTTTGTCATTTACAGCTGGTAGTCCTGACACTGAGACAGGAGCTGCAGGTGAATGAAAATTATCAAAGTTTTTTGAATGCATGCTAAAGAAAGACTTAGTGCATTTGAGTCATCAGGGAGCTAAACCTTCAGATCCCAAAAAAGAAGAGCTTGAGCCATCTGGGAATTTCAGTTCTGGGGTCAGAACTGCATGAACCGTGGTGTGTTGTTGGGAATTTCTAGCTCAGCAAACTGTCTGGAGGCTGGAGGGAGCATCGAAGAGGCAACAGAGAGGGCGTGAGGAGAGCATGAGTCATCTGGGACTGCAGACAGGAGAGGGCAGCTGCCAAGTGAGTGGGTGCCCCTGGGGAGGTTTGCATTCTGCAGGTCTCCCACAGCTGAAGTCAGCGGTGCTTGGTACAAGCAAGAGCACTTTCCTCTGCCTGAACGTTGGTATTTCCCAGACACACCACGGGAACTGCGCCGGAAAGCTCCACGCCTGGCCAGTTCTTAGGGCTTCATCCTGCAAACATTTATACTGGAGTTTGCTGAGGCCTTTGGGATTATTAAAGCTACTCCCTTGTCTGTAGGAGGTGAGGTCTCCCAGCGAACCACAATCACTCCCAGTGCAATGTGCTGGCTTCATGGATGTTTAAATCAGAGGTAAATATTCCCCCTCTCTCCTGTGCTTAAAGATGCTTGTGATCATCTGGAACAACTGCATCCAATAAAGATGGAGTAAGAAGCCTTAGCTTTGAATATTCTACCCTTGTTTTCTATTTTAATATATGACTATGTTTGCCTGGCCATCAGTGTGATAACATATACCAGTTTATTCAGTAAATGTTCCCAATTTATTCAGCTTTGCTTTCCCAATAAGCACTCATTATTTATGACTAGCAAGAAAACCTTTGCCTCCAATGGCAGAAGGAGAGTGTCTCCTCATTTAATTACCATGTATAGTTAGCTGCATGGTGATTGGAATAAAATAATTCACTTTCTATTCCCAGAAGAGTTTTCCTAAGTGCTTTGGGAGGCGGGGGGGAGGCTGGCGGATGAGTGTAATCTCAAGAAGCACACTGTAGTGGAATCCAGCACTAGGAGCCAGATGGCAAGGTTGCACTGAATAGCACATTTTTTTTAATAGCTGTGAAAATTTGCTGTCTGCACAGTGCTTTGCTGAATGACAGCAGAGACCAGTTCTAATTTATCTGGTGCTACAATTAAGTTATTTCTTCAGAGGGTTCCCCTTCTTTTTCACATAAGATCAGGGCCCACTTTCACTACCAAAGGCAATGTTTGGGTATCTGTAAGAGTTCAGAAAACAAAGAGGGCAAAGCTGTGGGAGGAAAAAATTTTTTAAAAATAGAATAACTAGTTCAGGAGAGCACTATGATCAAGCAGCCTGGCCTTGTATTGTGCAACCCTCTGTGAGGTGGTTCCATTGTGTAGCTCTCATGTGACATCCATTGAGTCTGCTGGGATCTCTTGCAATGTCCTTTGAATGTGCTGGGATCTCCACACACATTTTCAGTGATGGGAATGAGAACCAGAGGAAGTCAATAATTTCCCATCATGCTTTAAAATATAGATGCAGTCATAAATGCTGTGTAAAGAATGTTGCCCTAGCAGTACATACATATGGGCTTCGTGTAAACATGGCTCAGAAAGCGACATTAGAGTATTAGATTACACCTGAAATCTAAAATGTATTTTCCATCCATGAAATGATGACTGGACCCCAGATTTTGAGATTTTTGACTCCACTCAAACATACAAACTTCCCAAATTTCCATGTATCTTAACATGGTCTGTGCAAGTCCAGTCCATCCAAAATGCTCCCTTGAGTGTGTAGAATCATCTGTGGCAATAAATGAAAGACAAGACAAACCCTGCTGTTGGCTTTAGGCAATCACCTAACTGGTAATGCTCTTCTGGGCAGGGGTGATGGGAGAATTTGCAAAGACCATGGACATAACACACTATTTAATAAGCAAGGGCAGTCCTGTGGGCTTTCCCAATGTGCTGCAAAGCAGTGAAGAAGGACTAGGCTGAGACCTCCTTAGAGTCAACACATACATTAAATCTCCCCTGAAGCAGGCATGTGTTTCACACACCCCTGGAAACCTGCCCTGTTGTGATAGCTGTGTATTGCTCCGAATGCTTCTGGTGCATGTGGTGAGTTCCTCTGCCTGAAGTCAGGCAGCCCATGCAGCTTCCATGCCTTTGACCACAAAGGTCTGGGCCACTTCTTTCAATGTAACTAAACCCAGGGTTCTGTCTTGCTCTCACAGCAAGTCTGCATCAGGGAAATGAAGAAATGAGTCCACCTTTGAGAGCTGATGTGCCTGGAGATCTGGAAACAGAGGTGTGACTCGAAGTCACCTCCCTTAACCGTGTGCCAAGCACATTTGTCAGCATGAACCACAAAGATGGGAAGAATTCAGAAACTTCTGGAATACAGTTTTGGAGTTATACCAACTAAAACAAAGTCCATGTGTTGCCTATTGTCTAACTCTGCAGCTTTTTATTCTGTCATTGAATACTGACTTGCCCTGCTGTTACAGAAAATTACACTAAGAGCAAATGCCATTCTTCCATGCTGTCTACATATTTAAAACTGTGTAAATGTGAAGGCCATTAAAACCCTGCAAGCAAAGCTTTGCCCTGTTTATATAGTTTGTGCTGTACTTAGCCCAGAGGATCCAACAACAAACCTGGTGATATGCACCAGGGTGATACGTACCCAAAACTAGGAAAGAGCATCTTCAGACATAACACTGCTGCTGACATGACCCTACAGTGTCTGTCTCATCTTAGATAGGGACACCTGAATCTGTTTGAACAGTAGAATTCATCCTTTGCCAAAGGCTGCCTCCAAAATAGGAGCTCTCTTATCTGAGCCCCAGACACTGCTTTGGCTTTCAGTGTGGGGGTCAATCCTACAAAATCATTGCTAGAACAGGCTGAAATGCTTTTGTAGTATTTTTGCAGAGTAGTGCCTGGGGATAGTGGGGGTAAAAAATTTGTTGCTTCCCACATTTCAAGGTATTTTTCAATTACACAAATCACTTCTGTTTCTCTTTTCACTTTTTTGTCATTTTCTGTATATTTTTCATACTTTTGTTTCTCATCTTTACATATTTCCCATGGGAATGTGGGTGAAAGAGTTAAGTAAAAGACAAAATTTACTTTCTGAGATGATTCCAGCAGTCTTTTCCTTAGCTGAGTCAACATTTTCTTTTCCAGGGTGTTATTTAATTCTTCTAAGATGGGAACAGTTTTCCTTAAAAATAAAACGTCTTTAACAACAACAGAAGAGACCAGCTCAGTGCAGCTACACGTGGTGATAGCCAGACTGATGATGATGATGTAAAATCATCTCTTTACTCTTCTGTTTGAAGACTGGATTTTCGAATGATTCTTCATTGGCAATCAATAAGCGAGTTTTTCACTGCTGTCAGCACTACTGAGTCAATGCAGCGCTGAGAGCAAGTGAAGAGCTGTACTGACTCAGCCACACTTCAGGTAACACTCAATTCATTCTCATCCCCAGAATCATTCCATTACACTGAGAGATGAAAAAAGGCACCCCACTAACCCGCTTTCATATTTTGTAATCACTTTTTCAGGTTCCTTGTCGACCATTCCGAATTCAGACGTAGAAATAATCACAAGCTGAGCTCAATAACCTCTCATCTGACACAAAACCTTCCTGAAAGATGTCCAGCCTTGATCTGATGACATCAATGGAGTACTCACCATTTCTCAGAGTAAAGCATTCCCAGTGACTAGTCATCCATGCTCTTGATAATTTGTTTCATTAACTCAGGATGATTTTAAAGCGCATTTCTTTTCTGATTCCCCAGCCTAGCACAAACCCAAGTCAAAAAAAAGTATGAACTAACACAGCTCTGTCTGAAGGTGCATTTCTGAGGCTGGACTGGAAAGAACTTTCTTTTGCACATCTGAAATTTTGCATTGGAGGCAGAATTTATAATTTATAAATTTTCACTTTTTTAACTAGTTGATTATACCTACAGCTCAGGTCTAATTGCTTCTATTCCTGTTCAGAGGCACAAAAAACTGCATCAAGATAAATACCCTTGGAAATGTTTAAAAGATCCTGATGTGTATGACCAGAACTGCCCCACTTGCAGACAGAAATAATCTAGCTGTCACAGACTAATGAACTGTAACCTGGAATTCTGGTTGATCCTGTCACCCTTGGCCAAAATAATCCAAGGAGGGAAGTGACGCATGCTGAAATCTTGTTTTGAGAACTGGACATTCGGATTTCTTCCAGGACTGCTCTCAAGGTTGCGTTGTACTCACAGTGCAATTGTTTGTGAGAATTTAGAAAAAATTAAGGATGGAGGACTATTGCCTTAATTCTGTTGTGAAAAGAACTCTCATTCTAACTGCAGAGGCATTTCATACCTTTTGCAAATAATTCCACTTGGACCTGGACTTACTACAGTATGAGATACCCTGTTGTTTTACACCTTAAAGCCCTTCTACAGGACTACTCTTTTGCTTAAAATTAAGTTTTAACTTTTGTATCTGTTCCCTTTTCCATTGTCTGTGTAATCAAATGTGGCAGATCTTAGTGTTTGTTTGCCTGAAAATGTTGCTTGTTTTTTTAAAGAAGCATTTTTTATTTATTTTAGTATTTCTTTCCCTGGAAAACAACATTCAGAATGATCCAGGAAATAATATTTTAACAAGCATTAAGTTGCCATCGTTGAGACCACAGAGGGAAGCTGATGCAGGAAGGAGGAAAAGTGGATGCCGTGTGCCATCCTCGAGTGCCATTTATAACAACACACATTTTGTCCTCCCCAAAAGAGTAATTCTCACACTTCTAGAAATTAAAACCCAGGAAATTTTAAGTTCAAATCAAACAAACTGTCATTAAAATCATCATAAGTCACTGAAAACTAGTGAAAGCTGAGTTTAAGTCTAAATTCCCACCTGTCTGTTCTGGCACACCACACGGAGAAGCAGCGATGTGTTGTGCTTGCATCAGACCTCACTTTTTGCTAGCTTGCTTTAATGTGCTGGGTTGTTTGCACCCGTGAAGCAGCAAGAGGAGCTTTCAGTTTAATAGGAAACAGTCCCAGAGCCAGTTTTGGGATATTTTGCTGCCTCCTGTGGCTGTGGGTTCATTCTGCTGCCCAGACCTTGCCATGCAGGGGAAGTTCCATAGGAGGAGACGTCACCTCTGAGTATAGCTGGCATATGACATTTGCCTGATTCCCATGAAGGAGTGGAAAACGTTAAAACAGTTAAAATGCTAAAAGCCTTAGATGTGAGCAAAATTTTATAGGGCAAAAATTGATGAGCTTGGGAGAAGAAGGACAATCACCAAGCCATGCTTTGTGCACTGGTGTTTGCAGCCAGCGGTCCAGATAATGACTTGGAGAGGAATCTGGGTAAGAGCAGTTTCAGTAACTTACCATTTCTGTCTGGGCAGCTAAATCAAAAGTCACACCTCTTCAAGCAGCACTGCCTGGAGTAGCAGTGGGTGCAGTGCTGCCCAGGGCTGTTGTAGACAAGCAAATCACTGCACACATGGAGGGTATCAGACAGCAGCTCTTTTCTAGGGGCTTGAGCACTGCCTACCCTGAAAAGTACCAATTATCACCATTTAATGCAGAAATCTGGGGTGTCTAAAAACTGTTGCACCAGTGATTAGGTCTTGCCAGACATTGCAAAGTAGAAAACTCAGACCAGGGCCCAAAGGACTGACTTCAGACAATGCTGTCAGCAATCCCAAATAGTGATTGCCCTGACAAATGTTGCTAGTGAAAATAAAAGTTAACTTGTTTGCCACCTTCAAAGTGCCAAGGAGTTTTGTAAACACTAACACTGCTACCACCACCTTATATTTCCATTTTGAGCCTGATGAATCTGACACCAGACCAGAATCATGTAGGAGCAAGACAAAGTGTAAATGGTACGAAGAAAATTGTATTTAGCAATTGCACCAAAGCAGTGAATTCATCAGTTCACCAAGAGGACAAACTGATATTAATGCCTGAGCAGGTTTCTCAACATCTTTTGCCAGTATGAGGAAGTTAGCATTTATATTTTTGGGGGAAACAGCATTTGTGGGGTAAGATCTTTGTAGGGAGCTCCCAAGCATGGACAATGTGGGAGTCATTTCAAGGGATCTGCTTGCAACAGGAGCTTTGTAACTTCCAGCTGAGCACCCAGACTGGTTGTGCATCTGCAGAATGAAACATGGAGAAAGTCTCTCCTGCAGATCTGCAAAGCACACCCTGGTATTATGGATGTGGTTTTCTCCTGCTCACTTTATCTCAGCTGCTGCCCTGAGATGTTGGTAGGCAGACATGGAAAAGTGCAGTTTTTCTCTCCCTATCATTTGTGGGGATTTACCTTACAAATGGGATATGCTGCACTGTATTTCTAAGGCTTGTTTTTGATTCCTGCTCAGTAAACACAAAGCAGGGATGCTACTTCAGCGATATAAAAGGCCATTATGACGTTGCTGATTGCATATGATGATGATATATATCACATTGCCTATCATTGTCTTGCTACATGATTTCTGAAATTCTACACATGGTTTATCCAAACCAAAGGTTTTCAAAAAGTATAAAGGGGAAATAGTATGGCAGGCTCTCTGCATCTACACTGATTGGAAGAAATGTGTCGCTGGAAGGCAGCTCTCTAAATAGGAGTTGGTAGATTTTCACACATGCATTGCAAAGTTTATTAGATTTCATGTTTGATGTATGTTCTTATAATTTTGAAAAAAGAAAAAAATCACATTTAAAATGTTCCATTTTAGTTTTTGATTGTCCTGTAATTTTTGTGTTCCATAAACCACATCTTGATAGGTAGCCTTGGGAAAAGCCTTCTTAGTTCTTTACCATTTACTTTGTGGCCAGCACAATTAGTCTGCCCTCAAGACTTTCCACTGCCTGAAAAGTTCACACTTGTGACCCTTTCAGGAGAAACAGCCAGTGGTTCCTAATCTAGGGAACGGAAGTGACAGATGCTCTGCCTAATGAGCCCACTTACTCACAATTTCTTATATTGGAATTCACAGTAATATACAGAATTAGGAGGAGAAAAAAGCACTTATTTCTGTGAACTTCTTTTTCAAACCTCTGGAGATAAAAACCCAAGAAATCTGTGGTTGTTCACTTTAAAAATATTGCTGGAAGAGGAGGAAGAAGAGGAGGAGGAGGAGGATTACGTCCAGGATATTATATTCCAGAAAGAATTCACTGAAATCGTTTTTCTAGAGGGCCTGGATAATTCTGTTTGTGAGTTATGAGATTTTTGAGAGCCTTTATTCAAAACCATTTTCTGCATGCTTTTAAGAAACTTCGTAAATGTCTGTACAAATATTAACAAATGTGATTTTACTGCAGATCAAAGATTTGATCTCATTAGTCTGCCTAAAAATTTGCAGCTCATTTCACTGAGCCCAAGTTCAATAATGTCTTATTTTCCTGTGATTGCCAGCATAAGTGAATTTAAAATTGTCTTTCCATCAGTACTATGTTAAAAAATTTACTGTTTCAGACTTCTGCTATTGATTTTTGGTTAAGCTATTAGCATTGAATAAATGCAGAAGCCACCCAAAAAAAAAAAAATTCTTATTTACCCAAGAAAATTTTTATATATTCAGACATCTCTGGTGATAAAAATAAGGGCACATTGTTTCTTCACTATGCCATTCATGGATACCCAGCACTGAAAAACTGACATCACTGGTGTAAAGGCATTTAGCCCATGGGATCACTCAGTGGGCTGAACAGTCTGACACCAGCAGTGGAATGTGCAAGAGCCAGGTTAGCAAAGTCACAGCCCATGCCATGGAAGGAAACCATCTGGTCTTATAAAACAGATGTCTTAAAATCATACAGCCTAGAAATTGTAGCATTATCTACATAATTAATATATTAGGGATGCTGGAATGGCTACACTTATCCTCTAGGAAAATCTTCAAAGGAATCACAAGTTTGGCCATATGAAAACAGATCTTCCAAACTTGGAAATGGGCATTTCCTCCTGGGTGGTTAGAGAACTACATTTTGAGGTCTCCATTTGTACTTATTTGGATGAAAGGAATAACATTAATTCAACAAGGTTTTTGAATTCATGACTTTGCTCTGCCTAATTGATGAATTTTTTTCATCATTTATTTTTCTATGCGGATTGAAAGACTCCAGCTTTCCATGTCTGGCTGAGAAATGTGGATTCCTAACTCCTTCACTATTTGGTCATGATTTGGGCTCCAGGCCTATCAGTACTGCAACTGCAATCACATGGCATATAAATGCATTCAAAGAATGAGGGCTAGATTCTCAGACACTGGAAAAGTGATAACTCCATTTCACCTCTGACCTTTGACACTTATTAAGCAAAATGCTGTCCTTAGTTAGCCAGCTGACTCTCTAAAATGGAGGTCTTGAAGGCCACGAAATAACTCCAGATAGACAGGTAGAGTTGAAAGCAAAACTCCTTTGCAGTAGCAGCCTGCTATCTTGCAGCCATGGATTTCCCACTTCACACAACCATGTATGAAAAACCTCTCACGAGTTGCTCTTGATAAAAATTACTTCAGTTTGTCTGGGAAAAGACAGCATCTGAACAAAGCTCCCTCACTGAGCCCGCAGTGATTAATGACTGTGAGTGTGTGGGAGGAAGGAGCTGAAGGCTCTGACACGACCCTACCCAGCTACTGAGACCATGAACCGGGCGGACTGGACAGGGAACAAGGGGGTTTCTGCCCCATCCCAGAGATTTATGAAGAGCAGGTTTGAGGTACGGAAAGAAAATGCCAGAGGACAAATAGGAAAGATTATCCCATGCAGTCTGACGTATGGATTTGCACTGTAGCACTCACCATCCGTGCTCTGGGAAGGGGATCAGCAGTGTGGAGGAGAAGAGGCTGGCATTTGGGGTTTGCCAGCTTTGTGTTAGCAACTGAGCTGGCATCACTCTGCTCAGTGGCCCAGCAGCAGGGCTGCCCCCTCACACAGGAGCATCAGGTGGGAGCAGCGCAGTCCAGATCAGCATCCGTACTCTTGGCCTCTGTGAACAGCCTTAACTCCTCAGGCTATGTGGCTCAGTACACACACACACACACCACTAGAAAGAGGCAAAAGCAAACATTACCAAAAGCAAAAAAGAGAAAGCCTGGGAAGTCTGGGATCAGGGTGGATCTCTGGACCAAAACTGCCTTTGGGATGTAAGACTTAGCAAAATTGGCTGAAGTCTCACCACAAAGGCTTGCGAGGACTCCCGCATGCTGTGCGGAGATTGCTGCCTTCTCCTGGTGAGCCGGGCAAAGCACAGCTGGAGAGACGAGCTCAGCACATCTCAGAGTCTTGTTTTGAGAGGCCTGGTTCTCTCAGTGGTTCTCTCAGACTTCCATGCCCTTAACATTGTCCATTTTCATGTGTTGTGTAAAAAAAGAAGCCCCATCCTAATATGACTAAGGAGAGGGAAGCAGGTAATACCTACCGAGGCATCAAGGCAATGAAAATGAAGAGGGCTTCGGAAGAAGAAGGGTGTGGATATCTGTTGGTTACTAAAGTGCTGCTTTTCTGCCAGGGCAAACAGACAGAAGGGGGAAGTGGATGAGGGAAGCTTCTCTGCTGGAGCTCCCTGCTTGCTACAAGTGCTCCCGGAGATAAGGAGCGGATCGAGGGAGATAGCACGCTTGGCTCGGCTCTGCTGGGCTCCACGGGGCTCTGCTCTGCTGTGCGGAGCCCAGCCAAGCCCAGCGCGTGCAGAGCTCCCTGCACGGAGTAACCCCACTGGCAGCTGGACACCACAGAGAATTTAAAGGGAAAAGAAAAAAAGAAAAAAAGAAAAAAAGAAAGGGAATATAAAAAGATGGGAAGATGGGGAAAAAGGGGGATTTTTCTCCAGATGAACTCAGGAGATGAGCTTTTTCGCAAACAACCTTGCCTCACTAAGAGCATCAGAGCTCCTCTGGAGAGCCAGGGCCTGGCTGGGCCGGCAGGAGCTTGGGCTGGTGCCCCGGGCAGTGCTGAGCCTCCCAGCTCTGGCTCATCCCGCTGTGCCCGGGGAGAGGCCATCGGACCTGCCCTCACCCCGCAGCCCCAGGGCTGCCCAGCGCCCTCTGGGACACCAGCACCCTCTCCCGTCTCCAGTGCTATTCTTCTGCCAAGACTTTTTTGCTTTGTGAGAGATCAAAGGAGAATAAACATCTCCATCTTCCCTCCGAACATATCCAGCCAACATGCATGGTATTTTTATTGTGGAAGGGAGCGATTTGTAAGAAGAAATGAAAATCTCCAGCGTGTCAGCTCATAGGAGCTAATGATGTTTACACAGACATACCACACTGATGGAATAGTCCCAACATCCCCTTCTGGGGGGGGGAGGTTAGGAAAAAAAAAAAAAAAAAAAAAAAAAAAGGAGTTGGGCGGGGTGGCGGGGGGAAGAAGGGGGAAAAAAAAGGGGAAAAAGAGAAAGGGAGAGACAGCGGCGAGAGGAGTGACCCAGGCTCCCCTCCCCCGGCTCTTTCCTGCGCAGCAACCTGTACTTGACCCTCCCGAGCCTGGCTCTGCTCAGCCTCCATCCCGCCCCGCCGGAGCCGCAGCGCTGATACCAGGCAGCTGATGCGCCGCCTCATCCAAAACACACACTTGGGGGAGGCGCACGCCCACGCCAAGCTTCGGGGGGGCTCCGGGGCCGCCGAGGGACGCGGGGGGCCGGCACCCACCTTCCTCCCTCCCTCCTTCCCACCCTCCCTCCTTCCTCCCTCTCTCCCGCCGGGCCGGGCCGGGATGTGCCGGGCCGCCGCCGCTGTTTGCCAAGCACTACAAGTGGCGGGGGAACTGGGTCCACTTCAGGGTGGAAATATTTCAAATGCTTCCTGGGATGGAGATGGGGGAGAGGCCGCCCGGCCAAAATTTGCGGGAGGAGAGACCGCCTGCCCCAGGCCGGCCCCCTCAGCCCCTCCCAGCCAGTCCATCCGCAGCCTTTTGAAGTCCAAATTCAGGCTGATTTGGGTGGGGTGCCCGGATTACCCTGGGAACCGGGATCCCTGGGTGGCACTGGTCCCTTTGCTTTCCTATCCCATCCTTTCATCCCTCTGTGCACCTATGGGTACACCTATGGGTGCATTCGATCGCCTTTGCTGGGAGCACATCCCAGTGGGTGCCAGCTTCCTCGAGCAAGAAACACGGGAAGGGATCCCTAGAAGACCTTATGCAGTTATAAAAGGCAAAGGAAACAGAGGGTGAAAGGTCTCAGTGTTAAAAAAAAAAAGACTTTATGAGTCAAATTTTCACATTGTCACAGTCTTTCAGCCTTGCTAGCTCCAAGTTGTTGCAGTGTTGTCTGATCCCTGCTATCCATGCTTCTGGTGCAGTTCAAGAGGGAAGATGGAGTGGATGAGTCCAGCAGCAGCCATTCTCTACCTGCCCCAACTCTGTGCTTTCCTCTGTCTTTGTGCTGGGGAAGAACTATTAAAATGCATTTCTCTGAGTCATAAATTCCACTGATAAATAATGCTTTTAAATGCCTGTACTGTACACAGTTTCCTTGGGTGCCACTTACTTCCTTCCGCCACTTCCTTCCTTCCTTCCTTCCTTCCTTCCTTCCTTCCTTCCTTCCTTCCTTCCTTCCTTCCTTCCTTCCTTCCTTCCTTCCTTCCTTCCTTCCTTCCTTCCTTCCTTCCTTCCTTCCTTCCTTCCTTCCTTCCTTCCCTCATTCCTTCCTTCCTTCCCTCCTTCCGTCCTTCCTTCCCTCCTTCTGTCCTTCCTTCCTTCCTTCCATCCTTCCTTCCTTCCTTCCTTCCTTCCTTCCTTCCTTCCTTCCTTCCTTCCTTCCTTCCTTCCTTCCTTCCTTCCTTCCTTCCTTCCTTCCTTCCTTCCTTCCTTCCTTCCTTCCTTCCTTCCTTCCTTCCTTCCTTCCTTCCTTCCTTCCTTCCTTCCTTCCTTCCCTCCTTCCTTCCCTCCCTCCCTCCTTCCCTCCTTCCTTCCCTCCCTCCTTCCCTCCCTCCTTCCTTCCCTCCCTCCCTCCCTCCCTCCTTCCTTCCTTCCTTCCTTCCTTCCTTCCTTCCTTCCTTCCTTCCTTCCTTCCTTCCTTCCTTCCTTCCTTCCTTCCTTCCTTCCTTCCTTCCTTCCTTCCTTCCTTCCTTCCTTCCTTCCTTCCTTCCTTCCTTCCTTCCTTCCTTCCTTCCTTCCTTCCTTCCTTCCTTCCTTCCTTCCCTTCCTTTTCCAGTTATTTACTGAAGTACAGCCTTGCTTTTAGCAACAGACCAGGTTGCTCTGAACTGCCCTATTTCCCTCAGAGACAATTCAAAGCCCCTGGCTGGGTCAGGGCATCAGTGAAAATTTCAGACTGTGCACAAAACAGAGAGAGGCTACAGGGAAGCCAAGGTGACAATTAATTTACTTTTTAAATAGCACTATGGGTAAATCTGTGTGGAGTAGTTCCTCAGCAATGGAACTGCTGAACCCTTCACACCCAAGGTAGCACTGATCAGTCTGTAAGCCTCTGATGCTGGTTCACAGGCCCACCTGTGGAATGATACTGCTGGTAGAGACATTGATCCCAGAGCAGCTGGGGAACAGAGGGGATATGTTTATACCCAAGCCTTATCTGAACCTGTTCACAGAATGCATTGTAGTGTTGTACTGGTTTTGCAAATGCATTTTGCATGTGAGATAACTGCTTTTCCATAGTGAGAGATGAGAAGGTTGCCAATCTCCTGAGCTTTGGAGCCAGGCATTATTTATTTTTTTCTCTTTCTCAGCTTCTCTAGAAAACAGATTTTAAACCCAGTCTCTATCTTACTATTTACTGTTGTTAAGTTACTATTGTCCTGGTGCATCCCTTAAGACAGGAGGAAAGAAATGTGCTGGAACAAATGGCCACAGCAGATCTTGCTATAGTGTACCCACCTCTGGCATGGCCAGGTGCAGGCGGCTGTGAAAATGGCTATTGAGGGAAAAAAAGTATTGCCCATTTCACCTGGGTACCAGGATATAGCTGAATGGTTTTATTTTCTCTGAAGTCAAGAAACTGTGCTCAGCATTCAAGCCTGCATTATGATTTTAAAGCAAGATTGCTGAAGGCTGGTAACCACATAGGGTGGCTCAGTTCTGAAACACCACAGAGTCACAGGGTGCTGAGTTCTGAGTGTGTAGGGGATGCAACCACAGCACATTTTGTAGGCTGTCCAGTACTTTCTGATTTACCTGAGCCACTGCCTCTGCACATATTTGCTAAGGAAAAGCCTCTAGACTCTAGCTTGGGACAAAAGAGCAAACTCATCTGGCACTGCAAAAAATGGCACTATTATTTTTCTTCTTAGGAAATATCAGCAAATGTGTGTCAAATGCCCCGTTCTGTGATTGTACCCATTATACTCATGAATGTCCTTACAGAAATAATGTGGTTACTGGTCCAGTTGTCTGTCTGTGATTTAGTGATTTAGTTGGGCTTTTCATTTCTCTATAGTTCTTCTTATCCATAAGCTTTCCAGTTTTTCAGATTTTCTAAGTAAATACACTCCAGAGTAAAAAAAATGTCAAGTACTCCTATTTTAAAGGCAACCCCTCAGTAAAACACACTCAAACTTAAATAGACTGAAGCGCTTTGATTTAAATCAGATCACAAGGCTCCTGATTCTCCCTTCCTTAGGCACATCATAGGGTGTCTGTCCATGTGCAGTGTCCCAGTGTTGTTCACTTCACTGGTGAGTAGCCTTGATTTTCTGCTCCAATTGAAAAGGTAAAATCACTGTCGTTTTCTCATGTAAGAAGACATCATCCTGAATGAGGTATAAGGAAATAGACAAAAACTCCTTATTAGAGAAAAATACGTATTAAGTTTCTCTCCCATTTAAGACCTTGTTTTCAGTGCATAACCTTATGCTGGATGCTGCTTGGATTATTGTAATGGCTGCATACAAGGCTGAGGAATACTTTGTTTCTGCCCTCCCTCTTCCCCAGTTTTTCCTCCTTTTCACCTTTGTCTTCTATTTCTTTCACTGCAGGTTCAGAAGCTCAGTTGTAACTTATGTTGTTGACATTACATGTTTGCCAAGTTTGGGTATTATAGCACTCATGCAGCTCTAGTTTCATTCTGTTTTCCCCGTGTGCTTTATCCCTTTTATCTTTGGCCCTATTAATGTGGTTGCCCTGTGACAACACTTGCTGGAGGACGTACAGGAGGGTGTTTCCTGGTGGTGCCAAGTGAATGCTGCCTTCCCAAAGGCACCAGTACAGTCCCCCAGCAGGAGAGAGCAGGACAGCCCGTGCTGCTCTCCTGCCCCCTTCCCACACAGTTATCCATCTCAGCTCTGCTCCTGCAGGGAGATGTGTGTCTTCCTTGGGGGTCTCAGATGGGTCTGTTTAGGATACCCCAAAGCAGCCCAAAAAGCACAGACTTTTGAAAATGGGCAGGTTTGCCTTCTATTTATTTCTCCTTTTATCCTGCTGGCGAGGGATCATCAGCATGCAGACAGTATCTAACACTCTCAGATAAACTGCATCTGTACAGGCTCATTCAGACACAGGCTATAAATACCCGCTGCCTGTGCACAGCCTGCCGCCACGCTCCCTGGGTGCCTCTTCCAGGGCAGCCTTTCCAAAAGGTTTTTGGAAGAGATCCTCGTGCAGTGCCCAGACCATGCTGGGACCTGAGAGCTGTGGTTAGCAGCGTGTGAATGCTGCTGCGGCAGAGGCACCAATCGCTTACCTTCTCCATTTGTACCTATGTGGTGTCAGGGCTGTGATTTAGGTAGGTTCCCTGTCAGCCAGGACATAAATTACAGCCAGCACTCTGGCACGGGACTCTGGGAGCCATTCAGGGCATTTCCCTTTCCAGAGATTTGTTTCCTCCAGAGCAACTCGCGAAAGTAATGCCTTCCTCCTTCCCACTGCCCTCGACTTCATGTTAAAGACACTGTTAACCTGGTGCTGCCCTTCTCTTAATCCTGACATGGAAAAATGGATCAGGACGTGAAGGAAGAGTTAAATAATTAATTTAGAGGTATCTCGTTTTCCAAATCTTGCCTAATCCGGCTTTCCAGTTTAGCATTCATTTTCCCCACCCTTTTGTATATACCAGTTTCAGCCCTTTATCTCTCCCACTTCTAAATATTTTACTGGGGTTTTGTTTTATACAGTTGAGAGGAATGCTGTTCTGATAAAACAGGGCTATAATCTCCTCAGGCTGCATTTCCTTAGTTCCCACTCTTCATCTGTAGCTTTTAAACAAAAAATCTTTACTAGATGAAAATAAAGACGGTGAATTTCAGTGGTACATTTAATAATTCATAAATCAAATGAAGTTCAAACAGGTTCAAAGTTTAAAAGTTTAAAAGTTTTGCTGAAGCTTTAAAGTTTAAACTGTCAGAGACTTTGACAAAAAACTTTTCCTGTCTGGAATATTTAAGATTGTTAAACCATATTACATGCATGGCTATTGCTACATTTTTTCAACCATAAGTTGTCTTCTAAAAGAATATTAATTTCATGTTGTCTTTAAACAACTAATACATATGCAGTATAAAGAAGCATAT
The DNA here is from genome assembly GCF_049639895.1 of Pseudopodoces humilis. Classification (NCBI taxonomy): domain Eukaryota; kingdom Metazoa; phylum Chordata; class Aves; order Passeriformes; family Paridae; genus Pseudopodoces; species Pseudopodoces humilis. Next base: position 46,585,340 of record NC_142200.1, read on the forward strand.
TATTAATGTAAAGAAGATCACAGCTATATAACCTGCATATTGCACATATTTTTTTCAGGCCAACTTACTTTGGCCAGCAAGAAATCACTTGATTTATTAATGCTGCTACATGTTAGAGGGGTAGGAAAGGTCTCCTTTTAATGGCTTGGCTATTATAAAAGAAGAATTCAGGCGACTATACATAACTACAATGTCTGAAAAGCATTAAGTTTTATGCACGGTGTCCTTACATACTTTGGGAAACTCTTTCTGTTCTTGCTTATACCAATATCAATATCAGAGTCTAAATGCCACTGAAACCAGAATGCCACTGAAACCAGTGAGTTTTTATGTGGTCTTATCTGTGCTGATTTAAATTCATTAATGTATTCAAGGATCCTTTTATTTACATTTTTATCATTTCCAAAGTATTTAAAGTATTTTCAGAAATATATTAATTTCATTCATTGCATTTCTGAATGCAGTTGTAGCTCTAAGTGACATTCTGTGAAAGGAATATATTATAAATAGCACACTAGGAAGATGCTCCTACCTAAAAAGAGGAACCAGTTTCCCTTGGGGAAAGACTGGCATGGCATCAGAGGAACCTTACCAGCATACAGTGGCTGTGGCCCAGGCTCAGCTCAGATGTAAGCACCACAGTAGGCCTAGAATTTGACATCTTTCCTTCAGTAAAAATAACAAACACTCTATCTGTCATTATTAGCTGCTAAAATTAATTTCGTTTCCATGAATGAGCTCATGAAGTAAGCTGTTTGTTATGGCAAAAGCAGAAACATTAATACCTTTAAACAATTTTAACTGATAAAAGTCTGATAAATGGAGAAAATGGAAACAGGCATCCTAAGTCCCTTATTTTCTCAGGGAAATCAGGATTGGAGAGGACAAAGTAAGGGAGAAAGTTAGTCCACAGTTCCTGATGTAGCATAAGGTGGTAATAAGAAATGTATGCCTTAGAGCACTTCTAAAACAGTTATTTTTGACTCTAAAGCAGACCAGTTGCAATGCTGAAAGTTCAGCAGAGAGCAGAGTCATGTTCTTCCATCAGTCAGGAATCCCTTACTCCTTCTAGTAAGTGCAGATTTCTTCCAGCAAGCAGCAGGGAATGTTTTGCACATGTCACAGGACTTGTCTCCAGCCTCATCAACTGCCTTGCCCTGGCTGAAGTTGGCAGTGAATAAAGGACAGTTTCTCAGCATCCTACTCCAGTGGATTTCCATCCCCTCCAAGGGCTCATTGGGATAGCATGTGAACTGTTGTGTGAATGAACTGCAAAATGAGCTTACAAAGTGTTGTTTTGCCTGCCAGGAAAAAGTCAATAAAGTAGAGGTACAAAACTCACCAAATGAAGCTCTTTAAAAATATGCATTCATGGAACGGTGTTCAATCAACACAATTAGGAAATTTTGGCAAGCACCCAGACCTGGATGCCCACAAGCACATGTAAGGAGTAGTAGTGATAGAACCCAGAAAGCAGAATTAGGGGTTAAAACTGAACATATCATGAGGGATGTACTTTCTAAGTGCAGCCCAGAAATCCCTCCATGCTGGGCTGGAAGAGCCCTGTGGGCTGAAAGCACATGCACAAGGTGGATCCAAAACTTAATCCACCACCTCCCTGCCACCCAGGGAGTTTAGATATCTGTCCTAGGGTCAGTGATAAGGTGCTGCTACCCCCACAGGGACCTGTTGCAGCTGGGTGCCTGCAGCTCTTCAGCTATGGGTCTCTAGAAGCTGAATACATGTTCTCCATCTCACAGTTTCGGGTTTAAAAGCTCGAGATCTCTTTGTTTATTTTGGAGATGCCACTTCAACATAACAACATGACTTGGCAGCGTCTCACCCGTAATGATTTTGATCTCGTTTCAATGATAGTTTAGCATCATCAATTTGGAACTGACTTACTTTGCTCTGCTAAATGCCAACGAATTGATGAATGACTCTTTTTTAACTTGATGCCTGGGAAGAGGCAGCAGTCATCTTATGACAAGGGTATAAATGAATCTCAATTCATTATTTCTGTTAGCTAAAGAGTCAACATAAATAGGTTCTATGGAGCTTTTTTGTTTCAGGGACTACTAAATGGTATGGCTACTTCCCCAGATGCTCCATGCTGATTTTTGCAAAATGAAAAGGCTCCACAAGCCCTGCAGCGAAGGGAAACCCAGCAGCCGCACAAACAATGCTACAAGATATCTTCTGCCTAATTTCCAGGCCACAGCTCTTTGGGGACTTCTCTACATTCTTCTGGTGACTTGCCTCTTTAGTACCCTCCCTGCTCTGTTCATCTAGGGAGAAAAAGGGCTCATTACTGCACAAAAATGGGTAGGGCTGTGTCAGAAGGGACATTTTCACCAAGGATCACTAAGCTGTCTTCCCTTGGTGAAAGGGGGAATATATATATTAATATATATATTAAAATATATATAATATATATTATACTCCTTTTTCAGATTACAGCTTATTTAATTCCTATACTTAAAAATTTAAGGCACCTTGTGTCCAAGGCAGAACTGTGACAGGTACAGTGACAGAAAGCACAGAAATCATGAAAATAGTGAAGTTCTGACAACATGATCTGCAATTGTTACCACCCTGTGCAGGATTCTCAGGTTGGGGTACAGACCCAGTAAGGTTGGGGTTAACAGCTTAGAGATGAGTAAATGCTGGCCCCAAGGATTGTTACACAAATTACTTTTGTTCAGCATATTGGATGAGGAGACTAATCTGGTCAATTCAGAAGAACAAATAAGGGAAGTAGCTTCCCATGTGCTATCCAGGACCCTGGTACCAGGCTGCAGAAAAAAGAAAGCCAACACCTGTTTGCTGGCCCTCAGGGAGTACTCAGTTTCCCCTGGGAAGTGTTTTTCAAGAAGCCTGGAAGCTCCTTCATCATATACTCCCTGATCTTAATGCTGGTAGCACCCACCTAACGAAGTGTGATGCTGCAGGAGGACAGGACCCAGCCCTCCTGCTGGCTATTTGCAAGGCCCAGATCTGACAGATTTCCCCAGAGCCTTTGCCTTCACACAGCAGTGGTTTTGCAATGCTCCCCAGTCACTGATGCAGCAGGAGAGCAGCAGGAGATCGAGGAGCCAAAGTGGTCCTTGAGTGAGTGTTTTTGAGGAATTCTCCTCAAAGCTACTCTACTCACAGTCGCCGCCAGTGGAGTGAGTCTGGGAATGTTCCCTGCCCCCAGGTAAGGAGCAGGAGGAGCTCATCTGCACACTTGCTGCTGGAAAACTTCACAGTGCCCAACTCTCAGCTAGGTCCTGGCATTTAAAAGAGCTGAGGGTTGGGAGAGTGTAAAACTGATGAGGCAGCTTTGGATGTCACATGAATATCCTGTTGCTCTAATGTCCCAGCAGATATTGGCAATTAACTGAGAGGCTTATGTGATGTGGGCTTTGGAGTGTTACAGTTTTTTCTGCACCACATCTTAAGACAGAGCTGTGCTTTCTGACTACTTTCAATGAAGAAAATGTCTGAGGTCTGTTTGCATAGACTGTTTTTATATAGGAGACCTCTGGGTTTTGAAGACAAAAAGATAGGTTTCCTGGGAAGAATTTTAATTTCACTTGCCTTCGCAAAGGTAATAAAAAAAAGAAAGGAAAGGAAATAATGGAAATAAATTCTGGTAACTACTATACTTAGGTGACAAAACCAAATGAAAACAAAATCCCCGATACATTGAGAAAAATCCATCAAATCTGAGACAAAGAAGAATGCAGCAAGAGAGTTTTGGGGATCTGGCCCTCAACCACAATAAAGCGCGGGGTGCCTTATTATACCAGCTTGTACTATAGCATTTTAGCAAGGAAATTGTATGTAGTGATATTAGGTTAGGGTTTGGGTTTTCTTTATATTACTGCTTCAGGGGAACCCTACTCATCCCCAAAGACCCCTGTGTCATGGCATAGAAAGAGACTGAATTAGGCACAAAAAGGGACCACAGAATTTTTGTGTGCAATTGACTTGACTGAGGCATCAGAATGAATAAAGGGGTGTCAATGAGCAGGGCAGTGTCTGAGCTATCCCACCAGAAATACCCTGGCCTGTCACCAAAAGGGCTGGTGCACAGGGAACAGCATAGAATTTCTCTAACCCCTCCCCAGACCTGTAGAGTTCATCCCTTCATTTCACCCTGGGGGAAACAAGTACCACATTTCATTCTGAGTTTCTACAGGACAAAAAGGATCCCCTTCTGTTTGTGTGGACTTTACCCTGGGTGTATTTGATGAGGGGTTTGTGCTGCCATCTGCCTGGGAGGTTTCACTGCTGTGGAAGGGTGGGAAGGCCTCACCAGCTTCAGAGAAGACACCAGGACTGTGATATGCCCCTTTCTGCCACCAGTATTTACACTGCCTCCTAATCTTGGCACCACACAAGCCCAGGGGAGGTGCTCATCCAGCTCTCTGCCAAGCTGCTCCATGAAGCTAGACCAGCCCAATACTATTGACTTGATTTGTTTTCCAAACTATGAGAAGACAAGGTGGCCAAGGTCTGTCTTGGGTCATTTTAGGCTGCTCTGGGTGTGTAACTTTAATTCTAGGAATGTGATTTGTTCCCATTTCACTTTTTTCACACCAGTCACTTTCCTGTAAAGTAATATAATTTCTCTCAACACTTGTCTGTGTTCCCACTGGATGCAAACACATTTCCAAACACAATTCTCCTGAAGGTTGCTGGTTTAACCTCACTGCAGTGCTGCCAATTATAATAACCTTTGTCCCACATGCTGAAAATAACCTCTTGAAAGCAACGGATTCCCTGCAAAGTCATGCTCTTGACAGCATTATCAGGATCTTTCTTGCAAAGGCCACTAGCAGCCCCACACGTGAGCTTGCTAAAGCTTGTGACACAAAACCAGGGGCAAGCCCTGGAGCTTTGTGTCCCTAGGATCTGCCTCTTATTTCTTTCAGGAGAGATTTGCCAGATATTCTGGCCAGGGTCTGTGGTTTTGGAAGAGGAAACATTATTTGTCTCATAATACAGACATCAAATACAAACATGGGAGCTGCAGTTCCTGGCATGAAAGCTTTTTGTAGCAATTTACTACCCAACATCCTTATAACTAATGAGGGCTGTAAGTACTATTTTTAGTACAACTAAAATTTGCTATAAGTTATTAGAGAAAGAACTATTGTGTAATATGTGACTAATGTACCATCTCACCAAGAATTTGTATTAGATTGCTGAAAATTGCAGGGAAATTATTTCCAGAGTATTCCAACTGCTCTGAATGCTCTTTGAATGTACAGCACAAAGAAATCTACAGCTTAACTGGCGTGGCTGGCTAATTATATTAAAGTTGTTAGAAAATTAAATTACTATAATGTAGATTCAGTCCACACTTTACAAGAAAGATGCAGCCAAGTGTATTTCAGGTGTGACAAAATTGAAGTCATTGAAATTAATTGGGGCAAGAGGTAGAAAGTGGAAGTGGGAGAAGATTACCAAAGGTAGAATTGATGAAATAAGATGTTTCATTTTCTGGGGTAATTAACTTGGCTTTTAACGCCTCTCTGGGGTAGCAGGGCCAGAGGCACCCTGAGGCTGCAAGGCTCAGGCAGAAGTGGAGGAAGCTAACTTGAGGGGGAGGCAGCTGAAACCCATGTGGGTCCTGGGAGAAAGTCAGTGTTTCAGCATGCATTTGGTTTGTTCTCAACTCTGTCCCTGCAGAGGTGGCTGAGTATCTTGCATGATTTCCTTCTTATCTGCCTTTGCTTAATTGCACCATCACTCATTATTCAGCATCAAGTGCCCGTCTTGGAAAGACAGAATCTATGTATGTACACTCTGTGTCTCTGACCCACCATTTCAGTGCCAGCTTCCCAGCCAAAAAACCTCAACAAAAACCTCCCTCCCACAACCTCTCCCCCAGGTAGCAACCCCAAGTAACACCCTTCTTTTAAAAGAAGTACCATAAAACATTTTTTCTCTTCTCTTGAGCTGGGGAACATTCTTCCCTACATAATGATGTTGTTTTCTTGTCTGGCAATGTTGTACACACTGTCACAGCTATTTGCTATGCAATTCAATTCATAAAAGTCAGCAACCTGTTGAAGTGATTAGCAGTATTTGCTTAAGAGACGCCCAGTACTGGAATTGCAGGAGAGTGCATTACAGGTCAGAGTTACAATATTGACCAGGATCTGGGAGGAAGCTTGTACAATCACATTAGCCATTCCTATTTATGACTCCTTAGCTAGTTAACCTTAATACAGCTGCTCTTAAGAGATATATATATGGGAAGTAACTCTGTATAAACTGTATAAAGTTTATGTGCAATCAAGCTGAAGATGGAAAGATGGGGGAGTAGATCCTTGAGAAGCAGATTACTTCAGCTTCTAGACAAGAGCACTAGCCTTGGCTGGAGGATCAAGTGTCCCAGCCCAGACATTGACATGTTATTGAGAGAGTGCTGCAGTGAGGAATATAAGGTCACCAGCCCTGGCTTGGTGCCTCACTGCCCAGAAGAGTTTTGTCTGTGTTTGGAGAATTTTTTGTCTGCATCTTCTAGGCACTTCCTAGTAAAGTGGTACAATGTGAGGCACATTTGGTATGGGTCTAAGAGGCAAAACATGCAGGGAATCTGTGTGACTTTACCTCCATCAGAAAGTAAGACAAAGGTAAAAAGAGCAAGTATTCATTATGGAAGAGAAAACAAAAATCCCTGTGATGGAGAGCAGCCTTCAGAACACAAACCGGACAATAGAAACGGCAGCAGGATTTTTCAAAGCATGAAAGTAACTTAGCAACACATATTTATTTCCTGTTTTAGAAAAGGTGTCATGAAGGCATGAATTCCTAGGAGATGAATCATATATAAAAGACACACATTGTTTAGCTTTGAAATTGCATGTGGAATACCAGTGAGATAATTCTGCATATGTTCTCCTCCATTCATACAGACCTGGCATGCTGATCACCTAGCGGGTGTGCATCCAAAGAGAGGATGAAGCTGCAAAGTCCTTGAGAAAGAGCATTTGATATATTTCCTCTTACATTTCTGTTGGTGGCACAACAGGTAGCAGGTATAGATGCATCTTAGAGAAATGTAATTCCTGTCCAAGAGATTATATTACTGCGTGAGAAAACTTTAGTTAGAAATTTCCTCTGTGGTCTTCGTTTAGTAAGCAGTCACATAATAGCTTACTTCCAGGAGTTCAAAACTAAAAGAACATGCTTATTATAATGTTGTTTCTGTTTGGGAAAGTGTAAAGCTCAATGATTCAGGATTTATGTTTCAGGGAAATCAAAAGAAAATAAAATTTTACTAAGAACATTGCCAGGTTTTTTTTCTTTACATGAAAACCTTTCTGTTTTCACTAAGACTTTCAATTTTCAAAACCAGCAATGCTTTTTCAGAAAAAAATCAAGTCTGAATCTTCACAGTTTTATGGGTTACATTGGTGACATTTATTATGCAGCTATAAGCGTGAGATCTTTAATGGTCTTGAGCAAGCTAAACTCTATAACTCTGTCCATAAGCATACAAATATTGTTCCACCCGTGTTGAAAGATATTTATTGACACTTAGCAATTTATATGAGGTCATGGACCTTTAAAACAGGTCTCTTTTTGAAAATTTTATTGCCATGTTACATTGCTTGACTAAAAATAATTAACTATCTACATTGTTTAATGACACTGCCAAACTACCAACAGTAAGGTGAAACAGAAACGTGAGACTTTAGAAAATTCTGCCTCTGTCTCACTGAGCCTTGCTTTTCAGAAAGAGAAGCTTCTTTTAAAAAAAGAATCCACAAAGGTATAAAAATGTCCCCTATTCCTGAGGGGTTTGCATGGACCAGTAACTGCAATATTTACACTGCCTCCTAATCGCCAATATATTTTCCTCCCAACATCTTTGTGAGAGAGTGAAAGGACTTTTTTTTCTTTCAACAGATGGATATCTGAGACATGGAATCAATAGGAGAGGACATGGTGTGGGCATGGACTGATTTATGAAATGCTGCAGGCATTAATACAGATTAACAGGAAAACATTCTGGAAAACATTTCTTGCAGCAAAACGCCCAGGTATGTAACTAGTTTTTCACCCCACAGGCAATACTCAAAGCAGCTCCTGATAATTGCTCATTGCTAAGTGTCCTGCTTTTCCTGTTGCAGGAATTACTAAAAACTAAAAATTCACCTGTCTACCCCTGAAGCTGTCTATAACTGGGGATGTCTGGGCACATCTTTGGTCCTTTCACATGATGCTGTCTGTGGGATCACGATGGGAAAATTCCCTGTGGGAACACTTGACAGGGAAGAACAAAACACTGCAGCTTAATGGGTAAATTATGAAGGATGGAAGCAGAGCCACAATAAGACTGTGCTCTGGAATTTTAGCAATTGATAACGAATAATTATGACACCTGACAGCTGAGTGATGCTGTGGAATAATACTCTTTTTGAGATCTCACATATGGTTCAGTCTCATTGGCTGTCTTGAAATGTGTGAGAAAATGAGGTCATTTCATGTTCTCCGCTTTTCAGAGTTTTTCTTTATAAACTTATACTTACAATGAAAATAGCAACTTAGTGTTTTTAGCAACTGTCTTTTATATTTGCCTTCTTACTTGCAGAAATAATAACCCAGTTTTAAGTAACAAAGATTGATCTCTCCCTGACAGCTTCAGTCTCCCTCTCTCCAGTGGAAGATGGGAGATGGCTCAGCTCAGGGCAGAGACACAAGAAGGGGCCTGGGAAAGAGGACTGAGCATTTCTCTTGTGCCTTTCCTTGCCCCACAGCCCAGGCCAGCCATACATGTCAGTAGCTCTGTATCTAATAAGAGGGCTCTGTAGCCATTTAGAAAATCAATTCCCAGGGTTTCTGGCTTGCTCAGTTCTCTGCAAGTCAATGTGCACATGATTTCACAGCTGATTTCAACCCAAGCCACTAATGACGGTAATAAATGTCTTCCAATTTTATTAAGTCAGATGTAATTGGATATTTCAAAGCAACTAGAGGAATGGGATAGATTAGATCTATGAAAATATGAGATTAAATTCCTCTTTCACTTGTGGCAGCTCTATTGGAGTATCAGAACTGGTGCCTGTGTACTACTGATTTATCTGTGTCTACTTATGAGGAAACGGAGTATCTGTGCACATATTTAACAGATCTGAGTACTTTTAAAAGCAGAGTTTGCCTTGTTCTCTCTCAGAGGAAATGGGAATTCATCACTCTCTTAGCACATGCCCCAGAGCCTGCAGCAAACACTTCGCTTTGGGAAGCGTTCCTTGTTCTGCCTGTGCCCATCAGCTGGATAACACTTGTAAAGTGAAAACTGCTCTTTTTCGCTGAGTTTAAAGGGAAGAAAATCCAGCCACAGGATTTGCACATGCTCACAGGAAATGGACAGCATTGCTCTGCCAATAAAGCATGGTCTGAATGAAGGAGAAGGCAGGATGTGTGTATAGTGGTGGATATCAAAACTGACTTTTGGATATTCTGGAGACACTCTGTGCCCCCTGCCTGCCTAAGCCATGAGTCTCTTCCCAGTGACTAGACACTGAGTAGATACTGATTAAGAACCAGAGACCCCAAAGCCTGCATGTCTCTGAGACAATCGAGCATTATTGACATGAGAAAAGGGAGAACAAATGCATATTAACTTCAGGGCTGCAGGCTTTTACCTCAAAGTTACAGGAGCAGCAGTGACTGAAGCGAAAACATGAACTATTTAGAAGATGTTACAGGAAGTATTTCTTTTCAAGAGCCAAATTGGGTGACAGGATTATATTTTGAAGGGGAGGGCTAATGTGACTGACTTAGAAAAATATGGATAGCTGTGCAAAGCCAAACCCACAGAGGTTTCAGAAAAGACCTGCAGAGTGCCAGAAGCATAGGTACGTTGTAAGAGAGTCACATTTTCCACTCACAGAGTCATACCAGCTGGAAGGGAGCCCTGGAGGCTGCCTGGCCCAGCCTCCTGGCCAAAGCAGAGTTGCTGAAGCATTGAGCAGGTAGGAATCAAGGTTTGTCAGACTATTAATTTATTCTACTGAGCTTCCTAGAAGAATTAATATAAATGGAAACCATGACTTGATAAGAAATTACATTGTTTAACTTATTCAAAATCAAAGGAAGTTGGGAATTACTGAGCTTTATTAGGCTGAGAAATAAATGGAACAGTAAAGGCTAGTTACTTAACCAAGGATGTGGTGTGGTAGTGTTGCAAACACTGTATGCTCCTCCACACCAGCATCCTGCCCAGGTCTGAGATCCCACTGCCTGTAAAAACACACACAAAAAATATTAAAATGTATAAGCAAATGCCCAGTGTCACTGTTGGGGCATCTGCATGACAGTCAGTTGGAGCAATTGCTTTCAGATGAACTGGCTGTCTTATCTAGGGGAAAGTCATAACATCATCAAGTTACTTTCATGTTCAAGATGATGAATCATTTGAAAGAGTGTCACAGATGGGAGTGAGCCTGGACCATTGCCTGTCAAATCCATTTTAGCCTTCCAAGTGGGAAGGACTTATGTTATCCTTCAAACAGTGGTGTAGCTGAGGTCTCTATGTACAACTCAACAGAATAAAAAAAAAAAACAAGCAAAACCAAAAGCCAACAACCTACCCTCTAAAGAAAACTTATCCTGAAGGATTTTGGTACCAGATAAATATCATATACTGAATACCTGTACGGCCCATTGCAAGTTTCTATTATTTCAAATGTAATAAATTTATGGCAAGAAAACGTAGAAATTATATAACTATTGGGGTTTATTTCTATCTTCCTTCATTTTAACCACTCTTTTGATATGACATATGCACAGATTTGTCTTACTGAACTCTAAGAGCATATTGATCCATTTGTGCCTGAGATAGGAATCCTTTTAAGTCCTATGCTGAATGCAGACTTGGTAAAATTTTTCAGCAGTAGAGAAAAAGCAACTATAGGGCTGATCATTTAAAAGACTAAATGTTTGTTCCTTTTCCTTCAGCATGAGCTGCTCTAGCCAAGAATATTAACCTGAGTAACAAAAGGGATGGCCGAAGGGGAAGTGCAAGATGAGGCTTAACATCCTCCAGGCCTGAACCTAAAGTACTTTCTGCAGCCAAAGCTGCTATTGTTGCTAAAAAGGCTGCTGTGAGTTCAGGGACACTGGAACCTTTATCTATATTGCTTTGTCTGGATCACTTGAAATTTAAGGAGAATAAATTACTGGATTTATAGTGCGAACAGAGTATCTTGTCATATGGGAACATCCAGAAATGTTCTCATATGCATCTTCATGAAGGTTCATATTTTCCCAGCTGTTAAGGATTCACTGCTTAACAGCAAATTTCCTCCGAAAGCTCTGAAGATGTTGGACTCTCACGCAGCCAGATCACTAGACAGCTGTGCTGTCTGGAGGAGTGGGAAGGACTGGGTTGGCCAGCCTTGGTGCCAGCAGCCAGGCTTGCATTCCCTGGGTCAGCAGAGCCACAGGAGACCTCAGAGCAGAGAAAGTGTCTCAGCTTGCACAGGCCTCCATCCCCATGGGGCAGTGCATCTTTCTTCTTCCTCTGGGTAAACTCAGAGCTTTTGCTCAGGCCCAGTTTCATCTTCACCGGAGCTGGTGAAATGCTGAGCCAAGGACTGGCCAAAGCCTGGTGTAATTGTCCTGGTGTTGGAGCACGTGGGTGTTTGTCCCAGGGTGCACCCATGACCGGCAGGGAGGGATCTGCTGGCACCCTGACTATGATGCTGAACACTTCTGGGCTCCTTGCAGACATGCTGAAATGGGGAAAATTGTTACTCATGCAAATAATAGCTGACCTTCTGGTCAGAACATGCTATCAGGCACAAATAGGCAACCTATTGCATGGACTTTGTTTTCACTACCCCCTTGCACGAAATAAGCCATTTAAGGCTCAGAGAGTGTTTCCCACAAAGGCAGAGGGCAGAAGGTTAGTGGCTTCCTTCCTTAATGGGACTGTGGGGCTCCCTCAGCCGTGTTGTGGCAGGGGGCAATGGAGGAAGGAAGCGGATAACACACAGCCGTCCTGCACGCACCCAAGGGGCACGGAGCAAGAGTCAGAGGTTGTGAGCTGTGAATATCTGGGTTGGAGAATAAAAGCCAGGTGGTACCAATCCCCAGAAGCAGACAGAGCTGGCTGTCCCCCAGAGCTGCTGTTGGGTCTGTGAGAACCACGCAGGAACTGAGGTCCTCCTGCACGCCTTGGGCAACACTTGCTGTCCTGCCCTCCAGCTCTCCTGCCATCCTCCCATCCTGCCCTCCAGCCCTCCTGCCATCCTGCCATCCTGCCATCCTGCCCTCCAGCCCTCCTGCCATCCTGCCATCCTCCCATCCTGCCATCCTGCCTTTCAGCCTCTCACCTGAACCGAAGGGCCAGACTGTTCAGTGAGTGGCCAGTGTGTTATGGATGAGAAAGTCCCAAGCAGGAGACAGAAAAAAACTGCAAAATGGAGATAATTAGTCAACAGATACTCTCCTCCCTCCCCAAACCTTTCAAGCAAACAGTTGTATCTACACTGTTTTTCACTCTATCTGTGGTTATATACCTATTATCTGTCTTAACAAGAAGTAGTGTGTCAAGTCAATGTATGATTTACTATCTTCTACGAAAAAGATTGCTTTCTATGTTCAGTCTTACTATTAAATGAGCAGGGAAGCAAGTAACAGTCACTGGTTTTGGTGGGAGGCATGTATTTCCCAATATTATAATTTGATTTCTATTTTAAATAAATACAAAGAACCAGAAAAACAATGTGCCCACAAAAATTGTAGTGAAAATTACAAATTAGGTATTACTTCAGTATCTAATTAGACTGAAATCTGAAGGAAATGAGATAACATCTAGGTAATGTGAATTCAAAAAAATAAAATCCTCATTCACAATTGAAGAATGTCTTTTGCAAAAAAATATACCAGATTAATTACAGGATTAAATGCAAGGATGAGGAAGAAAAGAAAGTGGGTGAAAGTGGCAACAAATGAACAAAAGAAGGAAAGATAGTAAGCTCTTGTGTTTCAGTAGAGCCTTCCACTAGGCCACAAATTCGTGTGAGAGAGACTGAGAACACTTTTTTTCAATTCATGTTCAAATTTCAATTCATGGTTCAAAGATGAAACACTGGAAACATGTGTGCTCTTTTCTGCCCTATTTAAATCACTTCAGGACAAATCCATCCCTGTTGTAAGTGGGTGTAACTCTGTTCAATCCAGTGGAGTTGCACCTGCTTGCACTAAGGGAAAATTTGGCTCAGATTGGATCCAAATTAACTCAACATTTGGAAATAAAAATTGGAAGCTTGGCATATTCCTGCATTTCATCTGGAATCTCATAAAGCCTGACATTAGTTTATCTAATAGATTTACAACTAGAAAAATATTTTGTTCTGCTATCAACTCAGTCCAAAACTCTCCCTTTCCCTGCTCCCTTCATCCTACCTCCCTCCCCTCCCTGGGCAGGAGGATTGGTGCTGCCTTGGCCCCTGTTGTCCTGCTGCAGCTGGTGGAGAGCCCAGCTAATAACAGCACATCCTTTTTGATCTCCAAAGTGCTCCACAGGAGGTTGTTCCTGTTGGTAAGGCTGGCCCTGCTGCGCTCATCTGCCAGTTTCTCCTCAGACTGTAAGGATGTGAGTGCCTGAGGATGAGGGACACTTCCTGCACCGGCACTGCCAAGGACTGGGACAGCAACGTCTGGCATCACTGAGAAGGAGGAAGTCTGGTTTCCTCCCTTAATTGCTAAAGCACTGGTACAGAGGCTTGTGTGGGGAGGAAAGTAATTTATTTATTTATTTATTTATTTAATCTTTGTCTATCTACGAGTTTTTAGGAGTCATAAGGGACAAGTAGTTAAGCCTGGAAACTTGTAAGCATTTAAAGGGATGTCTTTCAAAGAAATGCAAGCACAAGGAAATGTCAATGATCCTCCACACGAAACCCACCCGTTCAGAAAAAGCCTGAGTAAATAGATAGCCTGTGCAATGTGTTGGGAAAGTCAACAAACCCAGGGCTTCTCACAGGAAGGGGGAAGTGAATTCCTGAATCAAGGATTCTCTCCTGAGGAGACCAAACCCACAGCTCTGAGAAATACAGGGTTACAACCTCTTAATGCAGTTTCTTTCCCTCCAGAAAGAGTACTCCAAAAAAGCACCCCGGAGCCCAAGAGAATCTGGCTCAACAGAGCAGAGGAACTCGTGTTATGCTTGGAAAAGACTGGCAAGAGGGATTAGTCTTTGCATTACACATTTGTTAGGTTTGACCATTGCTATATGTGCACAGAGAGGTGTGTGATACCCCAGCCTTTCAGGGACAACCACGTGAGCACGTTGTCAGGATCCAGGAAGGGCTGTGAAACCACTGGAAACACTTGCAGGTTTGGTAGGTGGTAGGAAACACAGCTTGGAGAAGAGGAAAAAACATATGGCTCAACTGGAAAGTTGGTGGTTTCTCTTGGATTAAGTACCTGCAGAATCACAGAATGGCAAAGGTTGGAAGCAAGCAAGGTTTGGGGTGAGGTTCATTTTCCTCATAGTAGCTAACAGGGGACTGCAGTTTGGATTTGTGTTGGAAATGGCATTGGTAATTCAGGGTTGTTTCTGTTATTGCTGAGCAGCACTTACGCAGCCTCAGGGCCTTTTCTCCTCCTCACCCCACCCCACCAGTGAGGAGACTGGGGGTGCACAAGAAGCTGGGAGGGGACACAGCCTGGACAGCTGACCCCAGCTGACCAGGAGGGTATCACAGACCACATTGTGTCATGCTTAACTTATAGATCTGGGGGGAAAGTTGACCAGGGGCAGCTGCTCAGAGGCTGGCTGGTCAGTTCATTGGTGGCTGTTTTTCATTTGCATAACTCATCTTTTTTGTGGTTTATTTCACTCTTGCCCTTTTCTATTTTTTTTAATTTATCTTCCTTTTCATTATGTGATTTCTATTATTGTTGTCGTTACATTATTATTGGTAGTAATATTATTATTGTTAAATTGCTTTTATCTCAGCCCACAAGTTTTCTCACTTTTACCCTTCCAATTCTCCTCCCTCTTGTCCTGGTGGGTGGAAAGAGAGTGAGCACCTGTGCTGGTTGGGACCAAACCACAGCAAGACCTTTGGAGGTCACCTGGTCCAATCCCTCAGCTCAAGCAGGGCCATCCCTAGATCAGCATCTACCTACAAGCATCTACCCTAAATTTTCACTCAGTATGAGTTAGTCAAATGATCTACCTTGTCTTTGCTTGCATGCTGCTTTTGTCACAGTAAGTTTTTTACAAAGACTGCTTTATTAAGCCTTTTTTATCAAGCAGAAGACAGAAGCTTGTTGATAATGTTGTTCCAGCCAGGATAAGACTGAACACGTTATTTGTACAGTGGTGAGGCTTGGCTTTTCTGACGGAAGCTGTCAACAGCTGCCATGAAAGCTGCTTGAAAGAAACCGCTATTTGCCTATAAAAATTTTGTCGGCAATGAAGAACTTACTTTAAAAACCACAAATAGCAATCAGCTCACCTTCCAGTCACTTCTAGAGTTTTCCAACTCAAAGCACACTGGATTATTTCCTAGAAGCACACAAATAGCAGAGTTTGAATCAACAACGAGCTAAAGTAGAGCACACAGAGACAGAGGATTAGCCCATCCCAGACCAGGGTAGTGAGAACCTTTTATTGAAGCAGATGTAAATTCTTGTTTTATGAAAATAAGTGGGAATTTTGCCATTTCCTTCAAACCGCTATTCTCTGATCCATTACAATTTGAATCTAAACACAAAAACACAGCACTGATACTTTGGACACCAAGGAGAAAAAGATAAATTAGTCGTCAGCAGAAGTGAGATATTACATATTTTTTGGCTCTGTTTGGGATCTTCTGGAGCCGAGAATTTTGATAAGTATGCTTACTGTTATATTTTACTTTTTGCAGGAAACAGGCTAGTTTTTCATTTTTCCTTCAAATGTTCAGAAGTGATTTTTACACTCAGTAAGTCGGCAGTAAGAAGGATGAAAAGTCAAGTCCGTTGTGGTGTACCTTGGATGGAAGATTAGCAAGGATCAGCAAAATATTTTTGAAGAACATATCAGATTGTTTATTCTATGATAATTCATAACTGGAAGCCAACTCCTGCCATGAAGAAATCAAGTACTTCTTATTATAAATGATTTTTACTACCTTTGAGTTTTCTCCCTGTACATGGGCTGGTGGCAAGAATCAACCAGTGTAACTTACAACAAATTGTGTAACACTGTCTAACTGGTATGTAAAATGGTTCATCTTGGCTTCTGATGACACATCAGTCACGTCATCTAACTTGAGGTTGGGTTCTCTTGTTTTTTATATTTCACCAAGATGTGAGATAGAACCATCAAGTTTCAGCTGTCACAGGAGCTCAGGCTCCATTGGAACCACTTATTTTCAAGTATGGAATTTAGCCAGAAAGCGGGAATGCTTTTGTCTTTCCTGACAAAATATCTATGTGAGATATCTATGTGATATCTATGTGAGCAGTCTATCAATGTGTACGGTTGTTTGTGTTTCCACATGCTTGTAAAAATGAGCAATCCTCATAGCTGCCTGTGGTAGCTACTTGCTTTGTTTTGACTAGCTCCATTACTTATTTTCTTTTGTCTCTCATTCAGAGAAAAATTAAATTGCTGATAAACAGTACTAAAGGAAGTATTCAGAGTTGTGCATTAAAGAAGTGGGAAGGGAGGGGGAAATAACAGAGGGTAATTTTATCATATATCTTTGACCCGAAGCAATAATAAATGTGAAGTCTGTATAATCATGGGTGATGTTTTTATATACGTATCATATTTTAGATTGGTTTAGGAGAGAAACACATAAAATTGATTGACTGGTGATGTGGCAGTAATTATGCAAATAGAGTACCTCGACCATAAAACACTTTAAAGAGAAGAAGGTAGTTCAATAACAAGTAAGCATAAAAAAAATGTGGTTATTGCATCTATCCTAATGCCCTGACATCTCTCCTGCCAAAACATGAAAGGAATGGATGTTGTGTAACAAAATTAAAACTTTATAAATTGCCAGATGAAGGTCATAAATAACTTTTCCATATAAAAAACATGTTCTTAATTGTTGACTGTGACTTTCTTACAATTTTGTTCAGTCCTGGGCAAAGTTCAGTTTTATGAGACCAGCCTTGTGCAGCAAACACACCTTTGCTCTGCTGCTTTACTGCACCATTAATGGTTCGTTTGCCTTTGGGGGCAGGGGAAGGTAAGGCCTGCTGCTGTTCTAGCCTTTCCCTGAAGCTGCTCGCATGAGAAATGTGAGGTAATAGTTCACTGAGTCATTCTGTGAAGTGTTCTCAGTTGCTGAGAATAAGTAATGGCAGAGTATTCCCTCACTGCCCACTCCACAGTCCCTGTATTCTTGCAGCTGCATGATCATTATGCATGAATCATGATCCATTTTTGGTGGATGCTTGAGAAGGGCAAAAGATAAAGAAAAAAATTAATTACACACAATGGACTGTCTTTGAGTGGAAACTCAAAAGGGTGGAAGAACACCCATCTGAGCACAGGTTTGACCTTAATTTGGCTTAGATTTGAGATGTGAGTGAAGAACCCTCCAATACCTAGAAAATTGGAGATATTTGTTTGCAGGCAGCCATGCATTAATTTTAGCAAAGCAGAAACTTCCTGTGAGGACAGACTGGTGAGAAACAAGCAAAGAAGAAAATGTACAGCAGAGAGGATTGAAAGCATCTTCCAAAGCATCCTTCTTCCCAGCCAGACATATCAGGAGGTACATTGGAATCCTGGAGAAATCCTCTTCTTTCAGCTGTCCCTGTGTCCAGACATAGGTTGAACATGTTCCTTATGAGCTGTGTTCTTTACGTTGGCCAACTGCTCTACTCAGCAGCAAGTCCTGTGCTTTTGAGCAGGTTCAGGATGTAGGGAAGTCTCATTGTGCTTGTGCTCTTGGCTTGATGGTTTTGGATATCACTGAGAGACCCACTGTGCACAAACAGGCTGGTTCTGCACCACAGGCTTCCTTATGGACTAAACCACTTCTGTCCATTTTCTTCCAGCTAACTCTCCCAAGATGGACATGGCCTTTGATGGCAAAACATTGCATGTGGGCAACCACACTCCTCTCAAATATGCAGTGCCAACTTGATGTGGGCCGCATGCTCTTGGAGGATCCAGGTTTTGAGACATTAAAGAGAGTCATCTATCAGAAGTGACTTGAGAGTGATCAGCTGTCCAGAGCATCTTCAAAAGATGGCCTAGGGAACATCAAATAAAGCAAATTGGATCAGAGTTCATCACAAGCCAGCGGGAGTGTTGGTTCTTGCAGGAGGTGCAGCTACCTGTGCAGCAAGAAGGAACAGGACAAGCTCTGGACAAGAGATCCATTGCAAGCTACTAGATAAACAAACTGGGGTGTCTAGGAAAGTCCAAAACATTCTGAGCTGAAAATGGTCTGTGTGCAAGGGACTTTAAGGAAAATAAATGCTTGTGTCCTGTTCTCATGCTTCCCAAGAATGTAGCCAGTTTTTTGTAATTTATAAACAGAGTATTGGACTAGAAAGGTATTTGGTTCCAGTCCATATGCATGGATGATATTCCTACAATTAAACTGCTAAATGCTTTTTTTTGCCATCCAAATAGGACATAATAAATATATAAATAAACACAAACAAATCTTGAACCTTTGACTTGCTCAAGTATAAAATCACTCCTACCCCCATTACTTCACAACTAATTGCAGAGTCTAGTTGAAACCAAGACTGCAAATGTGAAGGTGAGGAACCTCAGCTGCCTGCAGTGCTGTTTTAAGGCAAGACCAAAATCATGATAAAAATGGCCATGATCATATAGTCCAATAGTCAACATGAAACCAATAGATGTTGATTTCTCCCATGTGTAGAAACAGTGATTTACATACTGTAGGATAACACTGATAGGTCACCAAGCAGCAAACACCATGTCATGACATGCCAAGGTCTGTCTGTTCTGGGGAACCAAGGAGCTCCAGCCCTGTACAGCTTTCATGGTAACTGCACATATATTTTCTTCACCCTGTTTGTTTATCATGCAGGTCTCTGGAGCCCTTGTCAGGCATGAAGTCACATGGTAACAACTATCTTGGCTTCAAAAAAGACAGTAGCTCAGAGTTACCAGGTAAGATGTACAGACTTGGTAAGGCCATGTTTTATTGTTGCCACTTGCATTTAGTCCATTCTCCAGCCGGACTAACACAGAATTAGCTTTGGAAAGATATATTAATTTTCTCTCAGCAACAGCCAGTATAGCCAGGAGATAGTCCTTCAACAGAGGACCCATCAGACACCTAACAAAAGGCAACATTTCAGCCCATGTCCTGCAGCTAGTCCAAACACAGAAGCATAATTCCTGATGGAGTCACTTAGCACTTAAAGGTAACTATTAGGCAAGTGAGGAAAAAAATGTCCATCTCTGATTTAAAAGCAATATCTGAACCTGGCGCAGCAGAAACAATAGGCCCTTTCCCAAGTGGAAATCAGGTATGTTTATTTTACTGAAATATATGGGTTTGTGACAATCAAAAGCAGATGTTCATTAACAGGCAGGACATAGGTAGGTTTCCAAGGCATAAAGCATGAGGAGGGCAAAGAGGCAAAACATTCAATCTCCTGCCTTGCACCTGAATCTGCCCAGCCCCTTAAATCAGTTTTCAGCAATGCTTTTTGATTTTCATGTTTATAAGTAACAGCTATGCAGATGCTGTTCCTGCTGGCCTTGCAAAACAAGTATTTTGGAGACCATTTTGATTCCTATTTCAGGATATTCTCCATTTTTTTGCCTTTAACTTGACTTGGGGTCCAGAACTAGATTTGAATTCTGATGGCTGAAGATGTGCAGAGCTGAGAGACTTCTTTTATAAACTGACTGCAACCTTCAGTCTGGAGCTGAGCTCCTTCAGAGCCTTCATGTGCTCAGATCCCATGTTTGGTGCAGAGGGACACCTGTGGATGTGTTACTCCTTGTATAGCCCTTCTGTGTCTCCTAACAGTTTGAAACTCTCTGAGTGGAGGTGAGTGATGTTGCACTAGACCGGGACAACCTTATTTCAAGCAGGAACTGTCAGCAGAATCAGTGCAAGGTCAGCCACTCCACTTGTTCCTTTCAGGAAACTACTCCTCCTACAGACATGCTTACACTGAACAAACCCCCTCAAATACATATGCTGCAGCATTCCTCCATACGCTGGCGTCATGAAGACTGGCAAAAATGCCATGGCAGCAAATGTTAGCAGACTTCCAGACCAAATCAAGCCCCATTTTCCCTTGTACAAGGACAACTCCAAGATAACTTGCCAACTTACACTTGGTTGTGTTTCTGTTTTCAAAGAGTGCAGCAGAGCATCAGCAAAAAGAAAGTCCCAGGAATGTTTCTGCCAGGAAAACTGAGTGATGGAACTGGTAACTGGATTCAACACACTGGCAAAAGAATTATTTTTATCAGCTGACCATGAGTATGCCTATAAGATCACATTTTTAAAATTTTGTCTGCAAGTGCATCTGAATCTCAGTTCCAAACCAAACTGAGGTCTACGTGTTGTGGATCTTTGTGGATCTACGTGTTGTGGGGTGCTTTAAGTTTTTCTATAAAAAGACAAAAAGAAAAAGGGTGCATTTAGACTTGCAGAATTCCCCAGATGGCACTCTGTATCCACTTTCCTTCATCAAAAATCCTGAGACGCCCCTGCCCTCCACCCACGTGGTTCCCAATCCTGGTCTCAGACCAGGAGGGTTGGTTGCCCACTAAACTATGTGGCCTATGAGTTATCTTCAGTGGAAATGCTCATGAACCCACCCTGAAAAATAGCTCTGAAGGGGAAGGCACCCACCTTCTCACCTGCTGCATTTCAGGGGTAATGGTCACAGTAGCAGAATCATAGTTCCAACTCCTCTACAAACCTTCCAGCTTCACAATTATACAATGTGATACCACTAACATAAAGGTAGTAATATTGGCTATCAGAAGCAATAATGACTAATTAGAAGTCCAAGGCTAAGTCCTGGTTCTCAGCAGCAGAGGCTCCTGGGTTCCTGATACCCGGGGAAGGAGGTGGCAGAGAGAAACTGGAGGAAGGTTAGGGAAGGATTGCAGGGACCACCGGTGGGCCAAAGAGCTCCTTGATGTCTCCCCACACACGGGCAAAGAAGAGTTGTGGCAAGGTCAGGGAACAATGGGCATGTAGGTTCCACTGCTGGCACAGACCTTGAAGCCATGTGAGTGGTAAATAGGTCTATCATCCGCATCCACAGGGGCTGCAGGAGGTGGAGTCTGAGCCAGAGAGTGGTCTCTGCATCCACAGCTCTGCTTTTCTTCCATTGCCTGATCCCTGTGCTGCAGAGGGACAGGGCTAACAAAGTTACAGCAGGTATTTGACACCACAGACCTTATTTCAGTGTGTTATGAAAAGTTACACAGGCAGTCTTTTTTTCCTAGGCTCAGCATTCAAAGCAAACACACTGCTGTAATCTTTAGCAAATACATTTTTGCTTGCACAATAAATCTGTTCAGAAATCACACATTTCCATTCAAACTAGTCACTAAAGAGTCACGTGTTGGGGCCTATCTCTGCTTTGTGCTGACACTGCATGGGCAGAGAATCACGTTCCTTCATGAAAATATATCCCCAGTCTTGAGGCAGGGCTTGGCTCAGGGTCACATAAGATTCATCCACATTTCATATCATGTTTCCTCCTCTTTCTTCACCAACCAGTCTTGAAATATGTCACTTCCATGCCAGCAGACAAAAACAAACCACAAATACATGCCAAGTGGCTGTACCTATGCTGGCAAATAAAATGGGCCAAGGACCAGTTAAAGGAGGAGCACTGCAAAGCACATCCTATGTCCCTCTGGCTAAGCTCTCACTCTCCAAAGCAGGAGGACAACAATCCAAACCAGGAGCAGACCCTGGCCCAGATGTTTTTCCCTAACCAGGGGCAACAGCTGGGAAAATGTTAGGTGGTCCCAACCAAAACCGTGCCAGGCTGTGTAGTCACTAACAGGAGCTGTCACACACTGCTGCCTGTGTCCTGGCATTAGTGAGATACTACAGCAGTCCCCAGCTGGGACATTGCCCAGGATCTGGAAGATCCTCAGTAAATGCCTTGTCTGTGAATGACTCCTGTGAGATGTTAGGAAAACTACAGAGGCTTTCTAAATCCCTGTTGATCCACAAAATTGGGATAAGGAACCCCACTGTATGTCTGAGCTGTGGAGGTAGGACAGAGCACTTTTCAGCTTAAAAGTAATAGGAAAACATGACAGCACTATGGCTGGACAAGTGGGCTTGTCCCATTGTGTTTGGTAATTTTCATTTGAACAGAGAGCAAACACTCATTTGAGTAATTCATACTCAGAACAGAACTTTGGCCATTGTTTTAAATTACAAATAAAGCCAGTCATCTGCACTGGAAACAAGCATCTTTAAGACAAACAGGAATATATACCTTTGAAATAAAAAATATTTTGCCATATTCTGAAATAAAATGTTTTGTATTTTGTTTCTTATTGGTATATATCTTTTTGCTTCCTTCATTTGTGAAAGATGATTTTCTGTTCTATTTTTATGACCTACTTATTGCTGATATCAGGAATGATATCACTAAATGAACTTCAATAAAGACAGACACAACTTTCTTATACTGAAGAATATAATAAATGGGGTGGGAAAAAATCAGGAAGTTGTTGTATTCAGTGCTGTGGATTTAAAGATTTTCTGATCTCTCAATTGTCCAGTAATATATGTGTGACAGACCTGTAGCTAGGAAGAAACAAACCAAAATGCACAGGATGAAACAGAAGCATAGAGGGAGAAAAAGAGGGAGGGAGAGGAAGAAGGAAGGAGGGAAAACAGGCGAAAAGAAGGAATCACCTGGACTGATGTGCCCTTGCTCACTCGTGTACCCACCTTCCTCTACAGCATTTACAAGCCAGCAGCTCAGATGGATGCAACGCACCCCTGATTTTCAGACTTCCATG
Source organism: Pseudopodoces humilis (assembly GCF_049639895.1). Taxonomy (NCBI): domain Eukaryota; kingdom Metazoa; phylum Chordata; class Aves; order Passeriformes; family Paridae; genus Pseudopodoces; species Pseudopodoces humilis. The sequence continues at coordinate 46,608,321 of NC_142200.1, forward strand.
CTGAAGATCCTCCAAATTTTGCAGTCCATATGTAGAGCTACTCAGAGATATATGTTTGGAATGCACAGTTTAGCTACAGTTCTTCCAACCTGCCTGGCCTTCCCCTTATACATTAGATTTCCATTTAGAACCTGAAAGGAATACACCACCAGGGGCTGTATTTCCACCTTCAGGAAAGATCTAAGTGCATGGGATGTGTGGTGGAAAGCTCTTGTTTTCTGAGGAGTTTCCTAGCCCCATCAGGCTTTACCTCTGAGTAACATAGATTAGACATGTGTAGGCTCTCCTTTGAAACTTGTGCACAAGACTGTTCTGTGACAAAGCTTCTGACCAGCATTGAGACTTTTGCAAAGACAAAAGAAAAAATCTAAAAGACTCTTAAATTCATATACTTCATGGGTGTGGGAAACCATAAATGCAAAACTACATCCTCTGCTGCCACGGGTTTGCAAAACTGCAGAGATGCTAGTACAGGGAGAATGAACACTTGACACCAGGTGAGGGTCAGCTGCAAAATATCTGTTTTTCCATGTGGAAGGGTTAGCTGGAGAGATGGTTAAAGAGCAGTATTCCATGACGTCAGTGGTGTTTATGATATGCCCTTTAATTACCCTTACCAGTAAATCAGTGTGTGCACTTTAGTACCACAAAGTAGGACATACTTCAAGGAAATAATAGCTCTGCTGATTAGCTAATGAATATGCTATCAGAGAACTCAAGGAGCCTGTCCAGTAATGCTCACTTTAAATAATAATGCTAATTAAAAACCTAGTGCATGCCTCAAATCCGCTGCTTAACTTTTCAAACAATTCTCATATTCATTCTTTCAATTATCTGCTCTGAATTTACTGATAGAAGGATGCTGTCCTGTTCTCTGGCTGCATGTTTAATTCATGGAAGCAGAACAGTACACACAGAACAGAGGAGTGAATCTAATCTTATCTATGTCTGGAAAATGAACCTCCCTTCTCCCTAGGGCCGGGGAAGCCCCCTCTGGATGCACACTGTCCAAGCCTGCTGGCTGAGACTCAGCCTCACTGCTCACATGTCAGGGGCCGCCCTGCAGCTGAGGATGACGCCCCAGATAAAGTGTTGGTGGCTTCCCCTTTCCCCCATTCACCTGCTGATGAGGCTGAAGACAGTGTGGCTAATGAGCTTAGGTGATTAAGAAAGCTCAGATATCACTGCAGTCTCTCATCATTGCTTCCACCTTGTCTGCTTACAGAGCTAAGACCCCTCTCTGCTTAGAGGGATTTTACCTACATGATCCATTTAATCTGGACTACATCTCCTCTACACATCCCCAAACTCATATAGACTTTATGGGCCAGGATATGCCCTTCTGGGGGACTCTCTTTTGGGGGCAGTTGTCTTCAGGACAGCATGTAGCCACAAAGCCTGTGAGTGTCTATAAGCATTCTCTGATGCAAGCAGGGCAACAGCAGACTGTGCCAAAATTACTGCAACAAAACAGTTTGGCAAATTATAAACTTCCCTTAGCTCAAATAAGAAGTTTGCTATCAGAAAATCTACCATAGAAGATATAATCAAAAATTCATTTTCTCAACCAAAGACACTCTGCAAAATGCTTGTATTCCTGTCAAAGAAGCCTGGCTGTAATAAAAATGAATTTGTTTTGAAAACCAGATACTTTCAACTCATCAATTTAGAACAGTAATTTAAATATCTTCCAAAGCTTCTGTTGAAAAGATTTAGTCTTCTGATCACACTACAGCCTCTGGTTCATCCTGCTTTTCTCTTGTGCTGCAGGTGTCCTTAATGCTGAGTCTTCTCCCTGAAAAGGTATATTCCCACTGCCTTCCATTGCCATGCCTCTTATCAGTAGAGCTCCACCTGACCCTTCCTACCTCATTTCCCTCCCACCCACCCATGCTGATTAGGTAGCACATGCACTTTTTTTATTTTCTTTTTTAACCACAGGGAGTGTCTAGTCTCCTTTCAACAGGACATTTTTGCTCAAAACTGAATTTCTGGACCTGATGTGCAAGGTGTCTCAGAAGCTGACCTAGGGCTGGGAGGGATATGGAAGATCTCAGTGTAAATCTGTGGGAATAGAGAGGCAAGGGTAAGATTTCTCAGGACTGTGTAGGGCTGAAGCCTTAGGGTTTACATGTCACTCCCATAGGTTTTCCCATCAGTGGAGCACATTGAAACACAAGTGAAGCATCCTGGCCACATTTTAGGTTGCCCAACAGGAACATGAAAAGTAAGGTACACATCAATATCGTAGAGCCTCTATACATAATCGGTGTGAAATATCAGTTTCTTTCCATTTTTCCCTGCATTTTCTATATATGGCTCATTTCAGAAGTGCTAATCCCTTGCTTTAGATAAGGAAGTGCTTTGCAGTGTGGCAGACCTGATCCTGTTGCCCAGTGCTGAAGCAAGTACTCCAGCTTGTATCCCTAGCCACCTGCAGAAGGGAAAGCTGCATGCACGGGAATCAGGACTGGTTTATACTGGAGAAGGGGGACAGTACACAGCTGTCAGTGCCTATCCATGTCTGCCCTGATGAGCTCTGACATAGAGAAATTTTAAGACATCAGCATCTTGTTTACAAAGCCCAAATCTGCTGGAATCAGTATTTGAAGTTTCTTACTTTTGCTGAAAACTGATTACGGAGACTTAGAAAGACAATCTGTTTTCCCTGAATTTCCTGCTTATACAAAGCTTTCATTTAGTCCCAGAAACTTTATCTACCCAGAGCAAAGCATAAGACTGGGTAAAACAAAGTGAGAGCTCTAACTTTAAAGACATTGCTGGCCTGCTTCTGCCTAGAGCACATTTAATCCCATCAATTCTTTTTTGAGTTGTCTTTTCATTTTCTGAGAGTCCCTGGAGTATATAGAGTAAAATTATTCCATGCCTATTCTGAGTATTTTTTAAAAAACCTTGAAGGTATCACTTGGTGCTTGCAATAAGAATAAACATTTTATTAGTCAAACTTTTGGGCGACTTTTTTTTCCTTTGGTTAAAATGGTAATGCTATTTTTCAGTCTCTAGGCTCTTGCTTTGATCTGGAAAGAAAAAAAATGACATGTCAAAGTTACAGGAAACTACAGAACATCACCTCATCATGAGGAAGGGAATATTGCTTCTTTAGGACTGTGTTTCAGGCTGAAAGGTTTCTAATAGTTTAAAATAAAATTGAATCAAATGAATCTTGTGACACATTTCATTAACTCTGTGAAGAGCAGAGTTATGCCTTATATCTTGTCCAAGTCATGGACAGACCCAGGCATAGTGTGCACAATGTTGGGGCAGGTGTGTCTCCCCAGATGTCACAGGCACCACTTTTCACCTCTGTCACTGATCTAGAGGGGGCTCATCATCCCCACTATTCCATTTTTAATAAGCTCTATTCAGATAAAATGGAACAATACAGAAAGCGAGGATTATGATAGAAAAAAAGACATTGAGTAAAAATCTCATTTTAGGAAAATGAAGGCACTGCACACACACACACTTGGAAGATGGGGATCTACAGCTTGCCAGAGATGCTTGCAGGTTCAGAGAAAGCCAGTTTCAGGTTCTTGGTCCTCATGTACCTTGAGTCACTGCAAGCAGAGGCTGCCCACGAGCAGCTCCTCATGATGCTGCAGTTGAAGCAGGGCAGATCTCCCCTCCACCAGGCCTCCTTCCTTCTCCCCTCCACAGAGCCGTGGCCAACCACACACATCCTCTCCTGTCAGCAAGGACACTCCTGGGAGACACATCTGCCAGGCTTGTGCAAAACTCATTCAGGGTGGGAACACTCATCAGGATCTGCCTGGATGGTTTGGGCTCCTCTCTACTGCAAAGGGATCAGACACATGACCAGCCAAACAGACAAAGCTCATCCCTTCCCTCTCATGCCACAAGACTGTAAGGAAGGCAAAAAAAGCAGCACTAGTGTTATTAAAGTGTTATTTATTCCCATGAGAAGAACAAGTAGAATTTGGGTTCCAGCTGGCGTTCAGTGCTATAACTAAACCTCCCATTGAGCTCATTTTTTTTTAATTGCCACATTTGTGAGTTGACATACACCTTTGTTGCTCCTTCAGACTGTGATCTTCACAGCATTGAAAGGTCATGGACTAAAGACCTGCGGACTGCTGTTTTCAGAGAAGGTTTCCTTCCTGCTTCTCCAAGAGCAGGGGCTGCTCAGCAGCCCCTGTCTCTGTGCTCTGCTGTAAGAGGGGACAGATTTTCAAGTCTTGTTTGCTCAACTTTGAAACTTTTCTTCTATGTGATTCAGGATGTGTTTAGCAGGAAACAGTAAAGATGCAGGGCAGTTTTGGAGAGGAAGTAGGACATTTTAGATATGCAAAAAAATAATTACTAATGCTGAAACTGGGTCAAAACACCACAGAGTTTACCACGGCTCTCAGGAAGAATGCCATGGGTTTTTTAATAACAACAAAAATTCAAGATCTCAGCATTGGGTCTCATCCCAAAAAGTAATATGGTTTCAGACCAAATGGAAACTAATCCAGCCTATAAATCATGATGCAGCAGATGCAACATGCTCAGTCCTGAACCCAGTCACTTTTGGTCAGCTAAAGCTGATCTTCCAGACAGCTTTGTTGGGAAAGCAACAGGAGATTGAGCATTAGTCTTCTTTCCTTGGTATTGTTCCCATCACTAATTATGTTCATTGTTTCAGCTGAAGTTAAATTATCTTTTTAATTAATCCAGCTTCACCTTCTAGCCACTAGATCTTGTTTTGTCCTTCTCTGTGAGGTCAAAGGCCTCTTAGCACCTATCATTTTCTCTCCACAAAGGGACTTACTACACCAGATTACACGTTGTAATCTTCCTTTAGGAACTCTAAGCAGACCGTGTTCTTTAAATTTATCAAGACCAGATATTTTCCTCAGTTCATAAATCATTTTAGCAATTCTTTTCCCTACCTTTGCCAAATTTTAAACACCCTTTTCCAATGTGGATGCCAGGTCTGTATGCAGCATTCCAAAGCAAAATTGCCTCCTTACTCCTACTCACTATTTTCCTGATTATTTGTTCAAGGAGTACATTAGCACTTTTGGCTACAACATTGGCAACTCTTGTTTGATTGTGCGTCCACCCAGGCACCTAAATTTACAGATCAAAGGTTGGACTTGATGATCCTGAAGGTCTTTTCCAACCTAAATGATTCTGTGATTCTGTGAAATTCTACTCCCCTCTCCTAGATATGATACCAACTTCCATCAGATAGCTTTGAGGAAATATTAAGAAGTGTTTCCAAAACACGTTACAAATATGTAGTGAAGGCCTCAAGCCTTTTGCAACATATGGAGCAGAAGGCACATGAAAATGCTCCTCAAGCCTTCTGTTTCCTTCTCTCTGGCCCACTGCAACAACCCTTGCCCTATATTCTAATACTGAATTCAGTGTGTTTGACAAAACCCTGGAATGCCCAGTGTATACAGATTTAGGAACTGGAGGATCTGTGAGGAATGAAGTTCATGACAGCTGGATAAAGGAAGATCTGGAGCTGTGATCATACAGGAAGAGTCAAAGCCCATTTTGGGTTTCTGCAGCCTGTGCTCAACTGAGGTTCACAATAGCATGGACAGGATGTCACCCTAAAATCCCTTCTTCTCTTTGAAAAGAGCAGAAGTTACCTTATTTTTGTGCAGGAACAGCCACTAAATTACCCGAGTTCTATATGGTAGATGTTACAAAGCTGATGTATGGCTTGGTCTAGCTCTGCAGCTGGAAAACAAAAATCAGCTACTTTGGCTCCTCACTTCACATCCAGGTTTTTTGTCTTCCGATCATTCACAGGAAACAAAGCCCACCTGCAGTTCTGGAAAAGCCAGGCACCCCTTACTTCCTTCGGGCAGCCTGTCCAAGGCTGGTTCTCTTTGCCTGGGGTGGTTCTCTGAGTCACCAGCCCAAGCCTGGCAGCTGGTGCAGCCACTCATACCACACCACTGCCCTCACTGCCATGCTGAAAAATACCACTCTGAGCCACAGTAGGGACCTCATCTTATCTCAAGCACTTTAAGCAGAAGAAAACATGATTATGGGTGAGGGTGTCAGGAATACTACAAAAAGAGGATCTAGGACCTAGGGAAGATTGGAGGCCAGGGTAACACACATGGACAGGAACAGCCTGATCTTGAGGGGCCACTCAAGCAAATTGGAGCCTTTTAATGTTGCTTGATATTAGCACCTGAAGCAGATGCCCTGGGACATTCGGTATTTAATTTTTACTCTTTCCAGACAAAAGGTGCTAACCTGATAAGTGGCCGTATGCATTTTCCCCCCACCTCCAAATGTTAACTCTGAAGCTTCATTCTGGTACTAGAAAGATGCTCTGGGGTCAACTTGGCTTGTTCAGCCTCACTAGTAACCAAAACTCATGGTCAAATTCTTTCTTTGCTCTTTCACAGCACAGCCCAGGGCTGTCACTGCAGAGAAATGGTGATAAGTGAGGAAAGCTTTTGGCCAGGCCATCCATGGGGAGTGGTGATGTCGGCAATGTAAGAACCAGAGCAAAGTCCAGCTCACACACTCAGAGTTGTGCTGGCTCAGCAGGATTAAAATGCAAAATAATTACGAAAAAAGGAGAAACCTTTATTTTGCCTAAGAGTAGCAGCTCCAGCAATCCAGTACATTTGGAGAGCAGTTTTGGTAAGTGTGGAGGTATGGTCTCAAGTCTTTTTCTATGTAAAGTCATAACACAGAACCCTGCTTTGAGGTCCTCAGTACATTTTAAGTAAGGCAATATCGTGTTGCACCCCTTTGACTCTTACAGAGGGTTGAAAACCTGGAAGCCCCGCTTCTGGTCCAAGGAGGCAAAGCATTCCATTCTTGATTTTTTTTTTCTGATAAGAAATGATTGGAAACACCTTCCCTATGAAATATTGCTGGTTTCTAGGGTTTGTTTTTTTTCTCCTGATATCACCTAAAAAAGCATTTTAATCCTCAGTTCCAAGAGGAAGATTTTCCCATAGGACATCTTTATATGCCCTCTGCAAGACTGATTATCTGCAGGAACCCTAAGATAGACCCTGGGCTAAGGTGGTGCTGAGAAGGGAGCTGGGCCCCCTAGGAGCCCTCCTAAACAGGTGCCACAGGGTTTCAAAGCAACATGGCCTTCCACAGGCTGCCAGCAAGAGCATCAGCAACCAGATGACATTTTCTACTGGGTCAGCAGCCTGAAACTGGAACACACTGGTCTCCTGTTTTATGGTAACTCTGAGCAAGGCAGCTCTGACACACCCAGCAGGTATGGGTTACGTGCTAAGCTTTTCAGCAGTGGCACATCAAAGATCACCCCAGGAAGAAAAATGGAAAAGCAAAAGGGATATAAGAAAGGATGCTGACCCTAACTAAGGCTGAACACTCTGCAACACCAGTTAGCAACAGGGCTTTTTATCCATTTAGGTGCCAACACTTGTAAAACCACAAATAAGGGCATTTTAGACAATGGGTGCTTCAAGAGGAAAGATATCCACACTCTTGTCGACACTCTTTGTTTTTTAAGCTCAGTGTTTTTCTGCATGGCTCAATTTGCACTTAAGTATTTATTTTTGTAAATCACAAGATCCAAGCCCACATGGCCTCAGGGCTAGCAGGGCTGGGGTACTTGGCCACATTAACCCACAGGCAGCCAGGACATGAGGTGGCCCAGCACTGAGCATGGCATGACAACTCCACCAAGAAGGGCGAGTGATCCCCACTCCTGGCTGGCCACAGCAACCCAAACCCCAGGCAAGGCTCAGCCAGATCCCTTTTTGCTAGGACCAGTTTTCCTCCTGGGGCTGTGCGGCAGCATTCATCCCATAGTCCTCACAACACCTCTGGCATAAGGAGGCATCAGGTTTGGAAAACCAAGAGGCAGATCCTTGACTGGTGCAAGTCAGCATAGCTTCACTGGAGGCCAGGGAGCTACCCCAATTCACCCCAAAAGAGGGTCTGGCACAGAGAGACAAAGAGACACACCGCAGCCACTCCATGGGTATGGAGGTTGGGCATCCTGGCTTTCAGGACTGATGACATGGCTGGAAATCACACCTGGCAATAAGTCTGGCTCCAATGAACTGAGCAATGAAGATAACCAGTCCTCAGAGCCAGCAAAAGATTTCCCACTTCCCTTAGTAGCTAAAACTCATTGTCTTCTCTTTTCAGCAGCAGTGCCTTCAGGTTTTGCTGCCCTTCACCTTTGGCCACAGGAGGATGCCAGCAGGCACTCAAAACTTCTGCCACTCAGCAGTTACACCTGTAGTGGGTTTGACATTTGACATTCTGATATTTGCCTGCTCAGGGAACCTGGGTGTCACCCTTTAGCTTTGGTGTAAAGGGCAAGCAAAACAATGATAGTCCTCACAGAGCATGAGCTCAGTTCCCCAGACTTTCATCACAAAAACCTCACGTGTGCCCATGAGGAGCCTGTGCTGGTAGGTGGAAGCCCTGGTTTTACAGATCATCAGAAGGTATAGTGAAGGGGGTTGCAGAAAAAACACACAGTGCAGACTTAGGTAGACAGAGCAGGAACTTCAGCTGGAGACCTTCCTTGCAGCCATCAGAAATGCAACCTGTACCAGGTACTTTTCCATAGGTTTTAATGTAGCTTAAAAATTGTGTTGGAAATAAAGGAAAAGGCACACTATACAGAAAAAAAAAACAAAAAACAAAACCAAAAAAACCCAACTCCTAAAATGATACCCTTTTATTTGTAAAGCTCTGATGAAACAACTTTCCAAATGACATCCCATTTAAAAAAAAACAATGAAAACCAACCTAACTATGCATCAGTCACACTATACAGATTGCATCCTACATTTTCAAGATGCCTAGATATCTTCTGTAGTATTTACATATGTATCAGTTAGGTAGTAAAATTTCATTGCAATTTGTTTCTTTCCACCACACACTTATTCAATGGCAAAAAAACCCCTTGGGGATGCATTTGCATTTTTGTACAACACTTCGGAGCAAATGGCTAGGGCAATTTTCCTGAGAGAAGGCTTGTTCTTTGAAACTCTTGCTTTAAAAACTGGAAATACAGAAAGTGGATGCATTTTTGTTGCTCTAAAAAGCCTAAGGATGCCTAGTTCAGTTTTTCTCTTAAATTATTTACGTACCATTAAGTTAAAATGTTTACATTCATTCATTCATATAAAAACCGTTGTTAAATCTTATGCAAATGATTTAACACTGATTGCTGCAACGCAAATTGCACTTCTTTAAAAAAATTATTGTATATATGGAAGAAAAATATCTGATTGCTACCCTGTTTACAAATTTTGACTGACTCTATACAGTTCAGCCAGGAAATACGGACTTTCGTAAATCTCAGTCACAGTGTACTTTAAAAGTTATATCGCAGTCTTGAAAAGTGAGTAAATATTTTAAACCAAAATACACCAATCCCAAAATCTCCTTAACCAGCTGGACCTTGTGGGACTTGTACCAAACATTGTGATTTCTTCCAGGGACATTGCTGGGCTCTGAGGAGCAGAGCAAGGCACGCTGAAGATGGAGAGCACAGAAGGAGAGGTCTGACAGGGCGAAGACATCAAACGCTCGGTGCGAGAAGTCGGCGTCAACTCAAGCTGTAAGCACGTCTGACACTCATTAAAAAGTATCTCACTATCTCTGGTAATTAAAGTCTTTGCTACTCCCTCCCCAACACTGACAACTTCCACCAAATTCTTAGGGGAAAAGGCGATGAGAGAGTGAAAACAACTATACAATGAGAAAGGCAGCACTGCTGGGTAAGTCAAGGATGTATTTCTGGAATCTATCAATAGGTGTGGGTTTATCTCTTCTTTTTTCTTGTTGTTTTTTCTTTTTCTTTTCTTTTTTTTTTTGTTTTTTTTTTGGGTTTTTTTTGTTTGTTTGGTTTTTTTTGGTGGGAGGGGTTTGAAGGGTTTTTTGAGAGTGTGAGGCTGCATTAGCTATCCCCGGTGGTCATTTGCTTTCCATACATTTTTCTTGCATAGATGAGGAACTGGATGCTTCTGCAAAGCCACTTTTGGAAGTAGAGAAACACCTCTGCCACCAAGGCTCACAAACTGTTTCAGAGGAATGGTCTTTGCCAGCACTCTCACTGCCACTGCGACCGCTCCACAGAGGAAACTGCGCAGATGTCTGGGGGCTGCCAGGATCCAGCTTCCCTCTCACCAGGTCACGCCAGAGCCAGGGCACACCAGGGATCCTGTCTCACAGATGCTGTCACTTCGGCTGTGGAGGTCAGGCTGACTCCTGTGTACAGCCCATCTTGACCTGAATACTTAAGGCTGCTGCTTTCGGGACTGGTGCTCTCTCCTGGGCCAGACATCACCGACGAGCTCGCCTGCAGGGAGGGGGAGAGCAAAGAGACACTCATTGAGCAGGTGAGCTTTGCACACACTGGGTTGTGAGTGAGAGGGCAGCAGGCCTGAAGCACAACCATCATCACAGGAATTCTGCCCAAAAACAAGGTTTGCCCTCTGCTTGCCCCTGTGCCTTGAAATCCTGAAACAAAAAAATGTCTCAGCATGAGCCCAGGCACCCAGCCCTGCTGATGGGAGTGATGTCTGTGTTTGGAGAGGTGGAAATGAAACCATGTGATGTGCAGAAAACCTGGAAACCAGTTCATGATGAAGAAGGAAATGTGCATGTGTCCCACTGCCCCCTACTGAAGAGACACAGGTGCCAACACTAAAAATGCAACCTGGGAGTGGTGGCAGCTCTAGTTTTTCCTCCCCATGGGAGAAGACTAATACATCCCAATTCTCCAAGAGCAGATACAGAGCACCTCCTGGAAAGCAGCTTTTTTTGGGCTCTTCAGCCCTTGAAATGCTTAAAATCATTCCTGACCCTTCAAAACGCCAGCCAAAACCACTTTATCCCTGTAGGACTGGCCACTAAAGAGATGCTCTTCTAATCTCCAGTGGAGAAACACTATGCCTTTGAAGCTGGAGCATTTTTGTTCTGCTTCCTGCACAAGACAACAAGCAGGGGAGCCCTGGTAGGCACAGAGATGAACCTCTGAACCACACTGGAACCACTCCATTTATTTTAACAGAGAAATGGAGAGTTAAAAAGACAAAGGAACAATCATTTTTTCCATGAGGCTGAGCAGATCCGCTAAAGAGGAAAAATTTGCAGTGCCAGACAGAGAAGGGGCAACATTTTCACCTGATAAAGGAAATGTTTAAGAGCTGACTTCATGCAAAATTAACTCTTGGATATGTCAACTTTAGAACCTTAATTTACTTGTTAATGGATAGTCTTTGGATGAAATTCCTTAATAAAAAAAAAAAAAAGAAAGAAAAAGGCTATCCTAAACTGTGACTGCAGAAGCTTCCTGCCTGCTGTTTAAGTATGAAGTATACATATTTAATCATTTTACAAGAGTAGAGCTCTTGGCTCTCCTGGAGCTGTGCCAAGCTAGCAGTTCTGACACAGGAAAAGCAAGGCTTCATTTAACCCAGGGAAAAACCTCACCTTCTGAAAGAGATACTGCTAGCAATCATTTTTGTCTGAAATAACCTGGGCTCCAATATTTTCTTAACCTTTTATTAAAATGATTGACCGCCACTATTCTTCCACCCAGTCGTCAACCCTGATCCCTCTCTATTAGTCACTACCCAGAAATGCAGAGAAGGAAGGAAGGAAAAAAAAAACCCTATCTGTCTCCCAAAACCAGCTGAAACAGCTCTAAACCTAAGAAATAAGTTTTATCACTCCCTTGAACATACAGTTGCCAATCAGTGACAACAAATCTCTGTATCCTCTTTCCCTGTGACTGCATGGAGAATTCAGTAAGGCAAGTCCCATGCTAACCTTTGTGTACAGTCCTGATCTTGCATCAGCCTAGCTTTTCAAAGCCTTCCCTTTATTTCTAATACCTCAAACAGATTTCTGTTAGCACAAAAAACATAATTTTTAACAGCTTCAGTCTCCCCACAGTGGAAGAAAGGTTTAAATTACTGTTGAGCAGTGTTTGCTCAACCTGAGCTAAAAATACTAGGAGCTGCTTTGAAAGGTTCCCATTTGCCCATATTTGCCACTGCTGTTCTGGTAGGCAAATATCTTATCAGTACCTGTTTTTTCCGGGCTTGGAAAGTGTAATTCACCTTTTCCTGATTCAGCCCTGTAAAGGTGGGGTGCAGGGACCCACAGTTTCCATATGGGGTTATCAGGTACCCCTCCCTCGGGCACCCCGAAAGGGAGGACATGGAGGCACGTCCTGTTTGAAGACTGCCCATCCCTGCCTGTCCAAGGCCGGATCCTGGCTCTGTTGAGCCAGGACGGGCAGGACCCGGGCAGGACTGCCGGCCCTGGAAACCCCACCCCGGTAATGTCATGACAAATCCAGGCAGCTTGGGCAGCTCCCAAAGTGAGACATGGAAAACAAACTTTAGCTCATGAAAGGGACGTGATGGAATCACAGTTCTGTTCCTGAGCCTCCCTACCTTTGCTCTTACTGTTCCAGCTTTAAGGGATGAAAGATGACAGAAGTTGCACCTAGTTATTAGAGGACTTTCTTCGGTTGAAATAAATAAGCTGAATAATGCTGATGAAGTCAATGAGGTCTAATTCACAGCTACTGGCTCTATCTATAAAAAGATAATGCCTTTACTTTTATTGGTGAAATCTGGTAATAGCATAGATAATCAACTGAAGGTCAGCTTCCAGAGGAAAAAAATGAATAAAGCCCACTGCGAAAAGCCTGCCTCCCAAACAAACATGGAGGCTGTGTTTGTATCTGCAAAGGTTCTTCTTTTTACTCAAACCAGAAGGAGCTCGTCATTAGTCAGCCCTCAGGAAGGTTGTTTGTATCAGAGGTGTCCTTTCTGTAGAGGACCTGCCCACCATGTACACAGGAGGGCTCTGCCAGAGCCACAGAGACAACCACATCGCACCCAAACCTGCCGTCCTCACCGAAGAGGCGAATGTACCTTCACTAGAACTGCTCCAGGTCAAAACCAGGCTGCTCAGGCTGCACTGGCCAGCACTCAGGGAACAGCAGCAGTAGCTCTGGCTGAAAGACTCCTGTTTTCTTCCACCCACTCCTTCCTGCACCATCTGCCCACCACAGAGAGCAGGGAGAGCTGATGGACACTTTCCCCTCTGGCCTTCCCCCGCACCTCCGCAGCCAAGAGGGAAATGCGCTGGGCAAGGACAGCTGCAGGGGGTGGCAAAGGGCCTTGATCTAGACCTTTGGTCTATCAGATAGACCTTTGCTCTATCCACTTGACACGTTCAAAATGCTCCGTGAATTTTGGACATTACACTAAGTCAGCAACAGGCTGAGTCTCAGCTGAGACTCCCTCTCTCTTCCTCCTAGTTTACTTTCGCAACACTTAAATAATATCTGCAGTCAGTTAAAATACACATGCAAAGGATTCTTTCACACATGAAGTGTTGTGGCAAACTGGTGGAGTCCTTAATTTTCCAGCCTCAGCCTCCCTGTAATAACTTCCATCCCCACAAAGAGCGTGTTTTCCCAACGCTGTCAGTCCCCGGAATCCAAAGAGCAAGTCTTGGCACTGCAAAATGACGGCTCTTTTTACTGATGTAATGACCCTCTTAGTACACAAAGTTGTCATTTCTTGCTAGTCCAATTGATCCTTTTGTTTATACTGCAGACGTGTAAGTTTACATGTCTTCTAATCTCTCCTTTGTATTATAGCAACATAAATCTGTGGTTAATACTTCATTAATTTCCTAAGGGAGGCAACTTCCAGCATGGCTTGGAAAACTGATGACCCACTGCTGTCAAGGGCTGTATGAGTAACTGGCTTTATTGCTTTGGCAATAAAACAAAACCAAGCTAAAGGTATGCGTCCATATGCATACAGAATTTTGGGATAGAAGAAAAATATTTTCCTTGCTTTTCCCCACTGAAACAAAAAAGCTGGATTTCCCCACTGAAAAAGCTGGATTGCTTCCTTCTGTTTGATATAAAAATTAAATGCTCTCTTTTGGATACATATACACAGAGCAAAGAAAATGACCCAGTGTAAAACAAAAAGGCTCAGTGTATGAAATAGAGTGGGGAGAAGAAAATAGCATCCCATTTTATCCAGGGGTGAGGACTGATGCAGAAGATGTAGGAGACCAAGAAAGATTCAAACTAGACTCTAGAATATCAGATCTCCCAGCACACTGCCCTGTCTGCCACACTCTTTGGTATTTTAGGTTGCCACGTTCCTCATGGCTCCTGCTGATCTTATTCCACCTGGTTTAGATAAATATTTACTCATACCAGGACTGAGGCACTGTGTTCCCATTTTCCAGGTGAATGTCCTACCAACCATGCTGGTGAGCCTTGTCCCAGAGCCTACAGAATTATTCCATACAACTGGAATATTATCATCAGATAATATGAAGGACCCCTGGACATTCAACTTCCCAATATCCAGGTGGTTAGCATATTGTTTTAAGAGGCTAAATCTCCAGCTCATCCAGACTCTGGAACATACTCTGTGGAGGTTGATTTCCCCATATCCAGCACGAATGTCCTATGAATTTACTGCCTAAACAGGTGCAAACAACACCACCTCTAACCAGCTCACTAATCTTCTGACAGAAAAAAAAGAGAAAGCAAATGCAGGAGAATCCATTCATCTGATCCAGCCCCATTTGTCCAGCATTTTGGAGACAGTTAGAACTGCATTCTCCTGCGAGTTCACCCCATGTCGAGGCCATCTCAGTCAGCTCTCTCATTTCGCACCCTACAAAACTGAAGAGCCAGTCCTAAACCACTTCTGAAGATAAACTTCCAAGGGAAGTAAGCACTAATTTTACCTCCTACATTTTCTGTGTAAGATTATGGCCTTTCTGAGAAAACTCTGAAGTGGAGGCAAAGGACAGGAGAGTCTTCTGAAAGAAGAGTTCCCCTGGTGCTGCTGAGCTTTTTCTGACATCAGTTGTGGCTCAGAGAGCCTCCATGTCCTGCCATAAAAAGCAGATTTTACAGCAGGTTTCATACTGCCTTTATCCTAATAAGGGAATAAAGTCCTTCTAGTTATCATTCTTGTTGGAGTCCCTGCATGGGAATGGATGGGTTTGGACTGCAGACCATGCCCTTCATTTAGCAATTTATTTGGTGGAGCTTTTCCCTGTACAGTTTCAGCAGCATCAAAGGGAGAACAGGTATAGATGCAGATACAGGCTGACTGAGACCTTCAAATCTTCTTTTTATGGGGACATAAGGCAACTTCATATATCATGCAGCTGGACCCTTTCCATATTAGTAACACAGGACACCCAGTACTTAGACTGCTTAGGAAAACAGAAATAGGCCTAAATCCTAGATCCAGATGTGAATTTGGCAAATAGCCCCTTTACAATGGGACAACGAAATAGCTCCGATCCAAACACTTCTACATTTTGGGATGTTTGAAATCAACTTTGTCCCCACAGCAATTCATTAATTGTATCTCCTAAATGTTTAAACTTCAGCTCGAACGTAAAATCAACATTTAAGGTTCTTGCTAATTTGTCTCAGAATTGGCATCATATAAGATTCCCTTCATGAAATGGATAGTCTCAAAGACATTGCCAAGAGTAATTGCTGCCCTCCTCTTTTTCTGCCCTCCCTTCTTTATTTTACTTTAAAGAGATAAAGAAAGGTGGGGCGAAAAGTGAATGTTACTGACAAGATTTCTGCTGAATTTCATTTCCATTAGATTTCTACATAACTGGAAACTTTTTTGGCAGCCTCCCACTAAAGGCATAATAAATTGCTTTTGTACCAGCAGAGGAATTTGTTTTCTCTGTTTCATTTAGCAACAACATTGCTGTGAATTTCACACAACAGTTTCTAAAACGTCATCAGATTTCTCTGCCTAATGTCAATTTGGCATTTTCCCCCTTTTCACAGAGTAAAGGCTAAAGAAGCAAAAACAGAGCAAAACAAAAACAAGTTGCCATGCTCGTTGTATAACGCACGGGGAATGAGCCAGGTTTGTTATTCAAGCAGGTGCTTGTTTTTGGGCAACATCACCAACACCACTGTCAGGAATCAACAACAGTCTTGTAAAAGTGACAAAAGATCATAAAGCCTGGATTCATCCATCTGAGGGTTTGTTTTTTCCCTTCCTGACATGAGCTGGAGAAGCTTATTCTCCCTGTGCAAAGCCGTTGCCTATTCTAGAAATAATTAAAAACCTTTGATCTGTCAATGGATCAACTCAAAAGGAAAAAGAAAAAATAATCAAAGAAAACAGAGGTCTAGTAGAGCATCTTTGCTTCAGCATGTGATCAGGTTACAAGCTAGCTTGCTCAAAAATGCTGACATCCCTCTACTCACAACACCTTAAATGGGCTTTATGAGCGCTCAGTCCCTTCCATAGGATTTAGACCCTTTAGAAATTATTTTGCATCCTTTGCAGCTAGTGATCATGTTCCCAGATTATATCTGGGACAACGGGAGCCAGTCTTAACCACCACCACTTTCTTCTTTAAACTTCCAGTCTCCCAAGTCCTCATCCCTTTTAATTACAGATGCTTGGGCAAAGCTAGGAGCCTGAAAGAAGGATGTGACCGTGTCTGCAACATATCCCGACAACTGCTCTCCCGCAAATCCTCTTTTCATTTCCATACATCTGGGTCTGGGGCACAGGGGTGGAAGATCAGTGGCCCTTCACATAATTTGGGACAGAGGAGTCAGAGGGATGCCCGTATGTGTGGTTGCTGCTGCAACTTCCTCTCTTCAGTGCATGTCACAGCCCCTCTCCATCACTTCCTTTCATTGAAATTTTTCAGGAGGGGGTATTTGCAAGTGCTTTGCATATGCAAGGCACATCTGATCAAATCATGGCTATGCAGATGTTACCATGCTGCCTGCTGGATATAAGGGGACAGATTTTCCCAGCTGTTGTGCAGGTGTCCTCTCCCAGTCTGATCTACTATGGAAAAATCAGGGAGCACTGAAGTCCTGTCACTGGGGATGCCATCATGTAACTAAGAGCAGCCTCAGGGTCCCTCCTGGGAGTTGCTCTCAGTTGCTAATAGCTCTCAAGGAGTCTTTTAGCTCACAATCCATGAGCCTACAATACTCTCCTCTGGTACCCACACAACTCCATCTGGCAAAATCATATTAAAAATGGTACTACAAAAATTATTGCATAAAGATATTAATAATACGTTTGATGTGCCCTTCTAGGGAGAAATACTGCAGAAAGGAAGTCGGGTTTTAGCCAGCCAAGAAGGCAGCAGCACGGTGGAAATGAGATCTCATCTATATGGCCTCTCCTTCCCCGAGCTGCACAGGGCTGTGCTGCCTCAGTCTCGGCTGGGATTGCGCTTCCATTTCTATCCATTACATAAAATCTCACCACATTACTCAGGATCACAGGCACTGCTTAAGGCAGTGTAAGGAAAATTTAAGGAAAATTTGGCTATGTTTTTTCCTTTGCAAATATAAAGGAGAGCCTAAAACAGTGCAGAGTAGTTCACTGGGGGAAGTCTAAAACTGCAACGGTTCACTTTTCAGTTAGTGTTTCTCTTTTTTTGACGTGATCTGTTTATTTTACTGGATTGACAGGGTTTTCTCATGTCAAAGACAAGCCCTTTTAGTAATATCCTCGTCTCACAGGATCCAAAACCCAGTGCCTCTGAAATTGGGTGGCCCTGTCAGTCCACAAACAATCGCATTTGCTAAAAAATGGGGTTTTCCTCCCCTTGTACAATGAAACTTTGTATATTTGAAATTAAACTATTGAAAGGAATTTGGATGTTGGGAACACCAAGACATACTAAAAAATAGCTATTATAAACAATGTCTTCTTTTCATTAATAAAGGACTAAAGAAAGCCACATTAGGAAATTTTCTCAAAGAAATTATGTGGCAGATTAAGGGATACGGAACACTGAGAAATTAGTGTGGATATGGATATGTACAGCCAAGGGGTTAGAAACATTAAGCTTCACAACTTTAGCAGTAGTATTTATCACACATGCTGAGTGAAGGAAGGAAGTTTGAGATGATTGGAGTACATGATGTAAAATAAGGATCAAAATTAAAGCAGGGGATGACCAGCGCTCCTCGGGTGCTCCTCTGGAGCTTGGTGCTGGCAGGTGCTGAGCATCTGGCCCCTGAAGAACCCTCTGCAGACAGAGGGCTGAACCCCTGTGCCCTGCAATCAGCAGGCTGCTCCAGCCTGGTTTCAGCTGGGTTTGGATCAGCGTTTACTGACACCTTTTAGTTTTAAACAAAAGCCTTTATGATTCAATTCATACAGCAGGATAATGTTTTTCTGAGTTTTACCTGTTGGGATAATGCATAAAAATATGTGTGTGTATATATATATATATGTACATATATTTGGCATTTTTTTTCTTGAAAGGATCAGTTGAACATGTTTTATTGTCTTCTGTCCAAAAGAAAACCTTTGAAATTAAAGAACCGGAATATTTAAAAACAAAATGTCTGCGGTTAAGCTGTGGCTAACAATCATAAAAATTATACAGATCTTAATCAAGAAGGTTTGCAAGGTACTTCAGCTTGTCGTTCTGTTTACAGCTATAGGTAATATCCTCCGAAAATCTTGTTCTAGTATCAGCTAACAGAACTGGAAAGTTTGTTTAGATTATTGTTCTGCTAGATAAGATAAAAGCTGTGATAACATTGCCCAGTGATCAGCCTGCTTGCAGATACAGACACTTAC
Organism: Pseudopodoces humilis; assembly: GCF_049639895.1. Lineage (NCBI taxonomy): Eukaryota > Metazoa > Chordata > Aves > Passeriformes > Paridae > Pseudopodoces > Pseudopodoces humilis. The sequence goes on from NC_142200.1 coordinate 46,626,944, forward strand.
CCCGGAGGCTGCGGTCTGTGCGCTGGGAGAAGCAGTTTTGCTACAGTCATCTGAGTTAGTAGAAGACGTGGATGTCGGAGTCATAGGAACTGCAGTGGTACTGTTACCTGAAAAATTGGGAATTGGTATTCAAAAGAAATATTTTCCAGACAGAGAACAAAAAAAACAAAAAAAACAAACCAATAAAAAACAAAAATTACTACAAACTAATGCAGCTACACTTTCTTATATTTTATATTTACCAGAGCATGCCTTTGATTTATTTATATTCTTAGGTTTTCGCTTCCTCGTCTGAATTCCTTCTTTTTTCATAGCAAGAGGCCGAGGAACCTGAAAAAATTAAATTTCCACACCAATCACAGAGTTGCATACGTACTCTAATATCAAAAATCACAACGCAGTACAAGACCAGATGTGATGTTGCAAATGTCTGTGTAGCAAGTCAATTTTTTTCTGTGTCACAGTACTAATTCTAAAAAAATTTTTGCATTTTATTTGGGCAAAACAATAGTTTGATTCAAGGGGAATTGTAGCTGAATTAAGAAAGCAGAGAAACTTTTTTTTCTCTATGCAAATTTGATAGCTTTTTCAACCCCTCAATCAATGCACAGGAAAACAGCACAGAATTAGGGAAAACCAGCATCATTTGGCAATAAGCCATAAGAAATTAAATTGGATGGGGTATATCAGATCCTTGATTTATTATTCTAGACAGTTAGGAATTATCTCCAGTGCCTGATTCTGGAAAGAAAGAATGTATATGAGAAAAAAAAAAATCATCCTGTGGACCAGCTATGCAAACCAGATCATCATGAGGAAACATCTTGGGACAGAAGCTTTAGAGTAGAAGAATTGACTTAGATTTTGTTCCTATAACCAGTTCTGCCCATAATACAGCTTTATGGTATCTAAAGTTGTATTTAGAGGGATAAATTTATATTTTTATGTGCTCAAAAATCATCTTTGTGCTCATCACAATGATAATCACTCTACAAAAACACTGGCTTAAAATAGATTTTAACACAAATTTGAGAAAAGGCAATTCATGTGTTTTCTATCATTATAATATTTAAACCTGTGACATAATTTACATTTTATTGAAGCCTAGACCACATCTTAATCATTCTTAATGCCCTTGCTCTTCAAACACTTATGCTTGATTGTAACACAATCCACAGGGGGTCTCACCCAAAACATGCTCCATCACATCCAGGAGAGAGCTTATTTTTTACTCTATTGCCCAACAAGGCTGAAAGAGCATTTAAAGTTTTTCTGGCACAGCTATGGCTGGAATTACACTCAAAGTTTTGCTGGCATAGCTATGTCTGTCCATGAAAAACTGTCTCATTCAAGGTCTAGTGATTTTTTTCTCCACTAAGGAGCTGGTTTAAACACAACTAAGGAGCATGGCAAAAACACCATGGCTGCTCATCCAGAGGTGGTTTATTTATACAAATCTGTTGAGAGAGCTACAGTGGCAAGCACATAACTAGTCAAAAGCATAACAAGCTAAAATGGTACAACCACTTCCTAATGTCGCACATTTTTCTGTTGTTCTGTGCACTTCCCTCGTCCCTTTTTTGGGGACCAGTCCTTCCCCAGAGCAGCACCAGAGCTGGCAGGGGATGTCCCTTGGTGAAGCAGCCACTCACCCCATGGAGCTTCATGTAGAGGCCGCAGGCGTTGCAGACGGGCTCGCCCTCGGCGTTCCTGCGCCACAGGGTGGTGGTCGTGGTGTGGCAATTGGCACAGGACAAGCCCATCCGCCGCGACGAAGGCTGGACGCAAGCACAGGCAAACACAGGTATAAGCAGGCGGCCAGGAGAGAATGATTTATGCCTTTATGGTTCGTAAAAAGTCCTTTAGCACAAGGCGGGGATGGTAGGAGCTTTTCTTTATAGTATCTGTCAGCAGCAACCCAGAATTAGAACAAAATTATCCTCCTATCAGAGGGTGGAAAGCTGGTGTGAAGAGGTACCCAATGTCTTTCAACCCTGGGCAGTCACAGCAGAGGCAAAATTCTCATTTGGGAGCTGGTGACCAGGAGAAGTCTTTTCAGACCACCAGACATTGGTTCTTTTTCCAGCAGGACAGCTAGGAATAATCTCCACTACAGCTCCATCAAGAGGAGGCACATCACTCCTGTGCTGCCTCTCCAACCAGTTAAATGCCCTCTCCCCTGTATGGTGGGTGAAGAGGCAGCTCTGATCCTGCCACTGATACTCCTGACTCATCAGAAAAACCAGCCACATTAATCACCTGCCCTCAGTGGCACCACACCTGGGGAAAACTTTCCTGGGAATCCCAGGGGTAACACATGCAACAGCATTACTTTCATAAAAAGATCTTTTTATCATCACCCATTTTCTCTTCATACAAAAAAAAAAACATGCCTTGGGAGCGTGTTTTACAGAGCAGAGCCTCCCTCGGCCAGCAGAAAAGCTGGTGGGTGACAACAAGGTTCCCACTGCAAACAGGCCATTTATGACACTCTTCCGTGGAGTTTGGAGCCAAGATGAAGCAACTCTGTATCAGAAATAACCATATAACCCAGAGCTTTATGGCCACAGGCTGTATATCATAAGTGAAGGCAGTCCTCATAAAAATGTGAAATGAAGGTGAATGGGTTATAAAAGTCCCTGTAACAACTGATCTCTTTTACGTTCATCACAAGTAAAGAATTCCAGCTACATCATAAATCTAGTCGTTTTCAAAGTATCGCATTGTCAAAAAAATACAAAAAAAAAAAATCTGTGCCTAGCTCTGTGTCTGGCAGCTGAACAAGTTTACACGGAGAAGTCAGTTTTAGAGGATTGCATTAATCTTATTCTGACTATAAAGTGCCCATAACTGAAATTACTAACTTAAGGGTACAATGCCCTCCCTCTTGAATCATTTACTGCTGGGTTGTTAGACATAACTGGGTCACCTTTGATACCACAGGGCTGCCTGCCACTGGGGAAACCGATAAAAATGTTTTGAGAATGAAGAAAATTCCAGAGTAATAACTGAGTTTCTTGAATATTGTCTGTGTGAGTGTCTTTAGCAGTACGCCGTCGTTTTACACCACAGCTCAGAAAGAGCTCCAGATTAAATACAAATTTTGTAATCTTGAATCAGTAATCCATTATTAATTGTACAGGAAAGAAAAAAAGCAAACCACCCAGCCAAGTGTTATATAGGCTGAAGTACACAAATACCATTTTTAATCTTAAAAATCCAAGTATCATGAAAACAGAAGTTTTGACCTAGTTATTAAATATGTACGCACACAGCGCTCAAATTGCGACCTCGACTCACTACGTGTTTTACGTGATCACACGGAATAAAAGAAAGCTGGTCATAACACATATTCTTCATTTTCTTTCTCTGCAAGTGAAATGCTATCAGCTGTTTCACTCTGTTAAATCTTTCTCTTTCCTATGCAGCCTGGTCTAAACCTTCATACATTTTATTTCAATAGCTTTTGCTTATTCCCATATCTAAACAGACATGGAATTTTGGCATGTTTTGAAGCTAAAACAACTTTTCTGATGCAGGAATTTTATCAGAAACTTTGGGGCAATCTAAACATGTTTAGCGTTTTCAAAACATTTTCCCTTCTCACCTACATATTTCCAAGTGTAAGAACACACAGTCACGGTTGATTTATAGTTATGGCCAGGGTACTCGGTAGGGATTGTTACACAGAGCTATTTCAGAGTTATTTCACTGAGGTGTCAGACTGAAATCAGGCTGTAGTTTGACTCTCCTTTAGTCTTCTCATCCTGATCCCTCCTTGCCTCCCCACAAAAAAAAAAAAAAAAAAGAAAAAAAAAGAAAAAAAAAAAAAAGAAAATAAAAAAACGGACACAGAAATGCTAGAACCTGGTGTTAGCTACTTGAAATCTGCCTTGGGCCAGGGTGCCACAGCAAGTTGGGCTCTGATGCTTGAGACAATTGGCAGATCTGGCCCCTCCACTGCATCTGTCCCCACTAATGAGATAACACGTAGTGTCATGAAATTTACCCGACGAGCAGCTAGAAAAAACAGGCACCTGGCAGCAATAAACCTCTGGCTAAAAGTTAAATTAATTCTTCAGCTCAAAGAAAGATCTATAAGCAGAGGTGAGTCAGTTCCCAAGCGCTTACTGTCTGCTCTGATGCTCTGATCATCGTGTGTTTGGGTCTTGTTTTCCCTCGTTCCCGTAAGGGCACTAAATTCAAACAGTTGTGAAATAAAGAACATTGGGTGTTTTAGCCCTAAGAAAACAGACATGGAGCAAAGCAGCTGGCATGACTGAAAGGGGCTTGAAAGGCTGATGGGTTTGATACGCTGTCTCCATACACAAGGGTCCAAACATCAGCTTGGATTATAGTGGTGTGATTTATTGTGGCTCGCTCTGTAACAGCCATTACTGAAGAGCGTATTCTTTCTGTCTGCTGACCTCCACCCAGATTTGCTAAACATAATGTGCAGTTCCAGCTTGTTAAATTTTCTCCTTGCCTATTCAGTGCCAGCCTGAGTTATAAACAGGGGTTCTGGTTTGTACTATTTATTTCCCCCCGTAGTTTTAGGAGTATATTTTTAGAAAAATTGCCGCTCATTTCTTAGGAGTAAAACAAAACAAAAGCTATTATCATTGTTTAAACAATTGGTTTTCTTTGAATTATATACAAAACTTGCTTACATTCCCAAGGATCGAGCTCTCAGCAAACAAAGCAGGTCTGGAGAAATTCCTAGCCCTCTGAACAAACATTTTCCAACCTTGATTTCTTTTTTTTTTTTTTTCTTTCTGTTGGAAATGTCCAACATCACCAGCAGAAATTTCTTCCAAGCCACTGAATCCCCCTCAAAGGTGGGATTCATAGCTCAAAAAAGCCAGACTGGCCCATACCTGGTATGCAGCTCACAAGGGGACAGAGAGAGATTTTGCCAGCTCAGAGCCTGGGAGTGGGTCTGAAGCAGTTCCTGAAAGGCTGCCAGCCCTGTCACCCCTCATTGTGACTGGTTTGGCCTGCAAACCTGATCAGGAGCCCCACTTCGGGTTTGCAGCCAAGAGGATCACCAGGCTAATATACTGATTGTCCTCCCCCATCCTTGCCCCAAATTTCTCCCTGGCTAGCGCTGACTGGGGCTCCTTAGGGCAAAGCTCCTCTGGCCCCCCTCCTCCCCTCCCTCCGGACTCACCACTCTCTTTTGGGGTTTGATGAGAGGCCGGCTGAGGCCGTTCATTTTGGTGTAGAGCCCACAGGCGTTGCACAGGTAGTTTCCGGTGCCGTCCCTCCTCCACAGCGGGGTCTGGATGGAGCCGCAGTTGACGCACTCCCGGCTCTCGGACAGGTCCTCCAGCAGCTCTGGGGGCAGGAGCAGAGGGGACAGGCGGTGGGGCACTGCCCAGGCTGCCGCAGAGCCCGGTGTAGCCCCGCGCAGAGCGGCCCCGGCCCCGCCGCGCCGAAAGCCCCGGGCGAGCGAGCAGCCTGCCCGCAGAAAAGCAATTCCCCGGCAGTGATGGCTGCCATGCGGTGATTTATTTTTTTACAAAATCCCGGGTTATTTCTTTTCCATTTTTTGTTGTTTGTTTGTTTGTTCGTTTGGTTTTTTTTTTTCCTATTTATTTTAATGTGCCAGACCCGCTGCCGGCCCCGGTGCAGCGGCTGCTCTCGGAGCCGGAGAGAGCCGGCGCGCCCGGACACCGGCCCGCCGGAGGGCTCAGCCCCGGCCTGCCGTGCACTCCCGTCGGGATTTCACCCTTGGGAAATCCGGCTGGGGTCCGCTCGAGGGACGGGACCCCCGCCGTGGTGCCCACAGGACGGAAAGGGAGGTGCACTTGCCTTTAGAGGGGAGCAGAGTGGGGAGTGAGGTGGCTGTCAGAATAGCCAGTTCCAGAGACACCCTGGAAGCTGGATATAAGGAGCTGTGGCTTTGCCCAGTATTCCCCAGGGTCGAAGCTTGGCAAGAAGTTTTCTACCCTAACTCCTATTTTAAATGCCTCGCAATTAGCAGAGCTTCAAGTTTAGAGGCAGCGTTCAGGGCCCTGGTTGTCCCAAGGCAGAAACGAGCAGCGGTCGCTTTCACCTCGGCTATTTGGTCAAATTAGAGCTGGTTTGTAGGAAACAGAGGAAATGGAAAAATAAGCGGTATTGTGCCTCCTGCTTTCATAGTTACTGAGCACTGAGGGGAAAAAGAAAGGTCTAAATGCACGGGGAAAAAAAAATAAAAAGAGAGAAAGAAAAAAAATGAGGAAAAATGAGAGAACCCACCTACAAAACCTAATACTTTCACCCATGCGAATCCTCATTCTGATTCACCTCTCCATATTTCGGGGAGGGGAGAATAAAAACTTATTTTACATAGACTGTGCCACGTTGTGAAGAAACAATAAAAGGAGATGTTTGGATTTTTACAGCAGCTTTCGAGTCGAGTCTGGGAATGTATGTTTCAGACTCAGAGCTTCGTCATTGCTTTTTTTTTTCTTCCTCCCTCGGCTACCTGCCTAAATTTATCATTGGGTTATTCTCTTACGTTTCTCTATACAGAGAAGGAGAGCTCGTAAAGGTCGAGCAGCTTTGAAGCCTGGGCTGCGGTGCTGCGGTGACACGGCGGGCATTGAGCTGAGAAAGAAATGGCCTTTTGGCCCGCACCCATCCAAATACGTTTCTCCCTTCGTTTGCGAATTATTAGGCGCTAAAGAAGAACGAGGACACGGCAGAGTCCAGAGAGCATAGTTCAACTTACGTTGTCAGCTCCTAGCTCTTAGCACATCGCTAAGATTTATTAATCTTTGCACTAAAAGCACCATTGAGGACTGTAAGCAGAAAAATGCTTAGGGCGTCAAGGACGCTGGAACTTAAAGAGTAATTTGTCTCAGCTATTTATTTTATAGCATTGCCTTCGTGCCTGCAGAAAGAAATTCTGCCGTGACAATATTTCTGGGGCATTTTCTAATGTTTTTTTTCCCCTTACAGAGTGAGTAAGGGGAAAAACTTATCCCCAAGAAAATGACGTTTTAATTTTAGATACTGTTTTAGCATCTCTACGAGTAACGTCAAGAAAGCTTGGTCAAACTGTCTAATATTTAGCCCTAAAAATATGTATTTCGGCTACAATTTCCCTACCATTTTGAAACGGTACAGAGCGTAGCTTCGGCTTTGCTGCCGCGTTTTGCCTCGCAGGAGCAAAAACCTCGCCTGGCCCAGGAGCTCCGGGCTGCTTTGCCCTGCGTTACACCGCGATGCGGCTGCTCTGGCACCCGTCCTTTCTCTCATGGAAAGGCTAATCGCTACCCCTCCGGCCCCCAGCACTGGTGAGAGGGGGGCACAAGGGCAGGAGAGACCCCCCTGGAGCAGGGGAAGCTGCTGTGCTCCTCGGCTGCCTTGACACTCCTGCCCCAACCTCCTCCAGCGCCCAGGTCCTTCACATCTCTGCTCCTTCTTACTAACCCCTCTCCTCTACCTGCCCTGAGATTTTCCAACCCTACGTCTCTCCCGACAAAATAAAAATAAAAAAAAAAAATTAAAGCAACCAAAAAAACCTCCACAACTTATTTTTTTCCCCCCATCACCCAGTTTCACACCAAAATATTTTTCGTGTTACCCTGACATGCAGCTTCTCCTACCACTGCTACAACTGATTTTCTTCCCTCAGTCATGATAGTAAACATCAATTGGGAGGCTTAAAATGCTTAAATCTACAGTGTATCACCGAGAAACGGGAGGAGCATTATGTGTACAGCCCTACAGAAAGATGAAAATCCATGGGGTAATTTTTCTGCAACACTGCACTGAAAAAGAAAATCACAGTGTCTATAAAATACATGCACCTGGTGGGTAGTTTATGCTTAAAGTGAATGATGATCAAATGTGTGTGCATATTTACATAAATATGTATATATACATAATATATATATGCATAACACATATAAATAAATATACGTACATAGCCACACACACCTCTCTATGCACCTCTATTTATATATACATAAATTTATTCTAAAGCTGAAGAGACTGCAATAATCGTTAATCTTTTTATCTCTGACTAAATCATCGCAGCTCAAACTCCACTTCTACAATTGATTTAATTACACTGAAAATTCCTTTAGCTAAAACAAAAAGTAAGGATGGGACACCTCGGGAATTAAAGCAAAACCCCACAAGGAAGTACTGTATTTTACAGCAGCTTACAAATTTAAGTTTCCTCGTTCATATACGAGGCTTTGCTTTGCTGCTTTTCTTTTTAACGAAGAAACCGTGTTTTGTAGTTGAAATAATCCAAAACGGGTTAAATGAGCCGCTGCAATTTTCCTCTACGATACAAGAACGATTAATTTGCAGTGAATTTGTCACCGTTTCGCGTCCAGATGACCGCATTTAGGGAAAACAGGAATGTACTGACTTGGAAAAATTAAAAATTAAGTTTACACCGGGCAATTCGTTTTGGGATCTTCGGGCTGGTAACCCCGATACTCCAAACAACGCCGATATTTGGAGGTGTATTTTTCCCCCTAATCCAACACGAACGAGTTTCCTCCACTCCAGAACAGCCATGGTCCCGGGACCGCCGTCCTGCCGCCGACACCGAGGCCGTCCCTCGCCAGCGAACCCCTCTCCGGGGCGGCCCTACCGCCGCTCCCCCGCGCCCCCCGGCACCCTCACCGCCCCTCCAGCGGGCAGCCCCGGCTTGCGGCCACCCTCCGTGCCCTGTGCCCTGTGCCCCGCCCGAGGGTCCTACCTGCGCTGGGTGCCCGGACGGGGATGGGGGCGGCCCGGCCCTGGAGGCAGTGCAGCATGGAGTTCTCGAAGGGCGCCGTGGGCCAGGCAGGAGCGAGCTGCGGCCCCACGTAGGATGTGTAAGGGCCCGGGTAGGAGCCATTGAGCGGCCGGGCCAGGGGGCTGTACTGGTCCCTAGCGCCCAGGCTGTTGCTGTAGGCGCCGGGCTCCCGGGAGGCCCCGTTGGCCACCGGCGGGCTCGGGGAGTAGGGGAAGCGGCCCGAGGGGTGGGAGCCCCCGCCGCTGCTGTACGAGGGGCTTTCCGCGGCCGGCTGGGACCAGACAGCGTGGCCGCCGCCCGGGTGGCTGGGCTGGGCCGCCCCGCTGCCCTGCAGGTAGGGCAGCGTGGGCAGCATGGAGCCCACGCGGGTCGTGGGCACGTAGACGGGCGAGCTGGGCGTGGAGTGCATGAAGCCGCCCGGAGATCCGTCGTAAGGCGTGGGGCCCTGGGCGGCCGAGATGGCGAGGGTCTGGTACATCTCCTCGGGCTGCTCGGCGCCGAGGGCGCTCAGCTTGGGGCCGCGGCTGGACCAGATCAGCTTGCTGGTTTGGTCTAAGTCCGCGAAGAGCAGGATGTCCTCCCAGCTGGGACGGCCGGAGGGGTGGGGGGTCCCGAAGTGCACGTAGGGGGCGAGCAGCGACCTGCCCTCGGCGGCCGGGGGCGGCGGCGGGGCCGGCCGGTGGCTGTCGTCGGTCTCCGGCCGAGGAGTCTTGGAGCAGCCGCGTTCACCCTGGGAGCCGCAGGAGGAGGAGGGCGAAGGAGGAGACGGGCGCGGCTCCCTGGTCGCGAAGGGACAGGAGGAACCGCCGGAGTCCGCAGCGCACCGCTTCACCGCGCACCAGCCGCCTTCAGCCACGGCCATCCAGGTCCCCTTCTAGCCGCTGGGTGTGGATGGGGAAGGGCGAGGAGGGGAGGAGGAGGAGTGGAGGGGGGGATCCGCAGGGCAGGGCGGGGAAGAAGGACACAAAAGAGCAGGGAAGTGGGGGAGAGAGAAATAATAAAAACAAAGTTTGCAAACAGGACAGCCCGTCTCCCTCCCGTAATGAGATTCATCAGGGCTTATCTGACCCCTCTGAGCGCTTAATCAGTCATGTCGCCTGGGCGCTGTTGTCCCTCGCCCCGGCGGAATGGGATCAGGCAGCCCAGGTCAAGACGGGCCGGGAGACGCCAGTCCCGCGGGGCCAGGGCTGCGGCTCCGGCCCCGCTTTCCGCACCGCGGGAGGGCTGCTCCCCTCTCCCTTCGCATCCCGGGCTGCGGATTTGAACATGAAGCACGCCGGGGCAAAGGTGGGCGTAAGGGCGTGGGGACAGAGGGGAGCGAAGGGGCATTTTTCCCTGTCTCTGCCCTTCCTTGGCTGCTGTCGTTGTTATGATTATTTCAATGAATGAGTCATTTGACTCGGTTCCATCGAGAAAACAATTAGTAAGGCGATCCCTTTAAGGTTACTTTTTCGGAGGGAGATGTTAGCTCCTCCGCGCATCGCCTCGCTTGTTTGCCTGTTTCCAGCCCAAGGTCACGGAAAGGAGGAGGAGGAGGAGGGAAAGGCGCCCGGGAGACCGGAGATGCGCACGGGCCGGGCCCGAAGTCTGCGCGGCGGCGGCGGCGGGACACTGGGCGAGGGCGGGAGGGATGTGCCTGCCGTAGGGGCCAGCTCCAGCGGACAGCCCTGGCAGGGGGCCTGCCCCGAGCCCCAGCACACCTTGCAGGGGTGACACCCGTCCCGGGCTGAGCGGTGTCAATCCGGAGCTGCCAGCGTGAGGAAGGCCGGACAGACAGACACAGAGAGCCCCGTGCCCAGCCCTCAGGAGAAGGGGCGGAAAGCGAAAGGGAGCACAGAGAAGTGACATCAAGAGAAGGCGAGGATCTCCGTTCTCAGCCCACCTCGGGGCTCTCCAGATAACCACAGGCATAAGAATACAGGACACACACACACACCAGAGCCCCCTCGCAGATAGGCACCAAATACGTCTCTCCCTCCTGCGAGATAACTGGGAGATAAGGCTCAGGCAGATAAGAGCTCCAGGCACCGGCATCGGATGTTTGCCCACACAGTCTCCCTCGGGCTCCCCCGGCCAGGGACAGCCGCCGCCGCGCTCCCCTCGGAGCGCCCGCGGGAGGAGAGGCAGCGGCAGAAGGCCGAGAAAGAGCTAGAGAAACCGCGGAGAGGCAAGGAAAGAAAGGGGACAAACCTGATGCCGGTGCCCCGCATGGGGCCGGGGAACGGGGCCGCGGCGGGCGGTAAATCCAGTGCGGCGGGGGCGAGTGGCGGCGGCGACTCCAGCGGCGGCGGCCGGCGGCTCATGTATAAAAAGGAGAGAGGAGGCGCCTCTCGCAGCCCTGCCGGAAAACTGCAGGCAGCCGGCCCTGATTGGGCTCGGCCAGCCCTAAACAAACACGGGGCTCCGCAGGGGTGCCAGCCCCGGGGCCAGCCGGGCCGCCGCAACCCCGGGGGAGGGGGGCGTGGGGGCACCTCGGGGCGCCCGCAGCGAAGGGGCGACGGACCCCTGCTCGGGGAGCAGGAACCAGAAGAGAGGGCTGGCAGTGCCAGATACCCCAGTCTTTTCTTTTTTTTTTTTCTTTTTTCTTTTTCTTTTTTTTTTTTTTTTTTTAATTTTAACCCAGAAATAATACACACTCTTCTCTCCTTCCCGGATAATTTTTTTTTTTTATGGTGAATATTCAACTTCTGTGAGTCTTTTTTGTTGTTTTTGTTTGGTTTTTTTTCTCCGCTCCTCCCGGCATGTCAGCAAATGTCCCCTGGCAGCGGCCCGGGGGGGGTATGTGTGCCTGGCTTTCGCCCTAAGCAACCAGGCGAACTTTTCCCTCCCTCAAATCTCCCTAGGTTTTGCTCGTCAAAATCCGAGCTATCCGTGATGAAAAAATGTGGCTCCTCCTTGAGTTGCCCCAACCATCAGGTGAAACCAAAGCAGGCTGTGGGATGTGTCCATCCCAACAGCTGGCGATTTTTTCCTCCGTTTCTTTCTTATTACCCCCCCGCTCCTCAACCCTCTTATCTCAGCTGTGTACAAACTGATATGGTACTTAGCAGGAAAGTGACTGGAAATTAAAATAACTTCGTTCACCAGAGGTTATCAGCTGGATATCTGTCATCATCAGTTTGTACAGAAAGTCATCTGCGGCAAAGGGCTGGACTAGAGCAGAGCCGGGCTCTCGGCAGCCGGCAGTCATGAGCCCTCCTGACAGAAACCGAGCCCAAACCTGCTGATGCGCGGTGCTGTCGCTCCTGGGGTAGGCACGGCTTTTCTTTCGGTCTTTCCAGGCGAGGTGGACGGGAGGTGAAGAATTTGCAGTGCCGGGGGTACGGTAAAACACTGGCTGTAGCGATCCGCTCTGCCGGCATTGATGAACTGATTGTGACTTGGAAGTTTACTGCTCGCGTTAATTTTTGTGGTATAGCGCGGCAGGGGTTTGATCGGAAAACAATCGCTCTCCCGAGAAACCGTTTCTTTATTAAATGGTATGATTAAAGGTGATACTTCTTCCTCGTCAGTTGTCTCTAAATAATATCGTTAAATAATATCGGTCACCCTGCCAGGCTAAAGTGACTTTTTTTCCTTTTTACTTTTAGGTGTACTTTAGTGAGTGCAATATTAAATAGAAAATAAGACTTTGCAAGCGAGGGCAGTGATTTGTTTTCTGCCAGGCTCGTCCTCCGATCCTAGCTTGAAACGTAAAACATTTTTGCCGTGGCTTTTACCTGCAAATGTGAGACAAGAGCAGTGGAAGCAGCGGGAGTCGATGCCCACGCCGCTTCTCCCCAGCTTGGGTTTCTGTGCTGAAAAGCACCGAGCTTTAAATCCCGCGTTTCCTTTCAGTCTTTTGGATGCCCCTTCTCCAGCTAAACACTAGGGTATTTCAAACACGTGTAAAACTGGATATAAAGAGGGAAATACCGTGAGGTTTTTTTTTTTTCAAGCACCAGGCTTTGTTTGCTAGGAGAGGTTTGCCGGTGCTCATGTAAACCCGTGATGGGCGGGCGATGGGGAACCCGCCCGGGCCCGGAGGGTGCCTGTCCGAAAGGTGAGGATGGCTGGGAAGAACGGCAGCGTTGGCCTGGCAGGCGCCTCTTTCCCTGGCTCCAAAGTGACCCGTGTTCTACACTCAGGCGCCTTGGTTTTTTTCCCCGCCGATTAGCCTGTTTACGTTATAGCCGGGCAACAAGCTTCGTTTTATTTCCTCCGATAAACACGATAAGAAAACCCGACTTACACTGGGACCAGCGTGGGAAACCATTCCCAGTTACCCCGTTCCTCTCCATTCCTTTTCGTTTCGGGTTTGCTGTCGAATTGCTCAAATCATAGACTCCTAACTCTTCATTACGTCACTCCTTTCCCAAATCCCTCTCTGCTGACGTAACTTTCACCCCGGGGCTCCGGCAGGCTCTCGGGTATCTCCTGCACCATGCCTGGGTTAGGTACCGGGGCTGCGTGTGCAGGGACATTTTTGAGGGCAGGGGAGTGCGGGAAGACACCGCTGGGGAGGAGGTGCCAGCGAGGTGACCATCGCTCCTGGTGGTTGTGGCCAAAGAGGGAAGAAGGCAGATTGGGGTTAAAAAAACTTTCGTATCCAATTAAGGCAAATTCCCTCGCGGGCACTTCAACCTCCCAAAAAAGGGTTGGGGGTAAGCGTTGTGCAAGCGCAGAGCTGTTGCTCCTTCCCCCACTCTCAGGTCTCTGCAAACGTGATTCCTTACTAAGGGTGCACTAGGGAGGAGGGGAAGGCTCGGTCCGGCCGCACCCTCGCTGCCCCTCGGCCAGGACAGTCCCGGGAGCAGCGGAATTCGCCCGCCGGGTCGGGCCCCAATGCTCCCGTGGAGCTGCGGTCCTGGGGACCCGGCGGGTTCGGGTGCGAGGCCGTACGAGGGGTCACTTTGGTGACTATCGCAGGCTGGAGTGTATTCTTTTCCGAGACGTGTTTATGTAACTTAATGTACTTTAGAAACTGCTGGGGAGTTTAGGCCGGGCTGATAAGCGCCGCGGTTATTACGGGCGACGTGCCGGCACCTCTCCCCCTCTCTTCTCCCCTTCGCTTATCCGCGCTACTTAAAATATACTTTTATCAAGGCCACCCCACGATATGAACTGTTTCCATTGTCCAGCGGCTGTGACATTGAGGCGAACATATCGACCGGGGCACCGGCGGCTCTTGGGAGCGCTCAGCCCGGAGGGGAGCTGCCCGCCGGCCGGCTCCGAGCTTCCCGCTGCCGGCAGCGCAGGGCTCAAGCTCCTGCGGCAGGAACGGCGCTCGAAGCCGGCGGAGCAATCCGCATCCGCTGGGGAAAAGATGGATTTCAGAGGGACAGGGGCCTTTGACACCACCCACCACCTCCGTCTCGGGCCGGGTGGGACAGCCCGGGGAGCTAAGGGTAGTGGTCAGCCAAACTGACCCCCAAAGCAGCAAGGTCCTGTACACACCACTGCACGGGCAGGGGCGGGCACGGTGAACGTGCCCTTTGCGATAGATCAGATGTGTCCCATGGTGAGGACGGACCCCCAAACTATCAAGGATGAGGAGGGATTATTTTTTCTTTCCCTGAAACTCCTAACGGAGGGCTGCCGGGTGTTCCAGGGGTCCTCGCGGGTCGCAGACTGCAGGCTCCGTGTCCCGTGGAGCAGGACACTCTGACCCGGCTCACGGAACCTTGCCCGCTCGGCTCCCCCCACAGGCTGAAACCGTGCCCGACGGCGGGGAGAGGGACAGAAGGATATTCCCCGAGGCAGTCAGCGGCCTCTTGGTCACTGGTGACCTGCTGCCGCGTGCTTTTGGGTGATTTCCACGGTGTCTTTCAACACTTGACGCTCAAATAAACATCAGGCAGCAGAGAGCCCGCACGAACATTTATGCAGTGTGTACCCAAGTGTGTGCTTTCTGTGTGGCTGGGGTTTTTTTGTTGTGATTTTTTTTTTTTGTTATTGTTGATTTTTTTTAATGATCTGCAGCTTCTTTTTATTTGCCCTCCTTCCAGTCTCTGTGGTCCGGCTGGTTAATGATTTCAACCTTAATAAATAAATGAATAAATAAACCCAACAAAACGCGCGGAGGAGGTTCCTGTTGCCTCGTAACCTGACTCCCGGAGCCGGCGCTCCGCGGTACCCGCACGCCGAGCCCCGGTGGGGCGGACGCGGGCGATGCCCTCCAGTTCTCGGGGTGACCGGGAGGCAGCCGGAACCCACGCAGCACCGAAAAAAACACGATTTAGCTGCTTATGTCCATACACATTTTGTCTCTTTCCAGCACATACATAGGGACTTTGAAAGTGAGTTAAGGATTACTTTCATTGTTCCTCGGCCGTTTTAAAGGTTTGGAGAATCGGTGACTAAAATGGCCTAATTCTGACCCTTTTATCAACGGGCACCTCAATGCCCTTGCTACAAAGCGCTGGGACTGTGTTCCACTTACTGCTTGCGGCGACGAATATTATGTATTATTTTTAATTGCAGCACCCCTTTCTGCGCACAACTGTAGATAAATCAAGTACCTCGACCCCGTGTGCGAATCGGCTTTCACACCTAGTGAAATAATCCGTTTCGAGACAACAAGGCTAGAAGGAAAGGCCCCCACCCTGGCTCTCGCTGCCCCGTCGAGGGGAATGGGGGGCGGGGGGTGGGAGCCCAGAACCCTTCCCGCTGCGGCGTCTCCCGGGCCGGAGCCGTGGGGATCACTGTCCGTTCCTGTCTGGGCGCTGGCGAAGGCTTTCAGAGCTCTCTTCTGCTGGATCTGGGAGGAAAATCCGGGGAAGAGTTTCTTGTGGGAGAGAGCCGGGAACGGCGGGACATGGGGCACGGCGGAGCCGCACTTCTCCGCAGCGCTTTAAAGCCGGGCTTCTCCTCATCCTCCCCCCATTCCCTGTCACGGATGTTAGGCAATATCAAATCCTATCTGCAATTAGCTATCCTGCCTCCGCCCCCTTGCCCTCAGCACAGAGTTAATTCTTTCTCACTTAAACCCACCCCTCTCAAAAGAACTCCAACAAAAACGAAACTAATCAAAACACCAACAAAAAAACCAATCAAACAAAAATTATCACCGACTATTCCCTGGGACTGTTGTCGCCGCTGCCGCACACTGTGAAAGAAATACCGGTTTATGCATGCACCGAAACCCGTCGGGATACCCCGCACACAGTTGTCTTCTTACTTCTCTATCCAGGAAATAAAATAAACCACCAGAACAGGTCACAATCTTCCGGTGAAATGTTTTCCACAGGTCAAAATGGATACTGTTCTCTTGGAAACATATTTCGGGGCTATCTCCGTTTCATACGTGTCCACGCCGAGCTCCGGCGGGGCCGCTCCGTTTCTTTTGGCATCGTGGCAACCTCTCGTCTTCCTTTTTGGAACCGCTTTCCTCTCCATTTGCCTGCCTGACCGAACCGTCTGAGAACACGTGCGAATAATAATCATAATAAACCCCCAAACAACGACATTCGTAATCCCAGCTAAGCTTCCCTCCATCCCAGCTAATAATTTTTTAACTTGCTTATTTCGTGTGAAATGTCAAATTTCGGGGACTTTGTTCCTGCTTGGAATGAAAGTAAATTTTTAAACGTTAAAGTAATATCTTCCAGAGCGAGTCTGACCAGTTCTGTACGTGCAAGCGCTACTAGATTGGAAAATCAAATCAAAACAACCACATCACAGAATGAGAGATTTTAGAGTTAGCAGCTCGGGGTAATTAGATAGCCTATTAATAGCCTTGCTCCTCTCTGCTATTAAAAGTACGTGGATGGCTCCTGCCTGGAGAAGGTATGAGCAAGCATGCCACGGGAGGTAGGATGGAGACCGAGGAGATGGGGAGAGGTTTCTAACGAAGAGACATGTGCTGCCCCACGGGCAGGCAAAATGTGTGTACCCCCCTTGGGGCTGCCTGCCATCCCCGCAGACCCGGGCTTCTCCCTCCTTTTGATAGATGAAGGTGTCGGAGGGAGTCCCGGCCGGGCGGGACCCAGCACATCGGCCCGAAGATAAGCGATGCTGCTAATTCACCTCCGGGGAGGCGACGCCTTCCTTCCCTTTTGCTTTTCTTACCCTCGGTGTTAATGGCTTCGCGGACACAGCCCTCTATTTGCAGTTAGAAGTATAAATATATACGTTCGCCGTGGGAATACCGCAATTTCCATTTCGTTCATGTAATCACTGCCAGTGTTTATCCATTTCGCCTAAGCCTCCACGACCAAAGAGGGTGTGCAAATAATTCGTACTTTTCGATTACTTTAGGAGAAGGCTGGGGTTATGAATTCGTTATTGCTGCTCACGTTGAATTTGTAATTCAATAGTAAAGGACGCCAGTATCTGCAAACAGTAAAAAGAACAATTAAAAAGCTGATCATCCCAAAACTAGGTGACTATAATATATTGTTCCCCTGCTGTTATTGATTGATTTTAAGAGGTCACAGATGATTGAACTTTAAAGAGTCAAACGACTTTCTTTCAATGCCAATTAGATGAGGAAGAAGTAGTGTAGTCCAGTATACATAAGGTTTTTCTTACTGTATTTTCTTACATTTTTTACATACACACATTGTAATAATTTCTGATTTATCTTTCTTGATGGACAAAATAGTCTTACTATTAAAGATGGAACACTGTAACAAAGGAGATAGGAGTAATCCTAATGTTACTGAGGTTTGAGGGTTTTGGGGTTTTTTTATTCTTAATATGGATAGTGTTAGCAGCCTTTTTCTGAAGTAAGCAATCCTCAGAGTAAATCAATGTGATGTACAGAGTGACTACTGTTTCCAAGGGTTAAAAAAAAAGAAGACCTATGCACCTATGCACTTTCAATAAACTCTGAAGAAAATACCATGCAGGAGCAATACAGGATAACTTCAGAGAGTTGCTGGTAACATCCATCAGTAACCAGGATGATAGCTGGATCTTGCATTTAGCATTTGCCAATGACACCCACACATAAGTTTAGCAACACACAACTTCAATATTCACCTCAGAAAAAATAATCTAAAAACTGTCAACAACACAGTTTTAGTATAAATTTACATAGGTTATTTGCTTTGCAGCAGCACATTTTCATTGTAATGTTACTGTAGGATGTTTTCTTATGATAGGGTGTGTGAAATAGGGTTTACAAAGAAGCTCGGCTTCTGTGTCTTTGCACATTTATCCAGATCTAGGTCTAAGGCTACTCATTCAGCTGAAATTTGTCCTTGTTCATGATGACTTGAACATGGAGAGCCAGTGGCACAGACTTCCGTGGAAATACCTCTTGCAGAAGTAGACCTTACCAGTGGATCACTTCTGCAGTTACCAGCAAGAATTGCAACTCAGCCCTTCCAGTCATGGTTTCAACTTCACTAAACTGGCTTTAAGCAGATTCTTATACAAACTTCAGATGAATATTTGGTCAGCTAAGACAGAGTTTTCTGCTATCACAGCTTGGAAGCTGTTGGTCCCAAACAAACCTAATCAGTGCTAACTCAGCAACTACCATAGCTCCTGTAATGAACTCAACAAGTTCAGTAAAGGTAATGTCTCATTTAAAGGTGCTCTCATTTATTTATATTAGGCTCAGTCAGGTTTAACAGCACCTCTTTATGGCACAGATGCCGTGCCATTGGACACTGAAGATGGCAGATCCATCTCCATGGCCAGCACACCCTTATAAACTTACATTTCCTTAATTCTGGGGGCCAGTGACCCCAGCAGAAAGGACAACCACGAGCACTGACATCAGTGGCATCTCATGGCGTCACGGATAAATTCAACAGATCCAACAGACGTGGGATTGTCAGAGCTTAGGAGTGTTGGAAGATGAAAACTCAGCAGTGCTTAGCTGGCTGGAGGGCTTTTCCCTGCCTATTTTCAGCTTTCCCTCAAATGCCCCATAGGTGACACCCTATGCAGTGCCACTCCCCACAGACCACCAGCTGGGCTGTAGGGACACAGCTTTACATGCCACTACTTAAATCAAAGCTTTTCAGCTTCTACATTAAGCCAAACTCCTTCCCTCCAAAATTTTTTGTATCAATCAAAACATTTCATTTTGTCCAAAATTAAGATTTTTGTGCTGTTTTTGAAGTATTTAGCCCGTTAAAGAAAATCACATTGGAATCAAATATGCAACAAGGTTCATCTCAAGAGGGTGGAAAAAGTGCTTTGTATTTTTTTTCATTTTTCTCAGTGAAAATCTGGCTCACATCTGGAGTGCTAGGAGAGGTCTGTCACTCCTGGACCAGAAGCCAAAACCTCAGCACCTCATCCTTTCTCAGCCGCCAGAAACCATAGCAAAACCTCTTGTTTTCTCTGCGGTCAGCAGGCACAGAGAAAGCAACAACCCCTGAACTGTTTGAAACTGCTGCCTGTGCTCTGGGCTGAAGATTTTAAGCCTTTTTTATTTTAAAGGTAGGGGCTTACATGATATTTCACACATGGAATTGGAGAGGGTTGTAATTCAGCCTGAAACCAGAATTTATGCTACACTCTTATTTTAGTTCCTACTGCCTAGGAGAATAGTTACTACCCAAATCACAAACTGCCTCTGTGACCTATAATAAGTTTTCAAATTCATTTGGTTTTGGTTTTCATAACTTCAACAGAATTGTTGAATGACATTTCCTTTAGCAGGAGTTTTCCAAACAAATTTACTTAATTTCTGCTTGCAAGAAGTGAAAAAAAATGTATTTTAACTTGTG